>NC_081162.1:27662935-27994185 GCF_012432095.1 Onychostoma macrolepis
TGAACATCCCAGAAAATGCACTGATAAATGCATGTTAATTTTCCGGAGTTTATGTATTTTCTGTAGAAACAGGGCATGTTGAAAATCAAAATAACAAATGATAAAAATTATGATTGCATAAATGAATGCATACATAAATGTCTGAAATAAAAAGGTAAATATAGTCAAAATAATTAAACAGTATGATTTTTCCAACATGAATGTGTGCATAAATGATTGAAATTAAAATGATATAAATGTTAAATAAGCAATATAGAATATAGTAAATCTATGATTTTTTCCAAAATAAATGCATGCATAAATAAGTAACAGATAATTAAAATTATCTAAATATATATATATATATATATATATATATATATAATATAATAAAAATCATGTTTTTATTCCCCCAACATGAATGATTGCAATGAAATGATATAAAATAATAAGTTACTGAAATGAAAATGATATAAAATGAGTAGAAAAATAAACAATATAGAACATAATCAAAATTATGATTTTTCCAAAAAAATTGCATGCATAAATAAGTGACGGAAATGAAAATAATCTAAAAATAAGTAAATAAAAATGAATGAATGAATGAATGAATGAATGAGGCATTTATATAGCGCTTCAAAAAATATGGAATATAATAAAACTCATGTTTTTACTAACAGTAATGCATGCATAAATTACTGAAATAAAAATTCTATAAAATAAATGAAAATAAACAATATGGAATATAATAAAACATATTTTTCTGACATGTATGCATGCATAAATGACTGAAATGAAAATTATATAAAAAATAAATAGATAGCAAATAATATAGGATATAAATATAAATGAATGCATGCGTAAATAATTGAAATGAAAAAGAAATGTAAAATAAACAGTATAGAAAAAATTAAAAATATGATTTTTTTCCAACATGAATGCATGACATATTGTAATAACGAATGCCCAACTTAAAAGCAGGAGCTTTCCAGGTGCATTTTCATTTAAGAGAGCATTTAATGGTCAATTGCACATTTGATAAATTTTCTGAAGCTGAATTTGCGATGTGAATGTGCACCGTACCTTAGCGAGCAGCAGCAGCGTTCTGCTGGTCCTGGTGTCTGCGTGGTGGTCTCTCAGCTGGAAGAGTTTGGGCGTCAGAATCGCAGGAGCAAACAGACGCAGGAAGAAAAAGCCGCTGATGGCCAAATACTTCACATCCTACGAGACACAAACCGTGAGTAAAACCACACCATCATCATCATCATCATCATCATCATCAGGTCCTCACCTCGTTCTCAGGTTCTGGAAACTGTTCCTCCACGCGTTTATGGAGCTGTTTGAACACGACTCTCATCACAGGAGGACACTGGGAGACAGAGCTGACGATGGCCTCCATGATGCTGCTCAGATACGTCTGCAGGAGCCCCACGCTGCTCTCCCTGACCTCAGCCTCCGACGCCGAGCCTTTAAACGAGATACGCCTGCAGAGAGTATCATTTTAAGAGTCAGTATAATTTTACATCAAAAATGATCATAATTTAGAAATGATTTAGCCTCTGATTTGAAGGCTCCATTGGAAGGGGTGTGTCTGCTGTGAGCCGTCAATGGAAACGCCCACTGATCTGATTGGCTGACATCTTTGCATATGAAATGCTCTTTACATTACATCTCAATAATGCTCCAGTGGGCGGGGCTGAAGGCGTGACGATGTAGAAGTAGGCGTTGATCTGATTCTGCAGAGGCGGGCTTTTGTCACACTATGATGTCATAATGTGATACAATCTGAAACGAGTCGTTTTCTGAGCTTGGTTCAATAATAGCTGTTTTTGGAGTAACAAGGAAGTTTTGAGTTCTGAGGATGTTTTTATAGTACAATGACCTCTAATCAAGGAAAATTTGATTTCTCAATTCATGACCCCTTTAAATATTACCCAGCTGCATTTTTTTCGGCAAACACGCCTCCTTTCTATGCAACACAAGGCTGTTTATAGAATTTAAACTCCAGTGCAATTTGCTGCAATTAACAAGCAGGGATTCACTAAGAATGAGATGTTTTAGCTTTCGTATTAATTGTAGTAATTTTTGATGACATATTGACATCATATTTCTCTCTCAGTATCTGCTTACTGTTGCAGCTTTATGCGTATTTACAATTGGAAACAACTGGAACTGCAACTGGAAGATGACACATGTGATGTGATGATGTGACCCGTGGTGACAACGAGTCTGCTGTCAATGGTAAGGAATGATTTTTATGTGCAGTACTGCGATAATATTAAGGTATTATGTATGTAAGAGTTTATAGACAAGAAGAACTGGAAAGATAATCATTCATTTTTCATGTTTTATATTTTATGCAAAATAATTATGTTCTAACATAATAAAATTATATAAAAAATAGAAAGCAAATAATATAGGATATAAATATTATGATTTTTACAGCATGAATGCATGCATAAATGTTTGAAATTAAAATAATATAAAATAAATGTAAAATAAACAATATAAAATATAATAAAAAATAAGATTTTTCCAACATGATTGCATGCATAAATGACTGAAATGGAAATCAATCAATGTAAAATAATATGGAATGTAATAAGAATTGGGATTTTTTTTCAACATGAATGCATGAATAAATGACTGAATTGAAAATTACGTAAAAACAAACAAAATACATTGTAATAAAAATATGATTTTTGCATGCATACAGTGAATTATTGAAAAGGGAAATTATATAACAATAAATGTAGAAAACAATGTAGAATATAATAAATATAATTTTTACATGCATACCGTAAATGACTGAAATTAAAATGATATAAAATAAATGTAAAATAAACAATACAGAATATAATTTTTTGCATGAATTATAAATGCATAAAGGATTGAAATAAAAATGCACTAAGAATGAGATGTTTTAGCTTTCATGTTAAATTTTAGTTAAAGTTTTAGTAATTTTGTTGCTTTTAACTATTTTTAGTTTTTGTTGTTTTTAAATATGTCTGTATAGTTTTTTATTATTTTTTTATTTCAGTTTTAGTTTTATTTCAGTACATCAAGTTTAACTAAAATGAGAAATGTTGCCTTGGGAAACAAAGAAGTTTTATTTTATTTCAGTTACTGTAAGGAAAATGCTTTTTTGATGATTTTAGTTTTAGTTGACTATAATAACCCTGTTTACAACTATTGATGTTTAGCATGCTGCTATGCGGTTGCTATGGTGTTCTGGGTGGGTTTTTTTAATGATAATTGACTTTTTGAATGATATTTTTGAATGATAAATGCTACAGGCAAAATAATTGTGTTTTCATGCACTGGTCAATTTTGAGATTTTTTTAGCCTAGTGCTAAATGATCTAAATTATCCCGCTCGCTCGTTTCCATAAATAGGAAACAACTGCACCATGCAAATTGCGATCAGCGCTAATTTTGAAAGCATGTTTGTGTCATTACTTGATTTGCTAAAATATCATTCTTAGTGAATTCCCCGCTTGTTTGAGACATTTATTAGCAAGTGAACAAGATATTCTTGCACTTACTTGTATTGTGATTATTGTTATTATTGGGTTCACATAAAAATGTATGAATATACACTACTGTTCAAATGTTTGGGGTCAGAAAGTATACTTTTATTCATCAAGGATGCATTAAATTGACCAAAAGTGCAGTACAGACATTTATAATGTTATGAAAGATTTCTATTTCAAACAAATGCTGTTCTTTTGAACTTTAAAATTCATCAAAGCATCCTGAAAAATAAAATGTATCACAGTTAGTAATGATATCAGAGCAATGATGCTGAAAATTCAGCTTTAATCACGGCAATAAATTGCATTTTACAATATATTCACATATAAAATAGCTATTCTGAAACATAATAATATTTCACATTATTAATTTTTTTCCTGTATTTTTAATCAAATAAATGCAGCCTTGGTGAGCAGAAGAGACAGCTTTCAAAAACATTAAAAAAATCAGTGGTGTATGCATGAAGAGTTGTAAATTTAAAGAATAAACAAATAAATGAAAAAATATTTAGAATATTCAGATTCTGTTTTATACTGTCCTATACTATTTTTATTAATATTTTGAATTTTTTAATTTAAATACATCTGTACAGTTTTATACATATTTCAAATTATTTTTTTATATTTTCTGTTTTCATTTAAATTTTAGTTCAATTAGTTTTGAATATTTTTGTCATTTGTGAAGTTTCGTATATATGCAATTTTATATTAGTTTAATTAAAATATATCTATATAGTTTTAATATTAATATTTTAATTTTTTTTGTTTTAATTTTAATATTAAAATTTAGTAAGAAATGATGCTGAAAACTCAGCTGTGCATCACAGTAATATATTACATTTTTCAATATATATTTGCAACATTTAAATCACAATCGTAAAGTTTAATCGCAACAGATAATCATTGCAATTAATAGTGTTCACCGTCTGTTTGATTATGTGTAATTTGTAACTAACTGCATGATTCTTACTGTACATTTCTGCCATAGTCGCCACTAATAACCTAAATATAATGTAGAAACTTACAGTTTTCTGTAAAACTGCTTTGCAACGATTGGTATTGTGAAAAGTGCTTTACAAATAAACTTAAATTTAATTGAATATATTCACATGGAAAAAAAAATATTCTAATAATATTACACATTTTCACAGTATTTTTGATCAAATAAATGCAATATTGGTGAGCAGAAGAGACTATCAACAACATTAAAACATCTTACCGACCCCAAACTTCTGAAATGGTGGTGTATGTGATATATTTCAAATATAAAACCTGGAGACATTTGGTGCTCAGTGACATTTCTCAGGCTATATACAGATCTAAAAGCCAAAGTTTGGAGAGTTCACTGCTGTTGCCTGGCAACACAGTTATTTTTCCCGATCATGGCTGTTTCAACTAATGATATACTGCATGAATGAACTACTGTTGTGTGTGTGTGTGTGTGTGTGTGTGTGTTTCTACACACCTGGAGCGGTTGAGGTCTATCTTGCATGGATCCAACTCGACGTATTTCTTTTCCTCAAAGATGCGGTTGATAATGGGCTTCAGAACCTGGTGTAGATACAGCATCCCGACGGCCTGAGAAACACACGAGCCCTCTTTCACACACTGAAAACACAAGCGCATGATGAAGATCAGATGAAGATCTGCACACACCTTCATGAACTGCTCCATAGCTTTGGAGGCCAGCGAGTTGGACCGGAAGAGTGTGTTTGGATCTGCTGTTGGGGAGAAACAGAAAACAGGTTCTGTCCATGTGTTTCTTCAGAAAAAACCACAACCAGAAATCTGCCTTCGTCTGTCATCTGTGCATATATTTCACATCAAAATAAAAGTTTGATGGTTTAACATGTAAAAACTGTAGAAATTAAGACTGCTATAAAAAAAATTGTATTGTAAATTTACAGCTAGAGTGTAAAAAAAAAATCATTATATGAAATAATGACAATGCTTTTTTAAACAATGCAGTATTATATAATAGTAACATTCTTATTTAGTTTTTAGAAATGTTTGTATTTTATTAATAATAATAATAATAATAATAATGAAACAATATTATTATTTTATAGCCATACTGATATAACTTTGCCAAACTGCAGACCTAGTCAGTAGTTTCTTATTTTGAGTTTTATTTAATAATAATAATAATAATAATAATAGCAGCTATTTATTTATAAATGATCATTATCATTATTTTTATTATTAATATTATTATTATAATATTAATATATTATAGTAGTATATTATTATTATTATTATTTTGTTTTGTAATTTTATTATTTTTTATCATTTATAACTGGATTTGATTTTTTTTAAATCATATTTGAAGTTGCAATCACATTTTTTCTTACAAAACTCGCAATTAGATTTTTCCTAAATCATGCAACCTTATGAGTAATCATGCATAAATTTGAAAAATTAAATCTATCAAAATTATACTGTACTTATTTATTATCTATAACTCAAATTTTCCCCAATACTACAGTATTTTTACATTTACACTCATACATTTAGCAGATGCTTTAATCCAATTTACATTGCATTAAAAAGTAAGTAAAAATTAAAATGTAATTTTTTTCTGTCAGTTGACAGTATATTCAGTTTTATTGAGTGATAAAAAGAGAACTCCAAACTCCTCTTTGGAAAAACCTTTAATTCTGATATGTCAACAAAATGAAATAATTTTGACTTTGGCTGAGTGTTTAGATTTCTATTCTGGAAATGTAAGCAAATTAGTGCATAATTAATTATACAATGCCTAATTTGCATATTCAAACATAACATTTCAGAAACTTGTAATCCAAAACAATTGTCTTGATATACTATAATTAATCAATTAGGGAAAGAATTTTGATTCTCTATTAGTATTATTTTAACTTATTGAGCTGTGGTGTCTTGCCTTGCCTTGTAATTCAATTTAATATTTAATATTTAATATCATCTTTATTGCAATCTCAGAGGTACTTTAAGTCAATAATCATGACCCCATATGGTTGATCTGACAGATACAGACGCATTAAAATGCTTTCTGCTGGAGCTGTAATTTGCGCGCCGGTTTTCTCTCTCTTTAATCTTCCGTCGCTCGCTGACGAACATTCCCATCTTATGATCGTTCCGTTTCCTTTTGAAGCTGCTTCCTGTGGAGTTGCTATGGAAACGCAAGCACTGTGTTTGTCATCTGCGCAACACAAAACCCCAGCCGAGTGTGAAAACCCACGCGCTTGCCCAACACAAAACACTATTAATGAGAGAGGAGAAGTTCAGATGACTTGACTCTGGGTAAATATAGCTGGACTGAAGTCGTCATGTCGCCTACACATAGAAGATGCACTGATCACACACACACACACATATACATGAGTCGCGGAAGTTACTTTTGAGGTCTGGTACAAATATGTGACCCTGGCTATAAGTAGCACAGGTAACTTTAAATGCAGATCTTGAGCCAAAAACTCTTTACCAAACTCTTTACCAAACACCAATGACTTGTACATACACTATATGGACAAAAGTATTGGCACACCCCTTTTTAGAACAGAAAAAGGCACTTCCAAAACTGTGGCAACAAAGATGGAAACATAATTCATAATTCAAGTTTTGGAAGTGTCTAAAATGACTGTACCCTTATGTACAAGTCATTGGTGTTTGGTAAAGAGTTTTTGGCTCAAGATCTGCATTTAAAGTCACACCAGAGGTGTTCAGCTTGGATTAGGACTTGGCTTTCTGCAGACCAGTCAAGTTCTTCCACACCGACTAAATCAATCATTTCTTTTTGAACCTTACCTTATACACAGAGGCATTGTCATGTTAGAATAGAAAAGGGTCCTGTCCAAACTGTTGCTTCAAAATTAGAAGCACACAATTCCCTAGAATATCATTATATGCTTTAGCATTAAGATTTGTACTCATGGAAATGACTAAAGTAGTCAAACCTGTTCATTAGAAGGGGGTGACCCAATACTTTTGGCAATATAGTGTATGTTGATACCTATGCGGTGTTCTAAGAATCTTTAATAGTTTGTATATCAACTTCCAATCCAGTTCATATGCAAATTACCATGCTCAGAGACAAAGAGTCATAAACTTTCCCTCCGAAATTGAAAGTCACCATTGGCTCTTTGACACCCCAGAGGTGTGATCTCTATATCAGATAAAGCTCTCACATCAGTGACCAGTGTCCAGTCTGCAAATCTTTCAGATTCTGAGAAGATGAGGATGTGAGCTAGAACTCTCCTGGACCCTTAAGTTTTTGTGCCAGGCCTTGCAATTTTGACCCTCGCTACATGTAGAGCCCTGCACAGTTCATCCGACAGCTCATCAGAATTACCGGCCCGAGTCCGTCCCGAGCCCGTCTTTTTTCTCCCTTCTCTCAAAACAGCTTATACTACCGTTTCAGCTATTACAATAGTTCAGTTTTGTATGTAGCCTAATGGCAAAGTGATTATATTTCGTTTTGTTTTTTTAAGTTAATTTAGAAAAACATTTGGAGCATTTTTTTGTTCGTTAAATATACGGTTTTGTTTTTTTAAAGTAACGACCAAGCGGCCAGCGGCATACAGTAAGCTGATCATAGTCTATATTTGATCAATTTAGCCTTCTCAAATCATCACGACTTGCCTAAAATATAATCTATAGATATAAAACAATTCAAGCACATAACAATGTTTAAACATTAAACCTAGATAAATGTGCGCTGTATCCAATAGTTTGTGCGGAGAGTGGAATCTAAAGCGAGCTTTGCAGGACATGGAGGTGCCAGCGCGATCACTTGCATTGTTTTCAGTGGATAGTTATGCCGTCATTTTTGCTCATAAAGGTAAGAGTAATACATCATTCGGAACTGTAAAAGGTCTACTTTTATTTGTGTGCACTCACAATATCGATAAATCGTTGTGCTTTTCTAAAATAAAGAAAACAAACATGATGCGCTTTCTGCCGTCTCGTCTTGAACAGGATCGCTTCACAAAAATGAATAGCCTACATGCCTCAGCGAATACATGCCTCACAGACATGATACATATATCTATAGAAAGCTTTAAATACTTAACGAAATAAAACAAATAGAAAACAAAAATGTTTTCATTATAATCACAATCCATAAAGATGCATTTCTCTAAAGGCATGTCTAATGAGGAGACGGCGAGTCAGGATCGGCAACTTCATCCTTGCGAAACGGACTCAGAAAACACAAGTTTATTAGTAAATAATTCAAATATCTCCTTACTATTCCCCCCGGACACATTCATAGTAACTACTTTTGCTGGGGCTTTGCGACAAGCTTAAGCCTATTGCGTGTATTTGAACACAGAACTCTTCAGCTGCGCTGATGGCACGCACCAAACATGCTGCTGCTGGCGGGACAAACACTGTTGACTGTCTCGTGTTGTTTCCACCATCGCAACAATTGTTTTCATCACTAATTGATGGATGTCTAAAATACAAAAATAAGGAGAAGCCTAAAACAGGCCCGAGGCCCGGCCCGCATCAGAACTATGACGTGAAAATTGTCCCGAAGCCCGGCCCTAGAGGCTTAAAAAAGTCAGGGCCCATAGGGCCCGGGCTGAAATGCAGGACTCTAGCTACATGCTCTAATGCATTAATAGGAAAGTATTTTCTGTGGCCACAGAAATATCCTTTCTTAGAGTTGATATGAACTTACACTGAATGTTCGCTGGATGAACAGATCAGTTGATGGCAATTGAATTCTGCTACAGTTATTACTGTCAGCCAATATAAATAATTGCAATTAATCATAATTAATTGTAATTATTTATATACATTTCCCTTTTGAGCTGATTTGCTACAATTGCTATGAACTTCATTTGGACAACTTTAAAGGCAATTTTCTCAATATTTAGATTTTTTGCACCCTCAGATTCCAGATTTTTTGAGATTCCAGAGTTGAAATCTCAGCCAATTATTGTCCTATCCTAACAAACCATACATCAATGGAAAGCTTATTTATTCAGCTTATGACTGGTTTTGTGGTCCATGGTCATATATGACAAAGGCTACAAAAATACATAGGCTATATAGGCTCATAAGTGTTCACGAGAAATCATGATCGCGATCTGGATTCAAACACACGCAATCTTATTTCTAAATGATGATTCCGCTGTTAATTAAACCTTTCAAATTACAATCACATCGGAATATTTAAACCTGCTTTCGCACAGCTGCTGATCCAGAGAGAACAGCGCTCATGTTTGAATCAGTCTACTCAGCAGGCTACATTTCTGTATTGCAAACATTAAATAATAACAAAAGTATTGGGATAAAATTTTATAGTCCGGACACAAGCTCTGATGATCAAAATGAGTAAATGACCTTTGGAACTAATGTTACACTTCAAATATTATTTTACAATTATGCCATTAAAGGGGACCTATTATGCAAAAATCACAGCTGCAGTGTGTGAAAACAACGAGCCTATAATGTAAAAAATCCACCAACTAATTTTTTTTTTTATAAAACCAATAAATCGTGAACAATCTCCCCAAACGAGCTGTTTCAGATTCTCCCTCTGTTCACATCACCGAGGCCTGAGTGAGAACCTGCGGTCCACCATCACTGGAGTTATATACAATGTCAGCACCAAAGAGGCTTTACAAGTGTTGTGTTTTGGGATGCACTAATGAACATAGGAGTCGCCATAATCTCCCCCATCTGAGCCGAGGACACTGTGGTTAAATTAAATTTTCGAAGGAAATATCCCGGAAAAAAATCTGTAACGTCCCCTAAATGTTTAGGAATCAATACCAACGCTTCGTGCGCGAACATCAGCTCCAGACAAAGTAAATATCACGCATTTGTTTTCCAAATTGCCTTTCTGAAAGCTTCTTGGCACTCTGTAAGGTTAATTGCTAAAGCTATCATTGTTTTCACTGATGCTGCCTTCAAGTGCTGCCAGAATGATCTTAAATAGGAATATGGTAGTTAAAAGTTGCATATGAAAGCAATGTGAGTCGATCGCTTGAAGTTGTCAAGCTCATAATCAGAAGTGGGACTTATAAAGTTTGTGATTGCTTGAGACCAGCTATGTTGTTATTTTTATCCCGCCACGCTCCCCGTCTGTGTAATTCATAAACGCGAATTTATTATGCACAGTATGATCAGATGACTTTGAAACAAGAGTATGTTTTCTGTAAAGATAACAGGCTTGTACTAATAGTGGGTAGGGGTGTGCGATACTGCAAATATTGGTATTGATCCGATACCAAGTAAATACAGGGCAAGTATCGCCGATACTGATACTGATACCGATACTTTTTCCTTTTTAATAACATACATTTAAATGACCAATTACACTTTGAAAATTAACAATAACTTATGGTGATATGACTAAAATATTACATTCACCTTAAAGCTATTTGGATATTATTTGCCTTTCTGAAAGGAGTGTGCAAGCAGAGGAGCCCAGAATATGAAGTTTCGTGTAAAGCATTTTCCTCCCATAGAAAAGAGTTATAAAGAAAAAAAAAAACATAACGTGGCCTAATGCATTAAGAAAGTAATATTGAAAGGCCAACTCAGTATACTGATGATGCAAACTATATGCAGGCAAGCAGCCCAGGATATGAACGCAAAGTGCATGCATGTTAAGTGTTTTCCTCTGATAGAAAACCTTTATAAAGAAAAAACAAAAAAACAACAACAACGTGGCTTAATGGTGGAAGACAGTAATACTGTATAAAAAGGCCAAATTCGGTAAATTTAATGGGTCTGGCTTCCAGTCTCATCCACTTCCAGCAATTTTTAACTGTACAAAACAGCTTGTTTTGCTGCTTCCTTGGTATTGCAAACTGGTGTTTCTTACCGTATTATTTAAATGAATTGTCTTAATTATAAACACACATGGTGGATAGCACAAACTATTTTACCGTTTATTGCACTGTTATTTTTCTCATGATTTCAATACCGTGCCTAATGAAGTGGAAGTCTCGCACATTCAGTCTATGAAAAAAGCTTACTTCCACATTGAAAAAGGTGAATAAATTTGGTGCTGTTGCCACAGTAGCGAATTTCTACAGTTCCATCTCTCGCTGTAGCCAATAATATCCGCTTGCGCTTGGAGCCGCTGAGTCACGTGATGGCATAACAAAACACTAAAGAAGTGGAGGAGCAGTAATGTCTGCATACAAGACATGAAAAGAGCGGAATATAAACACACAGACATGTCTATTCTTTGTTGAATGTATTAAGCAATATATTAAGTGTAGAAGAGAGAAAATTAACCTAAAGTACCGATCTAATCAGGCTAGTATCGATCCAATACCGATACCAACGTTGGTATCGATACTATCGATATTAGGATCGATCCGCCCACCCCTAATAGTGGGATGTTTATTTGCAAAGGCTAGCACTGCTAATGGCGAAGCTTTAGCTCTTGAAGCTCCGCCCTCTTCTCCAGAGCAACAGCTCATTCGCATTTAAAGCAACATACTCAAAATCAGCGCGTTTTGGCACATACCCTAAAAGTGGCAATTTTAATAAGCTCTAAAAATGTATCTGTGGGGTATTCTGAGCTAAAACTTCACATACACACTCTGGGGACATCAGAGACTTACATCTTGTAAAAAAGGGGCATAATAGGTCTCCTTTAAGTGGTGACCAGTGACTGTTAAAATGTAAAAATCTTCATTCGTTTATTTCAAATGATTTTTTACATAACGTTTTAATATTTTTAAATAGACTCGTTTATAACATTACATAAAACATTTTGTTAGAAACTCAAGTAAATTAGCATACATATTATTTTGCCCCCCATCTTTAGGTTCGCTCCGCGATCCATGCACACACACACACACACACACATTCACGTACTGGTGCTGTGGACCTCTCTGGTGTTGAGGTAGTCCAGGAAGGGCACCACCAGACCCTGACCCAGATAGATCTTGACCAGCGTCATGGCCACGTCTTGCCTGCTCTCCACCGTCGTCACCTCCTCCAGCAGAGTCAGCGGCGTGGGCTCATCCACCTGACAGCAGAGGAACAATTCACTACGTGAGAACGTGCAATTCACGCAGGAGGATGATTTGGAATGATGAAGAGGAATTCAATCGATTTTGGGACAAGAATGGACAAGAACAAGTTACGTCTTAGATGTTATGTTAAAGGTTTCTGTTTTTGGGCCTGCATCAGGGTTATTATGTGTAATTGAAACTAAACCAAAACCATAAAAAAGCATTTCCATTAGTTCAAAGTTCAAATACTTTATTGTCATTCTAGCCTTACAAGTGTCCAGCAGAACGAAACTGCGTTTCTCCGAGCCCAATGCTCAATGTGCATAATAGTGCAAACATAAATAACAAAACCTGTTATTATTTTTCATTAACTGAAATAAAATAAATGTTAACTGAAATAAAAAAAATTCATTTAGTCGCCAATGCAACATTTCTCATTTTTATTTAGTTCTAAAATGACGCACAAAAAAAAATAGTTTAAAATATTAAAATATTAAAATAAAAATAAAAATAAAAACTAATTTAAAATATTAATACAATTTTAATTGTAACTCAATGATACTAGAATAACACTTGCCTGCATTATGTTTTTTTGTGGAAACGTTTCTCATTTTAATTTAGTTGACGTATTAAAATAACTAGAACTGAAATAAGAACTATTTACATTAAAAAAGAAGAACAACTAAATTACTAAAATTTGAAGTGAAATTAAAAAGAAAACAGAAAATTACAGATTTCTAGAAAATGCAGTGTGCTGTGTGTAAATTTAAAGTAAATTTATTAAAAATAGTGAAACAAAGTGTTTAAATTACACGTAAATGCCTCTAGTCATTTGAAGCATTGATTTTTCATGTATTATTAAATATGCATGCATTTAATAATACATTCATGCATTTCTCATTTTCATTTAATTTAACTTGATGTACTAAAATGAACTGAAATAAAATGAATAAAAACTATATAGGCATCACAAAAAAAAAAAAACTAACACAACTATATATCTTAAAAATTCAAATAAAAAACGGAAATATTTTCTGAGCTAGTCTATATGTTGTGTATGTGAGAACATTTATATGAAATGTATTATTAAACTACACTATAGCAGTATTTTAAATGAAATTCAAATTTAAATTAAAATTCTGCATTTTGTTTGCCGCCGCCAATTCACATTCTGTTCAAGGCGAGGAATTTAACGGACACTCTTAATTACAATGTAGCACAACCTTGTTTGGCAGATAGAAGAGGAACTAGTTGATTTGGAACTAAATTTGACAAACGTGACATCACTGTGGTTCATCGTCAGTGTTTTAGTGCCAGTATTTTTGGTTCTAGGTTTCATCTGTTAATGAGGAATAGCTGAAGCACCAGAACTGAATGTATAGTTAAACAGTCTCTGTGTGCGATTGTTCAGGTGTGTGATGCACCTCAGACGGCGAGAGGACGGCTTCCACCAGCAGCTCCATCAGAGGCTGATAATACACAGACGGAAGGATCCTCTCCTCGGCCAAACGCACCTTCAGACGCAGAGCACCCAGTTTACCTCTGAGAAACAGACAGAGAGACGGTCAGTCATGCGTCTGACTGTGTGCTTTAGAATAGTGCTTTCACTGTTTGGGTTTCATTCTCTTCAGCCTAAAATAGAACCGATCTGTAAGATGGGAAACTGTGGTGTGCAACAAGTATTTTTTGGGGTGTGTTTGCATCATTACCAATCCCTTTAAACTAGAGTTTCACAAACACAAACTAGTGTTGAGAAAAAGCTATCACAATGAAAAACTTGCCATTTTCCAGTACAAATATCAAACCCCCAAAATGAACAAAATGCCCCACAAATTTAAGGATAAAGAGGCAAAAAATAAAGATAAATGGGCAAAAATTGCCCCTGCACAATTAAATTAAATCTGTTACTGCTGTCGTGATTCAAATAAAATGTGACCCTGGTGCACAAAACCAGTCTTAAGTCGCTGGGGTATATTTGTAGCAATAGCCAAAAATTATCAATTTTTCTTTTATGCCAAAAATCATTAGTATATTAAGTAAAAATCATGTTCCATGAAGATATTTTGTAAATGTATCAAAACTTAATTTTTGATTAGTAATTTGCATTACTAAGAACTTCATTTGGACAACAGACCTACCCTATAATGAGTTCCTGTTTTTTAAATATATCATTTATATACAATTTTAAACAGATTGTTGCTATTGGTAACAGTTTAAGCTGATTGATTGAAGTAATTGGTTAAGTTTACGTATTTGACATGAAAGACAACACATATACAATTAATAAGGTAATTACAAAACTGCCCTTTTGAATGAAATAAATGTCCCTGGAAATCAATATCAGGGGGGAAATGTTGCCCTTTAATGGAAAGTTAATTTCTGACCCTGGTCAATTCTCTTCCTTAATGTGACGTGAAAACAGCTTGTCATTAAATTAAATTGCCATCACACACACACACACACACAATGTGACTAATGAATGTGACTGTATAACACACACACACCCAGCGTCGTCCTCCGTGTTTCCCAGCGGCAGCAAGCGAAACCAGCCCTGCAGCGAAGGAGATCTGTGCAGACACGACAGAGGGATCTCCACCTGTACAACCCACAAACACACAATCAATACAGTTCACCCAAAAACACCAGTGCTACCATCATAATCATCATGTACACGTGCAGAAGAAACAACCACACATACTGGATTCAAGCAACATGAGGGTGAGTAAAAGATCATTTTTAGGGGAACAATGCCCTATGTGTTTCTAATGTATTTCAGTTTATACCCATTTTTTCTCATCTTAAGATTTTATGCACATCTTTTTTTTTAATGCAATATCCCAAATTTTGCATATGTATCCAAAGATGCATGGATGGAAACATAGATTGCTTCCATAATATTTTGTTTTATGTTTATGCACAAAAAATGATCTGCCTCAGTTGAGCACTTATTTTTTTTTTTTGCAACTGTTTATTTTATGCGCATCTTGGCATTTCCACACAGTGTTTTTTTTAATGCAATATGTTCTATTTCGCATATGTATACTAAGATGCATGGATGGAAACACAGATTGCTTCCATCATATTTAGTTTGACGTTTATATGCACAAAAATCGATTATTTTATGCAAATCTTAAGATTGTATGCACATCTTAGCATTTCCACACAGCATTTTTTTAATGCAATATCCCAAATTTCACATAAAAATGCATGCATGGAAAACATAGTGACACTTCATTGCTGCAGTGAATGTCAGCTAGTTATTTAAAATGATTTAAATTAATAGTTTAAACAATCGACGACTGTCGGCTCACCTTTCCCAGGAAGTCGTTCTTGCCCACCATGTCCCAGTCCCAGACCTCCACCGTCACGCTTCCACCATCATCATCGTCACCTTCATCCAAACTCAACTCCAGCGTCTCATCCCAGTGCGGGAAGCGCGTCTTCTTTATGATCTGATGAAACAGCCTGGTATTATGACACTTACAGCAGAACACGCTCATCAGGAATTCATTTTAATACCGCATACTGATCATGCAAGAACTTTGTTGAACTTTATTTTGCTAAAATGCTCAGTGTTTTCTTTTTAATAGTGATATTTCTTATATTGTTTCATATTTATTTAGCAATGCTAACAAGAAGAAGAAGAAGAAGAAAAGATATTAAGTCAGAAGTATTAATATTGTAATTTTACAGTTGTGCTATAAAATAAAATAATTATTATAATTATTATTGATCATAACATTTCGGGTCAAATTGTGGAGCCAACCAAACAAGCACAAGAAAATATATTAAGTCAGAAATATTAGTATTATAATCCTTCAGTTGTACTGTAAAATAAAATCATTATTATTATAAAACTTTTCTTCAATACTCAGTTTTTTACAGTGAAATATTACAATAGCAATAGTTGTTATTTTGTTTAATATTTTTATTTACGTTGTAATAATAATAATAAAAATAATAACTATTATTATTAAGCCATACTCATATATATTCACACAATTTTGGGCCGAATTGTGGAGATCTACAAACAAGCACAACATATTAAGTCATAAATATTAGTATTGTAATTTTACAGTTGTACTGTAAAAGAAAAAAATATAATTATTATTATTATTATATTTTACTTAAATGCTAATTTTTTATTTTTCAATGAAATATTACAATATTTCTTATATTGCTTAATATTTTATTTAGTAATAATAATACAAAAATAATGATGATGATTGTTATTATTATTTTATAATCATATTAATATATAAGCACAAATTTTGCATCGCTACAAACAAGCACAGCAAACAAGGAGCATGGAGCTCATTTTTATCCAAAAAATCACAAGATTTTGTTTTTTTTTCCAAATCATGCTGCTCCAATATAAGAAGAAGGAGGGAAGTGAAAACTGCACCCAAACGGCTGGTTCTGGCGTGTACTGTCAATGTTTTGAACATGCAGAAGCGTGCTTTAATGGCGTGTTTTGTAGCCTGAGAGACTCTGGTAACAGTAAGGATGGAGACAGAAGATCTCACCGATGTCTCAGTGCTGAGGTTGTTGTAGATGATTCTGGTGAACGGATCAGAGGTACCGGAAATATCACGTGGAGCCAAATCACTGTAACCACACAAACACACAACGCTTCACGATTCAGACTGACTGAGAAACAGCTGATGCATAGATTTAACATTTATGCACTTTTATCCAAAGCAACTTACAATAGAGGAAGAAAAGCAGTCTGTTACAGAACATATAATATTTGTAATAATGTAAGTTTATCAGAAGGCTGGATGTGGTCCTCACCGGGCCTCGATGACGTGACAGTGCAGACTGGTTCTCTGAGCGTCTCTGTGCAGCTCCAGAGCCAAATGAATCTCACCCTGAACATCTTCATCTGGATCCACACGCGTCAGATTCAGCCAGTTATCCAAACCTGCAGGAAAACACACATATAACAGGGCTGAAACTTCACTTATTTCAACAGATTACAAAAGAGTCGTTGGATGTGTTCAGAATAGCATGCATATTATTTTTTTGGTTTTGCAGTATACAGTATTTATACTGTAAACCATATACAGTTTGCATTTGCCAAAGTGTGCAGTATACAGCCAGCATGCACTGCAGAGTTTCACATACCTGTGAGGATTTTTTGCACTTTTTTATAAGAAAGATTGAGTCAGTCAGAGAAGATATTGTATCCTCTCATAGTGTTCTAGCAGCCTCTATGCCAAGTTCTTGTATATTTGATTGCTTTGATCTTGTCTCTCTTCCAGCTCTGGAGGGCATTGTTAAACATATGAAACTGTCACATACTCCTTTAGATCCCATTCCTCCTCACTTTTTAAAGGATCTGTTCGAAATTATGGGTCCTTGTATATTATCTATTGTGAATAGCTCTTTAATTAATGGTGTTGTTCCACCCTGTCTTAAGCAAGCAGTGGTCTCTCCCTTACTTAAAAAATCAGGCCTTGACCCTACAGAGCTGAATAATTTCCGCCCAATTTCTAAATTACCATGTTTATCTAAAGTTTTAGAAAAGGTTGTTCTTTCTCAAATTACTCCTTTTTTAACTGAAAATGATATTCTGGATAAATTCCAATCTGGATTTAGAGCTGGTCATAGTACAGAGACCGCTTTGGTAAAAGTTGTGAACGATTTACTGATGGCAGTTGACTCTGGGTTGGGGGTTGTTTTAATTATGCTGGATCTCAGTGCAGCATTCGACACTGTTGATCACTCGATCCTTTTAAAACGTTTGGAGTGTGATGTAGGCATCAAAGGAACAGCTTTAAAATGGTTTCACTCATATTTGCATGATAGAAAATGTTTTGTTAACTTCGCAAATACTTCATCTTCTGTGGCTCCTTTAAAATATGGTCTTCCTCAAGGTTTTATTCTGGGCCCTACATTATTTTCATTGTACATGTGCCCACTTGGATCTATATGTCATCGCCACGACATTTCATATCATATGTATGCCGATGACACTCAGATATATTTACCACTTAAAGTCGGGAACGAGCACTCGCTACAGTCCCTGATACTCTGTCTGGAAGAGGTCAAAATTTGGTTGTCTAAAAATTTTCTTCAGCTAAATGAAAAGAAATCAGAGATAATTATTTTTGGTCAACCAAAATTTAAAGAGATGATTTCTAGTACTATTGCTCCTTTAGAAATAATTGTAAAAAACAGTGTAAGAAACCTGGGTGTCATAATCGACTCAACTCTTAGCTTTGACAATCAAATAAAATCGGTAGTAAAAGTAGTTTTACCAACTTAGAATGATTTCAGGTTAAAACCCATTCTTAGTTTTAAAGATTTAGAGACCGTAGTCCATGCATTTATTACCTCGAGATTGGACTATTGCAATTCTCTTTATGTTGGGATCTGTCAGCGACAACTATCTCGTCTGCAAATTGTACAGAATGCTGCAGCCAGACTTTTGACAGGCACGAAGAAAAGAGATCATATTACTCCAATATTATCCTCTCTCCATTGGCTACCAGTTCAGTACAGGATCGATTTTAAGATTTTATTGATGGTTTTTAAAGCACTTCATAACATGTCCCCAAGTTATATCACTAATCTTTTAGAGTACCACACATCAGCTAGGACACTGAGATCAGCAGATAAACTGTTACTGTCGGTTCCTCGTTCTAAAAAAAAGTCTAAAGGTGATAGAGCATTTATGGTTGTGGCTCCCAAATTGTGGAATAGTCTTCCACTTCATATTCGCCAGGCTCCATCCTTAGAAGTTTTTAAGTCTCAGTTGAAAACTCATCTTTTTACATTAGCTTTCGTAGAGAAAAGACCTTCGTAGAGTTCTTTCATAGAGGAACAACACCCGATAAAGGGTATTTGTCACATGTGGGTTGGTTCATCAAGTGGTTTATTCTTACTAATTATGTCAGATGTCATTGTTTTAATCTTTGTATATGCTTTCTTTTAAATTGTGAAGCACTTTGGGCAATAAAATTGCGTTAAAATGTGCTATACAAATAAATAAAAGTTGAAGTTGAAGAGACTGTATCCCACAATGCAATGCAATGCAAACCTTTCATTTCCAGTGTGACAAATATAAAGTAACATCAGCTGTGAATCAATGTTATTTGAGTATCATTTGCATACTACTATTATTATTATTATTATTATTAAGAGTTTTTTTTTACTTTGATAGTTTTTATTTTTATATATTAAGTTTTTATTTTTATATATTAAGTTTTTATTTTAATTTTAGTTACATTTTTAGTTGTGTGTTTTTGTCATGTTTATTTGCATTTTTATTTTGTCATGTTTATATAGTTTTTAATATTTTTATTAATGTTTTTATTGCAGCTTTATTTATATTAGTTCATCAAGTTAAACTCAATAAAAAAATGAAACATGTTGCTTTGCAGTATGGAGTACCTCAAGGCTCAGTACTAGGGCCGTTACTTTTCACGCTTTATATGTTACCCTTGGGAGATATTATCAGGAGACATGGTGTTAGCTTTCACTGTTATGCTGATGATACTCAGCTCTATATTTCTTCGCGACCGGTGAAACACACCAAATTGAGAAACTAACGGAATGCATAGTCGATATAAAAACTGGATGACGAGTAATTTTTACTGCTAAATTCTGAAAAACAGAGGTGTTAATTATCGGACCTAAAACCCCACATGTAATAACCTAGAACATTATCTAACACTTGACGGCTGCTCTGTCAATTCTTCTTCATCAGTCAGGAACCTAGGTGTGCTGTTCGATAGCAATCTTTCATTTGAAAGCCATGTTTCTAGCATCTGTAAAACTGCATTTTTTCATCTCAAAAGCATATCTAAATTGCGACCAATGCTCTCAACGTCAAATGCAGAAATGTTAATTCATGCGTTTATGACCTCAAGGTTAGACTATTGTAATGCTTTATTGGGTGGTTGTTCTGCACGCTTGATCAACAAACTACAGTTAGTCCAAAATGCAGCAGCTAGAGTCCTTACTAGAACCAGGAAATATGATCATATTAGCCCGGTTCTGTCAACACTGCACTGGCTCCCTATCAAACATCGGATAGATTTAAAAATCTTGTTAATTACTTATAAAGCCCTGAATGGTTTAGCTCCTCAGTACTTGAGCGAGCTCTTATCACACTACAGTCCTCCACGTCCGCTGCGTTCTCAAAACTCCGGCCGTTTGATAATACCTAGAATATCAAAATCGACTGCGGACGGCAGATCCTTTTCCTATTTAGCACCCAAACTCTGGAACAGTCTACCTAACACTGTTCAGACACACTCTGTCAGTTCAAATCTAGATTAAAGACACATCTCTTTAGCCTGGCTTACACATAACACATTAATACGCTTCTATTATTCAAATCCATTAAAGGATTGTTAGGCTGCATTAATTAGATCAACCGGAACCGGGAACACTCCCCATAACACACGATGTACTCGTTACATCGTAAGTTGAATGGCATCTACGCTAATATTTGTCTGTTTCTTTCCTAGTCTGTTTCTCAGTCCGTATCCGATCAGATGGTGGGTCGGCGCCGGGAGGTGATGTCTGCGGCCCTGATCGTCGGCGGAGACCAGGACACCCAGATGACCCCCAGAGATATATCCCCAGATATATCAACCAAAAATAACAAAATAACAAAAATATAATAAAATACCTAACTACATAATACTACTATTGTTAGAAATTGCAACAAAATTAAAATAGAAATATAAACTTTTGAACTGCGGGTTTCGTCTGGTCAGAGGAGAACTGACCCCCGACTGAGCCTGGTTTCTCCCAAGGTTTTTTTCTCCATTCTGTCACAGAGGGAGTTTTGGTTCCTTGTCGCTGTCGCCTCTGGCTTGCTCAGTTGGGGACACTTCATTTCTAGCGATTATCGCCGATTTGATTGCACAGATACTATTTAAACTAAACTGAGCTAGACAATGACATCTCTGAATTCAATAATGAAATGCCTTTAACTGAAAATTGAAAATTGAGTGTTTAATCTTATCATTATACATTACTGACACTCTATCCTCCAATTTGATACTGTTAAGTGCTTTGACACAATCTGTATTGTAAAAGCGCTATATAAATAAAGGTGACTTGACTTGACTTGACTTTGACAGTTTACCTTTTTTATTTCATTTCATAAAGATTTGTTTTTAATGGTTTTAGTTTCTGTTTTTGTTAACTTTAATAAACCTGGTGTCAATCTTAACATCATCTTGACTCATTATTTTATATTGAATTAAAAATACAAAATATTTCATTTAATTTTTAATATTCAATATTTCTGAGATGATAACTGGATGCCACACACTGAAACAAGCATGCAGTGTCGTAGGTTTAATACAGCATAATACTGTTTAAATGTTTATCAGTGCATACTTTTTACATATTATATAGAAACCGTATTTAGATTTATTGCATGCTAAATGCAGCGGCTCTAAAAATGTTTTGCATTGTAAATCTGTTTTTGTCACATTTCAGAGACTTTGACAGCATGATCAAAAAAATTTGTCAACAAAGGTGATGTCAAAAATAGTGCTATGATTTGCAGTTCATTTGTCAGACTGGAAATGGAAATGGAAAGTCAAGTCGTGCATGGTGCATTGTGGGATACAGTATCTAATGCATAGATGTATGCTTATGCTCTGGCTGCGTTTATACACAAAATGATGGTGTATTTGGTTTTTGTAAATGTGCATGCATAAAATTCACATAATCCTGCAGAGAAATGTGAACGGGGCCATGCAGCATGATTTTAAAGCAGAGCAGGTACAGCAGGAGGATGCAATTACAGTAAATCATCTCTCATCGGAGAGTTTCACAGAGCCCAACGCTTCCCATGATCCCGTGGGTGAGGGGTGAGTCAGTCCTGACAGGCTGCAGTGAATCATGCAGGGCAAGTGCATGCTGGGAGAACATGAAACCCACTGCAGGGCGGCGCGGTCGCTCATACATCACGCATGTGCTCGTAATAACCCATAACTCCTGCCTTTCAGCGGAGGGAATTACTTTAGGATGAAAATAATCATTGCTCTGCTCCCCGGGTGATTTTAAACACTGTGTTCAATTTAATAGTTAATGTTTTATGGTTTAGCACAAAGACTGTGCCAAGTCATTTCACTTTCTGTAGTTTTAACTCAACATATTCCTCTGATTCTGGCTTATTCTACTGTTCCTGTTGCCATGGTGATCAGGATTACTGTAGTTAATTTTGTTACTTGAAATAAACATTACCTGAAGAAAATGTGGCTGTAATAGTAAAATAAATAGTAAATAAACAAATAAAAATATATATAAAAACTAAAGTGGCATAATAGTAATATAAAAGTGATTATAATATATAAATAAATAAACTACAAATAAATAAAAACAAAAGTGGCATAATAGTAATGTGACTAACTAGTAAAATAAATAAATAAACAAATTAATTTAAAAAATAAAATAAAACTGGCATAATAAAAGTGACTATAATAAATAAATAAAGTGGCATAATAGTAATATAAAAGTGATTATAACAGTAAAATAAATAGTAAATAAATAAATGCACATAAAAATAAATAAATAAAAACAAAAGTGGCATAACAGTAATATAAAAGTGACCTCAATAATACTAAAATAACACTGATTTGAATCCATGACTTTATGTATTATGCAATAATTTCATGATTTTTTTTTTTTTTAATTTAACTGATTGATTTCTATTATTCTTTAGCTGTTCAGCATGTCATGCTGATGGGTCTTCATTTCTCTTCTATCTTTAAGAAATGTATGTATATATATGTATATATTTTTTTTTGTGCAAAGACAGCTGGTTCTGTGAGCTCTGAAATCTTAAGAAGAATACCTTGTACAGTAAGTTTCTTAGGGATGTTAAAATGATTTATATTTAAAGTAACAGAAAGTGAGATTAAAAGTATTAAAGGCTTTGTGTATTTTATCTTGTTTGTTTGGAGGATGAATGCAAATCAGTACAAATAAATCTGTATCTGGTGTTTCTGATAACAACAATCTGTTTTCACAGAATACAAGGGTTTGATAATAAAAAAAATCGTCATGCATAGGCTGTGAAAATGTCTAAATCGATATATAGACTGAAATATTTCAAACACTGCAGGACGCCTTTGACATTACATTTGATACAAATCTACTGTCAGCTACTGTATATTTTCTATTTTAATTTTTTATTGATATTTTATGTTTCTAGACTTTGTAATATTTAAAGTATTACATATTATATGTAATATATATAAATTATTACTTTATATTAATTTCAAATGATATATCAATTATCTGTTAAAATATAATAACAATTATTATTTTATATAAATATTTGTATTATATATTAGAAATATGTTTAGTAATTTTGTTCTATACATTTTAATTGTTTTATTTCAATTTAAATGTAATTTTACTGCTTTATTGGTTCTGCTAATTAGATAATCCTGTGCTATTTTAATTTGTGCTGAATGGGTCTGTTTTCTGCACACTTGTTATTCTTGAAAAGTAGAAAAGTTATTACCTTTGTGTTGAGCGGCGATCACGTCTTTACTCAGGGAGATTTTACCAATCACATCATCATGACTGCGGCATAAAGAAACAACACCAGATTCATGTTAATTTTCATGAAGATTTCCACATTAAACCACCAGCATGAGCTCAACTCTACATTTACAGGCATTATGAAACACAGATAAACAAACAGATCTACAGTCAAGCGGAAGAAACAAAGAGGAGAAACGAGTGAATCACAGACGTGGTCATCACACCATCTGTGTGTTTGTGTGTGCAAATGTTCTGCTGTGTGAATGTGAATGTGTTCATTTACAAACACTGCGTGAGTTCATCACATGACGGGCTCCACAACACAAACACCAGCAGAAGACCAGAACCAATGCTAATAATGTGAGCACAAAAAACATTCTTATAACCTTATTGATATACCTTCTCATAACGTTTGTTATTTTTCAAACAACATTCTCAAAATGTCCTTATGATGTTATTTGTACTCGATGAACATTCTAAAAAAAATTGAACACTTTAAAGTTTTTCGAATATTACAAATAATTGTGCAAATAATGTTATATTTTGGGTAAAAAAAAATGAATAGAACATTTTTTTGTAACTGTCAACATTCTAATCATGACAAGGAAACTGGATATTTTAATGTTCTTCGAATATGTGACCCTGGAGCACAAAACCAGTCTTAAGTCGCTGGGGTATATTTGTAGCAATAGCCAAAAATACACTGTATGGGTCAAAATTATAGATTTTTCTTTTATGCCAAAAATCATTAGGATATTAAGTAAAGATCATGTTCCATGAAGATATTTTGTAAATTTCTTACCATAAATGTATTGCTAAGAACTTCATTTGGACAACTTTAAAAGCGATTTTCTCAATATTTTGATTTTTTTTTGCACCCTCAGATTCCAGATTTTCAAATAGTTGTATTTCAGCCAAATATTATTTATTATTATATATTATTTATTCAGCTTTCAGATGATGTATAAATCTCAATTTTGAAAAATTGACACTTAAGAGTGGTTTTGTCATCCAGGGTCACATATTATAAATAAACTTTCAAATAACTGTATATTTTGGGTAAAAATAAAGTTAGTAGAGCATTGTAAAGAAACATATAATCGCGACAAAAAACCCACCAGTTTTTAGAATATTAAAGATAAATGTTCAAATAATGTTATATTTTGGGTAAAAAAATGATTGGAACATTTAAGAAACGTTTTAGTAACCTTTAAATAACGCTATAATCACAACAAGAAACCTAGAAATGTTAACGTTATTAGAATAATAAAAATAAACGTTCAAATAATATATTTTGGGTGACAATACGTTTAGCAGAGCATTGTAAAGAAATATTTTTGTGACCTTTAAATAAAATTCGAATCATAACAAGAAAGCTAGAAATTTTAATGTTCTTAAAAATAATATTTTGGATGAAAATAAAGTTGGAAGAACATTTTAAGAAAGAACCTTTAAATAACGTTCTAATCACGACAAGAAACTGGACATTTTAACATTCTTAAACTATTAAAAATAAATGTTCAAATAACGTATTATTATACTATTATGTTATATTTTTGGGTGAAAATAGTAGAATGTTGTAAGAAGCATTTTTTATAACCTTTAAATAACATTATTATAGCGACGGGAAAATTGGACATATAAGTGTTCTTTGAATATTGAAAAAAAATGAACGTTCATATAAAGTTCAATTTTAGGTGAAAATAATTTTAATGTTTATTTTTTTATAAGCTACATTGCTGTCGGTTTTCTCATCTAACCTCATGCATTTTTCACTTCTGAGATGTTTATCATGAATCTGAGATCACGGCACGTTTGTTACCCGATGGTGTCTTCATCCATGACGTAAAAGGTGAGCGTATGGAAGCCCATCGGCAGGTGAAGGGTGTATTCCTCGCCCCAGAACGGGTTCAGGTTCTTCCAGACGGTGGCGGTTCTGGACGGGACACAGAACGCATGATTTAATGAACACTTCACTGAGCTTCATGTGGCACGGAGCCAATTTGCGTACGTTTAATACATGCGTTCGAGCCTGAATTAGAATCTGCCTGGATACAGAGAACAATTTAAACGGCCATAAGTGACGAGGATGGAAAACAATCAATCAATTCACCCAATTTCTCAAAGGGAGGCCTGATCATTTCCATTTCAAAAGACACAACGCTTTTTAAATATGCACCACACCAGGTGTGCTGTTCATCAAACTATCACAATACAGCATCTGAAAGCAACACTGACTCCTTCACACACACAGCATCATTTCTGCGAGGGGCTTGTGATTAGTTAGTTGTTCTCCATGGTAACCAGCTGATGTTGTTAAGTGCAATGGTGCATCCCATCATCACAGCGTCAGTGGCAAACAGATCAGTTCCATCAATAACCAATACAGCACCATTAATCATCATGCATGCAATCAATAAATCAGCGACTATTATTAAGCTTTCAAAACATAAACAAATGCAATAAATTACCTATTTGTTTAGAGACATGGCTTTTGTGCACATTTACATACAGCTGTTTATTTATTTATTTATTTATTTTTCAGACTAACTGGCAATAAATTAACTGTAAAAGAAAACTTTTTGCATCTTTAGAATTACAGAAACCAGGCCATTAATGCTGGCATGTGTTGCCAGATTTAATTGACTTCTGGAGACATTTATGTGCCCAAATTATAAACTAAATTATTCAGAGATGCACAGATACTTGAAGCCAAATTAGTGAGATTTTATATTTCATTTCAAGAATTGTATTAACACTGCCACCTCACACAAACCTGCTGGTGTCAGTTGATTTAATGTAAAATGATTTAGCTGATTATTTTTATTTTATTTCAAAATTATAAAATATATATATATATATTTACTTCATTCAAAAAAAAAAAAAACATTTTACTTTCCCAATTACAAAAACTATTTACTTTACTTAACATTTTTAAATTTTTAAGGAATGTTTTGTCAGATTTGACCTATTTCACAATTGCCAAAAAAAAAAAAAAAACGTATATATTTTTACTTTATTTAAAAAAATATATATATTTTAAGGAAAATTTTGTCAGATTTGACCTATTTCACAATTGCAAAAAGAAAAAAATATTATATATATTTACTTTATTTAAATATATATATATATATATATTTTAAGGAAAATTTTGTCAGATTTGACCTATTTCACAATTGCAAAAAAAAAATATATATATATATATATTTACTTTATTTAAAAATATATATATATATTTTAAGAAAATTTTGTCAGATTTGACCTATTTCACAATTGCAAAAAATTATTTTAAAAAAACAAAAAACATTTTTACCTTTTTACGGAAAGTTTTGTCAGATTATTTTATTTAAAAACGTATTGTTTTTAAGGAAAGTTTTGTCAGACTTTATTTATTTCATAATTATATAAAAAATATTTAACAAAATATGTATGCTTTTGTAAGGAAAGTCAGATTGTATCTCTAACTTTTGGGGAGAATTGTGTTCTCTTAAGTAAACACACACACACACACACACACACACACAGGTGAGAATGTGACACTCACCTGGCCACGACTTCATTGTCAACTTTGACGATGCAGTACGGATCACTGGCCCCAGAACTTGACAAAAACACACAACATCATCTTCATGTCAACAGCATTATGACTCCAGAGTACTAGATCAAACACTAGAGAACGTTCTCAGAACGTTCTGCAAGGTTCTCTCAAAGTTATAAACATACGGTTTTCCAGAAACTTTAACAGAACATTTGTTTAAAGTTATTTTAAAAATGCTCTTGAAATGTTAGCAGAAAAACATTACTTATACAATGATTAAATAAAAAAAAAATATATTATTATTTTTTTTTTGAACGTTTAGTTGGATGTTCGTCTAACGTTTTAAAAATGTTACTTGCGTACTTACTAATTGTTTCAGAATGTTCACTGGACATTCAAAAATAACGTTGTTGTAATGTTTTCACAAGCATAAAATGTAATGTTCGCTAAACCAAGAAAAAAAAAAAAACATTTTAACAATTTGAATGTTCAGAAATAACATTTTCATAACAAGGTTGTCTAAAAGTTATGAACAAGGTTTAACTTGAATAGAAAGCTGTCTGGTCTTTAATAACTTTCTCAAAATTTTAGCACAAAAACGTTATTCATGAAACGTTTTAGTGGGACGTTCCTCTAATGTTTGTTAATCATTAACAAAACTGTAATATTTTGAATGTTCAGAGAACAGTCAGAAATAACATTTTCATAGATTATCAGAACATTCCGTCATAGTTTTGTACAAAAGGTTAACATTAATAGAACGTTTATTCAGTGTTATGTTCTTTAATAACAATCTCGAAATAGTAACGGTTTTTAAACGTTAGTTATTTTGTAACGTTCAGAAGACATCAAAGCGTAACGTTCCCATATTGCAAATTTTATCAAATGGAACGTTCCGTAAAAGGGAATGTTTCTCTGAAAAAAAAAAAAAAAAAACAACCTTTAATAACTCAAAGGGAAGATTAGCCTATCAGAACATTCTGTCATGTACAAATGGTTTTCCAGTAACATAAACATAACGTTCATTCAATGTTTTCTGGATTTAAATAACATTCTCAAAATAGTAACGTATTAAACGTTACTTGTTTTGTAACGCTAGGAGGACATTAAAAAGTAACGTTCCCATAATGTTTGCAAAATTATAAAATGGAACGTTCTGTAAAATGGAATGTTGTCTCTAAAAAAAACAACAACAACAACAACAACAAAAAAAACTGGACGTTCAGTGAACAGTTAGAAATAACGTTCAAGCAAAACGTTCTTAGAACATATTTTGTGTTAGCTGGGGACATAATGAATATCATAACAGAAAGTAATTTTGTTCAGCGTCAACTTACACGTCTTTTGCAGGCAGATTTCGTCCCTCGACGATGCGAAAGTAGAGAGAAGTGTTTCTGGCCATGATCAGCCTCATGTCACTGAAGATCTTCAAGATCTGGAGCTGCTCCGAGAAACATCATGATCAGAAAACTGGAGCTCAGGTCAGGAGGAGGACTGAAGACACTGAGATGAAAACCTCATCTAAAAGAGCAGTTCCCAAATTAACTGGCATTCATGAAATGATAACGTCGCCTCCAAGATCCAAAAAGAAGCTATGATAGCATAAAGAGAAAAAACAGCAGAATAACTGTATCATGATGTTCAGGTGAGGATGTGATCAGATCCACTCTGGAGTTTCCCACCGGCTTCGGATCCGGGTGTCCATCGATCCATCTGATCAGTTGCTGTATGGCGTTAATTAGGCTATATTTCCTGTAGTCATTATATGATGTAAATGCATTAGTCGTGATGCCGCTGTGTCTGTTCTCAGGTGATGATGAGATGATGATGATGAGTGATGCTGATGAGAAACTGAGTGAACGGCGACATCTGCTGGTGAGCGACGCGCAGTGCATCACAACCCCAAAAATATATATTTATGGAAAAATAATGTTTATGTACACAATATTCAATAAAAACTAACGCAGAGTACATATATGTTTTATTATTATTGTAGGTAATAGACAAGGATTACAACATCTTATTATTTTATCTCTGAACTATTAAATGGAATTAAAGACAACATTAAGAGGAATTGTTTTTGTAGGTAACAGAAAGAAAATGATTAATGCAATAAAACAATGATAAATCAACAATAATTTCGACTAAAATACAGATGATTAATAGGCCTATTACTTAAAACATGCACACAATAATCTATTATGTCTATTACTTTTTATGCAAAAACAATAACATACAATGTCGTATCAAGAAATAACATCAAAAAGAGGAAAAGGAAAGGAAAAAGGAAAAAGATAGAAAAATAAATGACAACAGATAAAACAGTCGCCAGGGGAGGTAATTATAAAAGACAAAGACAAGATAATAATTCAATTATAATTCAATGTTCTTACAGCTTTCTCGGTATATCTAGCCTATATCTATATCCTTATCTATCTATCTATCTATATGTGTGTATATATGAAGAGTTCAGATGCAAAAGCCTATAAGTGCCATCTGAAATATTCTTCTAAAATGAGCATTTTTATCAAGCTCCTATATTTATGTTCAGTTATTTCACTTTAATTGCATAGAAAAGGACCTATACACTGTCATTAGAGTAAAATTACTGAACCTACACATGGGAGCCTGAAAAAAAAATGCTCATTTCAGATGAAATTTTCAGATGGCACTTAGAGGCTTTTGCATCTGAACTCTTCATATATATATATATATATATATATATGCACATATCTCAGTCAACAAAACCATATCATTGGGTTTCTTATTGGTAAATTTACACTTATGAATGTGAAATTTGGTTAACAGTAGAAGTAAATTATGTGTATGATTTAAACTACAAGAAAACTTCTAGGCATATGAAAGGGCAGCCCAGCGTGCTGAAGGACCTCAGGACGCCGCTCATGCGCATGCGCGAACTTGCACGCACTGTTCAAAACAATTGTTACTCGAGTCTGTGATATTTACATCATAAACATCAAACGAAAGTTCGTATTTAAACTCGAGACGCCTTAAGCATCAATCTTTTCCTCTCCGGAAGATGAAATATAAAGCAGGTGAGAGTTTGGTTCAGTTGAATCTCTGTTTTTAGTGCTGTTCTTCGACCAAATATTTACCACCTTAAAAGCTGAAAAGACACTAACGATCAATAAAGAATTCATATCGATTACGTATTTTCTCTTGCAGTCAGTACATATGCAGAACTATCTATGTACAGGTATTCTCATTATTATTGCATAGCTTATGACTTTATATCAGTTTCTACTAGTTTACAGCAGTTTATTATTTATTTGTACATGTTGGGATTATATTTAGTTGGATGTTAATCTTTCTTTTCTTTAGAAAAAAAAGTCTACATTCCACACCTATCTTTAATAATCATATGAATATATATTTTTTACTATTTTAAATGATTTTTGACTAATGTTTTGTTGAGTTATAATATCCATAATCATAATAATTAATAAATAACATTAGTTATTATCATAAATGTAGAGTGTTTACAGTTACTTGGCGCAGGTGAGCATGACCAGTGTTATTTTAGCGTTATTCCTATGCTGTTATAGTATTTATTAATATTTTAAATTAGGTTTTACATCTATATTTTCCTTTTTTTTTTTTTTTGTATGTTATGTCAAAATTGGTCATATTAATATTGTCATTTAATTTTTTTAAATATTTTTTTATTTAATTTATATTTATTTTAAGTATTAGATTTAAAAAAATGTTTTATTTTAGTCAGTTGCCAAAGCAACATTTCTAATTTCTAAGTTACTTTTTCATCTAATATTTGCATTTTATTTCATTTCAGCTTTATTTCAATCAACAAAATTGTGTGTATAACAGACTTGTATATGGTTCTCTCCATGAATATAGCTATAGATGCTGGAAAGGTGATAAGAGGAAAATAAACAAACATTTCAATCAACAAAAACTCTTTTTAATACATCATCCACTCAGACTTTAAAGGGGAATTATTTGTTTAATTGTGAGCTGTTTTCTCCATGATGTGCAGGCTGAATGTGGGATGGACACGTACATCGACGATCAGTCTGATGCTGCCAGACAACAGGAGAGACACTATTACCTGCTTTCAGAGCTGCAGGCGCTCGTCAAGGACCTGCCCAGGTGCACACATCACATCACAGAATACATCATGAAGCAGTGATTAACGCCAAAGAAATGTTATTGAAGCACGCTCAAAAAATAGAAAGTTATAAGTTACTGCAGGGTTTCTGTGGGTCTTAAAAAGTCTTATTTCCACAAATTAAGGCCTTGAAACGCTCTCAAATCAGAGCAGAAAGTCTTAAATTCATGAAGCCGTGGCATTAAATATTACATGCATTGCAAAAAATAAATATATATCATCAAGATACGTTTACTTGAGATGCAAATCGAACTAAATGGAGTGAGTTTGTGATTAAAACAAGAACAAATATCTGTCAATGGCTATGAAAACTTAACTTAAGTTGGTTTTTCTGAATTATGTTGAATTCAGTTGTATTTTCAAACTGCGAAGTGTCACTAATACAAGAGACCACAATACCTTTAGAGACCATATTGATGTATTGTGTTCCATTCAATTTATTCCCTACATTTTTCTCTAATTGTTGTTAAAATAAAAAGTCTTAAAATTACCTTCAAAAACCCTGCAGGAACCGTGTACAGGTTCAACAATTCAAGAAAAGTATAGAAATTTAATAAAATATAAAAATGCATTACAATGTCAAACAGTGTATAGAAAACATCTGATTCATTTTTACGTTCTATTTTCCACCTAGTTCATTAACAGATTTGGTAGTTCCCTTTCAAATCCACGTTCTTTGCTGATGTACTTGTAATTAATTCTAGTACTAGTGATCTCTATTCTGTTTCTGTTCTCTCGTTTTCTTTTTATTTATTTATATATGAAAAAGACTTGATCCTTTAACACTTGCACACTTTACAAAACTTGTTTTCTTTTTATTTAAAAATACAGCCTGTAACACAAGTGTTCTCTACTCTTTTTCTATTCAATCTATTTCTATTCTACTTGTTTTCTTTTTATTTATTATAAATATAATAATAAAAAACCCTTGCTACGTGTACTGCGTTAGGCTAACTGAGACTTGTCATAGCACTTGCATGTTGTTGCTCTTTTGTTGGTTTTGATGGCTTCTGTTGTCCTCATTTGTAAGTCGCTTTGTATAAAAGCATCCACTAAATGTAATTGGATGGGTTTTGTGAGTGATAAAGGTTTGTTTCAGCTCGTTTCAGCAGCGTCTGTCCTACACCACGCTCAGTGATCTGGCTCAAGCGCTCATCGACGGGACGGTGTATGAAATAGTTCAAGGGCTGCTGGACATTCAACACCTGACGGAGAAAAACCTCTACAACCAGAGACAGAAACTGCACAGCGAGCACAGAGGTGTGTGTGTGTGTGTGTGTGTGTGTGTGTGAGGGTTTCAGACCACGCTGAACACTGTAAGATGTTGACTGTGTGTGTGTGTGTGTGTGTGTGTGTGTGTGTGTGTGTGTTTCAGCTCTCAAGCAGGATTTGGTTCGGAAACACAAACAGGCTCTGCAGACGTGCAAGTCTCACAATCTGGCCGTTCTGAAAACCAACCAGAGAGCAGAAACTGAGGTACGATGTCTGTGCTTGGGCTTTGTTTTCATACTTGTTGAAGGTGATGACTAAAAAGTAATTTTGACCAATAGTGTGCAGACTGGGCCTAAAATGAATGCGAGTGCGAAAATGAATGCCCCAAATGCAAGTAAAAATCAGCATTGGTGAGTGTGTGAAACCGTTTGTTATTTTTTTAATTAATTCTGACGATGCCTGAAAACACAATATGGTTCGAGTGATTATCAAATCTGCAAACGCTGTGAGTTTGAGTCACTTATAGCATGCATTTGAAAATGCTACATGAGCCAAACATCTTCTCAAGTTTGTAATGAGAATGGTTTATAAACCTGTTGTCATCAAAAGAGAAGTTTCCCTGCTGTTTTCCGCCAAAATAAAAGCTCTATCGTTTACTTTTTGAATAAAAAAGAAAAAACAATCAAAAATATTATTGTAATTTTACTACATTAATACTACTACTACTACTACTAATAATAATAATAAATAAAACATTATTATTATATAAATTAAAATTATTATTATTAAATACTTGTGAAATTATATTATAGTGATATTTCTCTATTGATTTGTTTATTTTAGTACATGTTGGTAATATATTGAATTTGTTATATGAATTATTTTTGACGAATACTAATTTGACACATTAATTATTTTTGATTAATAATTTGACTTATAATTACCACAATCATAATAAGTAACATTGTTTATTATCCTAAATCAGAATCAGAATGAGCTTTTATTGCCAGGTATGTTTACACATATGAGGAATTTGTTTTCGTGACAGAAGCTTCCACAGAGCAACAGAATGACAGCGACAGAACAAAAAAAACAGATAATGAAAAGAAGAATTAAAAAAAAAATTAATAAATAAAAGGTGTTTTAATAAATAAAATTGACAATTGTATGTACAGGTATATAACAATAGACAGTTGTATGTACAGGTATATTATGTGCAAATTTAAATGTAGACTAAGTATGTGTGTTAGATAAATAAGTGTATAAGTAGTGTGTGTTCCACAATTATTGTCAAGTGTTCATGAGATGGATTGCGTGAGGGAAGAAACTGTCCCTGTGCTGGTCGTTCTGGTGCTCAGAGCTCTGTAGCGTCGACCAGACGGCAGCAGTTCAGAGGGAGTGTGCTGGATGTGAGGGTCCAGAGTGATTTCAGCCCTTTTGCTCACTCTGGATGAGTACAGTTCTTGGAGAGCGGGGAGGGTTGTACCAATGATTCGCTCAGCAGTCCGGACTACCCTCTGTAGTCTTCTGAGGTCAGATCTGGTAGCTGAGCTGAACCAGACAGTTATTGAAGTGCAGAGGACGGATTCAATGATGGCGGAGTAGAACTGTTTCAGCAGCTCCTGTGGCAGGTTGAACTTCCTCAGCTGGCGAAGGAAGTACAACCTCTGCTGGGCCTTTTTAACAATGGAGTCAATGTGAGTGTCCCACTTCAGGTCCTGAGAGATGGTGCTGCCTTCTGAATGACTCCACTGCAGTCACAGTGCTGTTCATGATGGTGAGTGGAGGGAGAGCAGGGGGTTTCTCCTGAAGTCCACGTTCATCTCCACAGTTTTGAGTGTTGAGCTTCAAGTTGTTAAGACTGTACCAGACAGCCAGCTCCTCCTGTCTGTAAGCAGACTCGTCACCGTCCTGAATGAGGCCAATAAGTGTGGTGTCGTCTGCAAACTTCAGGAGCTTGATAGAGGGGTCTTTAGATGTGCAGTCATTGGTGTAGAGCAGGGTTCCTCAAGTCTTTCCCTGGAGGGCCAATCTGCGGCAGAGTTTAGCTCCAACCCTGATCAAACTCACCTACCTGTGATTTTCTAATGATCTTGAAGACTCTGATTAGCATGCTCAGGTGTGTTTGATTAGGGTTAGAGCTAAACTCTGCAGGAGTGGGCCAGATTTGAGGATGCCTGGTGTAGAGGGAGAAGAGCAGTGGTGAGAGGACGCAACCCTGGGGGACACCAGTGCTGATCGTACGGGTGCTGGATGTGTATTTTCCCAGCCTCACTAGCTGCTACCTGTCTGTCAGAAAGCTGGTGATCCACTAACAGACGGAGGTGGGCACGGAGAGCTGAGTTAGTTTGGGCAGGAGGAGGTTTGAGATGATCGTGTTAAAGGCCGAGCTGAAGTCCACAAACAGGATCCTCACATAAGTCCCTGGTCTGTCTAGATGTTGCAGAACATAATGCAGTCCCATGTTGACTGCATCATCCACAGACCTGTTTGCTCTGTAGGCAAACTGCAGGGGGTCCAGTGATGTCCTTCAGATAAGCCAGAACCAGTTTTTCAAAAGACCTCATCCACAATATCCACCGCCCGCTGCCATCAGCTCCCACATCTCACACACACGAGCGCGACTTTACCACTATATTTAGCAATTTTTAGACCCTTTTAGCGGCTTTTTTTCCATAGAATATACAAACTGACAAACCTAGCGACATTTTTGGATAAACCTTAGCTATGGTTCAGTTGGAAGATATCGCCAGTGCTGCCCCGCGAGCGTGAGGTCTGACTCTCCCGGCGCAGTGTCGCCTCTCTCTGCGTCTGTTCTGTGCATCAAGCGGCTGAGAAGCACCGCATTCAGCAGTCGTACCGCCGCAGACTCGTCAGTAAATAAGTACAAAACAGCTTTTCCAAGCACTTGCTGCTAACTGACTGTTTGGAATTATAAATATGAGCATAGTTTGTCTGTTAATATTATGCACTTTTTTTGTTTGTTTATTTTTTAGTTTGTTACTCAGACGCAGGCAGTGCGCTGCATAGCCGCTCTTTAGTGTAACGTTAGATGCATGTTGATTTTATCAGACGATGTCGCAATTATAAATGAGAGTGACTCCTGGTTAACATGTATTAATGGGCCATCCAAATATTTGCTCATCATGACAGTAAAATAGGGCATTCTAAGTCAATCTACTGCAGTTTTTCCTCCCTCAATCAGTAGAAAATGTGGTTAACACCCGGTCATGCATGAAAAAAAAAATACCGTCATATACCGTGAAACCGGTATAATTTTGAAAAATACCGTGATATAAATTTTTGGTCATACCGCCCAGTACTAACAGACGTTAGAGCCACAGGCCTGTAGTCATTAAGTTCTGTAATTTTGGATTTCTTTGGGATGGGGATGATGGTGGAGCGTTTGAAGCATGAAGGGACTTCGCAAAGCTGACGGAGCTGTCTGAGTTTTGCAGTGAACCACGGTTTGTCGTTGTTGTAGGTTAAATGAGTCCTGGTAGGAATGCACATATCCTCACAGAAACTGATATAAGATGTTACAGTCTCTGTGAGCTCATCCAGATCAGTGGCAGCAGCTTCAAAAACACTCCAATCAGTGAGGTTGAAACAGGCTTGTAAATCCCACTCTGCTTCATTAGTCCATCTTTTAACAATCCTTAAAACAGGTTTAGCTGATTTCAGTTTCTGCCTGTAGGTCGGTATAAGATGAACCAAACAGTGAACAGAGAGTCCTAAAGCTGCCCGTGGGACAGAGTGATATGCATCTTTTATTGCTGTGTAACAGTGATCCAATATATTACTGTCTCTGGTGGGGCATGTGATGTGCTGTCTTTATTTTGGCAGTTCACGGGAGAGATTGGCTTTATTAAAGTCCCCGAGAATGATTAAAACAGAGTCTGGGTGTTGTTGTTCTGTGTCTGTGATCTGATCAGCGTGTTTCTGTAAAGCTGAGCTCACGTGCGCTTGGAGTGGAATGTAAACACTCACGAGAATGAACGAGCAAAACTCCCGCGGCGAGTAGAAAGGCTTACAGTTAATGAAGAGCACTTCTAGATCGGAACAGCACATCTTCTTTAACACTGTTACATCTGTGATGTAAAAGCATGTCCCACTACCGCGCAACATGTAGAGTGTTTACAGTTGATGGGCACATTAATGCGTAATTTAGGTGTTACTAGTGACAATTGTTATTTTGGTGGTATTTATACACTGTTATAGTATTGATTCATATTTTGTTAGGTTTCGTTTTATATTTTTGTGTTTTATGTCATGTTGGTCATATTAATATTGTCATTTGTATTTTTTTGAATCTTTTTTTTATTTTATAAACTTTAATTTGTATTTATTTCAGTTTTACTTTTAGTAATTTTCAGTTACTCAGTGCCAAGGCAACATATCCATCTATAATGCAGTGAAATGTTCAGAAATGTACACAGTATACCAAAATCATGGCATGTCAGAAGGTGGGATCTACAGAGAACGGTCAAAGCAATGCAAATACACACATAATGCATTAGGAAAACAAAGCCAAAACCCAGACATATGTGACCCTGGAGCACAAAAGCAGTCATTAGGGTCAATTTTCTGAAAGCTGAATAAATAAGCTTTCTGTTGATGTATGGTGTATAGGACAATATTTGTCTGAGATACAACTATTTGAAAATCTGGAATCTGAGGGTGCAAAAAAATCAAAATATTGAGAAAATCGCCTTTAAATTTGTCCAAATGAAGTTCTTAGCAATGCATATCACTAATCAAAAATTATGTTTTGATATATTTATGGTAGGAAATTTACAAAATATCTTCATGGAACATGATCTTTACTTAATGTCCTAATGATTTTTGGCATAAAAGAAAAATGTTTAATTTTGACTCATACAATGTATTTTTGGTTATTGCTACAAATATACCTGACTGCTTTTGTGCTGCAGGGTCACATTTATGAGCATTGTTAGGACAAAATGGCCACTCTAGTGTGTTTTTTTGCACTAGTCCCTCAGCAAACACTCTCCGTCACTATTTCAGGCTCTTGATCAGCGGGTGAAAGAAGAGCAGAGGATGATGGATGAGAAGGTTGTGGCTGAGATGGATCAGAAGGTTCTGGATCAGCAGAACATGCTGGAGAAAGCAGGCGTGCCGGGTTTCTACATCACCACCAACCCACAGGTCACTCTCGCTCTTTCTCACACTCAGCGTCGTCTGCTTTGATTCTTTCAAACGTTGTTTGCTCTGTCCGTCACAGGAGGTGATGATGCAGATGAATTTGCTGGAACTGGTCCTGAAGCTGCAGCAGAAAGAGACGGTGTCTGGATCTCTGCCCTGAAGACGGTGAAAGAACCGGACACCAGTCCAGCTTCTCAGTTTCAACATGAAATAAGTGTGAATGACCTGTTTTGACTGCAGCAGGACGTTGGACCTTTGGAAGTTTTATAAGAATCTCTTTTAGTTGATGACAATGCACTGGAAATGTCTATAACATGACAATGGACGACACTGAAGACGTGCCCACCGCTTTTCTTTTGACATTAAATATTGTTTTGTAAATATATGTAAAATTTACAACTAAGCTTGTTTGCACACATTAATGCGCTGTTATGATATGTTATGATTTGTCAAGGAACCATATTTGTTTATTCTTGAATAATTACTAAAAACGACATTTAACGCATTTATCGGCTCGTTCATTTCTTTGAATGTGATTTGCATCATTAAATCACAAAAACTTAGTGTCAGGTTTGCCTTATTGAATGTTCAGAGAGTATGTAAATATTTGTGTGCAGTTTAGTGTAAATTCAATTTACATTAGTGTTTTTAATAATTATATACAAAGTAAATACTGTATATAGGGTCTAATTTGTATACAAGTATTTAAAAGTATTAATTTATATATACAGTATTTAAAATATTTAATTAAATCAGATTTTCATATATTATGTGGTTAGTAAAATAAATACAATCAATTTTATATATATATATATATATATATATATATATATATTATTATTTTTTTTAAATAAAACTATATAAGTATTAAAGATATTTAATCAGGCCCATTTCCCCCCAAGATTTTCTTATTATGCCATCTAGTGGTTAGTAAGTTGTTTGCGCTCTAGTTTATATGGTGATGACAGGATGTGTTGAAAGGAGTTTAAAACACATTTTATATTAAAACACATTTGAAACTCCACTGTGCCTCTTTATATTTATATATTTGCTTGAGAAGTTTAATTTAAAACGTTTTAATGTGCATGTGCTTTGTCACTCTGCCTACTAAAATTAAGTAATGAAAACATAAGACACATGTACTTTAAATTTAAAAAAAAAAAATTCTCTGAATTCAAAGAACAAGCTGCTTATATAAGGCAAAGGTTTTGACACACCTCAATAATGAAATACCTTGGAGTAGAGTACTATGGTACTACCACAGTATAAGTGTCACCTGTATCAATACAGCTCTAGAGCTACATAAATGTATTATTGGCTATATAATTCTTTTATTCAGCTTTAAAGGGATAGTTCACCCAAAAATGAAAATTTGATGTTTATCTGCTTACCCCCCGGACATCCAAGATGTAGTTGACTTTGTTTCTTCAGTAGAACACAAACGTAGATTTTTAACTCAAACCGTTGCACTCTGTCAGTCATATAATGTCAGTCAATGGGACCCACGGCTTTGAGAGTAAAAAAAACCCATACACAGACAAAACCAAATTAAACCCAGCGGCTCGTGGCGATACATTGAGGTATTAAGACATGAAACAATTGGTCTGTCATACAGCGACTAGCTGTAGTTTCCAGTCACGTGTAAGTAGTTAATCTGTTTTCTCAGCTCTATTTTCTTTTTAGGTAGTGTGAAGTAACCAAACGCAAAATGAATCTGTTTTACATTTCAGGCATCATTTCTCTCAAGCGAACCGATTCATTTGAGTCAGTTGATTCATTGAAAAGTGTTCACAGAAAGTTTTCTTTTTATACTATAAATTATGATTAGTTAAACACATCTTTTTTTTTTTTTTATACTGTAAATTAAGTTTAAGTTTATTTGTTTACAGGGGCAATGCACATTAATAAACATCACTGTAAATGTGCCAGAATTAGCCAAAAAGGCTATTTTACGTCTGTAGACCCTTGACAGAATGTTAAAAGGTCATCCTAAAAACAAAGACACAGCATCATTACACATATACACAACATATGGAGAGAAAAATAAATAAATAAAAAATTACAGAAACATAAAAAAAAAAATTGCTACTAAAATACAACATATAAGTGAATTATCTAGACAAAGTAAACATACGAGGGAAAGGAGAGAGAGAGAAGGCAACAAAGCCAAGAGCAATTAGTACAAGGAAGTCTATTGTCAAGAATACAATACTAATGTTGACAGTGCCGAGTTGTCAATAACCGTTTTTTGAGATGAGACTGAAAAGAACCAAAAGTATCTTCTAATTGTTGATGGGATGGAGTTCCATTCCTTTGCAGCTTTGACTGAAAATACAGACTGACTGAATTTACTTCTTTTGAGAGGAATAATACAGTCCCCTCTTCCCCCACCCCTTGTAGATCGGTGAGCAGTTGTTCTAATATTCACAAACTGTTTTAGTGGTAAACAGTAAGTAATATGAGAAATAATCATGGAATGCATATACATCAAAGCGGCCTCAGACGACATATAGTCACAAATAAATATAAAATTTGCTAGACTAAATCTGACCCGGTTACAGATCTTTACAGAACCTGCACCTTATATGAAAGTTTGGAATCAATCAGAACACCGAGGTACTTACTGTATATTCAGATATAACTTGTAATCTTTCCCCTGATACAAATACATCTGGCACTACACTTAAACTATTAGTTTTGGTAACGGACATACACACTGTTCTAGAGATGTTTAACTGTAAGCAGGATTGTTCTAGCCAAGCTGTAACATGAACCAGGGATTCAAGTGACAAACTACTTGCGTGTATATAAATAACAGTGTCATCTGCATGCATTTGAATGTTAGTGTTAGGACGGACGAATGGAAGATCATTGATGTACAACGTAAAAAGTAAAGGACCCAGAATAGATCCTTGTGGAACACCAGTGGATATACTTAGGGGAGCTGACTTATAATTCTGTATACTAACATACTGTGTGCGACCTGACAAGTATGATTCAATCCATCTTAAAGTATGTGGAGAGAAATTAAAACTTAATAATTTAGACATAAGAATTCTGTGGTTTACAGTGTCAAAGGTCTTCCTGAGGTCAAGAAACTCAGTGCCGACGACCCTCCTTTATCTAATAGAGACTTGACTTTTTCAGTGAAGTAGCAATTTGCCATCTCGGTTGAATAGTTTGCTCTGAAGCCAAACTGCATTGGATGTAAAACAAAAGAACTATTGTTTAAATAATTAGTGATTTGTGCAGCCATCAATTTCTCTGCAACCTTTGAGACTATAGGTAAAATACTAATAGGTCTGTAATTACTAGCAGAGTGAGGATCGCCACTTTTGAATATAGGCACAATAACAGATGACTTCCAAGCACATGGGAACATCCCCTGAAAAACTGAAAGATTGATCATTTTAGTGATAGGATTAACTAACGACTCACTAAGCTCTTTAAGCATTACCACATCCATACCAAATATATCCTTTGCTCTGGATGGTTTAAGAGATGTAATTGTTCTTCTGACGTCTAATTCAGAGACTGCCCTTAGAATCAGGGCTTGTTCCACTGTATTAACTGGATAAACTTCTGTATATGTAGGGGAGAAACATTGTGCAATTGTGACTGACGAGTCAACAAAGTAATAATTAAGTGCTTCGGCTACATCAGCTGAATTGTTAGTCAGCTTCCCGTTTACCATCAATTCAAGTGATGACCTATCTTTCCTTTAATCACCTTTTAAGTAGTTCAGCTGATTCCAGCTTGATTTAGATTTATCTCTTGCCTCATTAATTATTCTCAGGAAAAAATCAGCCTTTGCTTTTCTCAGGGTCTTTACCTTGTTCTGTAACGTAACAAAATGTTGTCTATCATGACTAAACTTTGATCTATTTGCAGTTTTTAAAGCAAGATTCCGTTTTTTCATTAGTTCTAAAATATCTGAATTCATCCAAGAATGTTTTTATTTTTAGGATTAAATTTACAACTGAAATCTTTAATAGTACTCTCTAATTTTTTGGAGAATATATCTTCCTCCTGATCTTTTCCAGTTAATAAATCATCCCATTTAATCTGATGGACCGCCCTTCTGAAGTCATCTAGTTTGCGTTTTTGAATGCCATAAGAATCATATTTCCTTACAAATGAACTGAATCTCTTACTAGATCATTTTCTGGCCACTTAAATCAAATTGTGGTCAGAAAGGCCTGTTAACATATTAAAAGTTTTTAAAATTCTCTCTGCTTGGTTACTAAAAAATAAATCAATTTGAGACCTTGTTGAATTAGTTATTCTTGTAGGCCCATTAATCATTTGCTTCAGATCGAAGTGATCAGTTATCTGTTTGAGATTCTTTCTAAATGTTTCATCGTCCCAATTAATATTAAAATCTCCCATAATAATAATAACTTCTTTGTTGAACTCACACTGTTTCAGTAATTGTTTCAAGTTTTCATAAAAACTAATATTTGAAGATGGTGGACGATACATTACAATTAATACAAAAGACATCTGTGATGATAGTATAAGGTTCAGAATGTATTAATGCTTGATGTTTGATGCTTTCACCTATGAATTTTGTGCCGGATAAATACTGCTCTAATTATTCAATTTGATTATGTAATCAGATACTTATATAACAACATATAGACAAACCTTTACTAGCGACCCCATGATTAATATATATATATATATATATATATATATATATACTTTTAAATGTATTTCAAAATATACAAAAAGTGACCAAAAATATATTTATGTAAATATACATTTTGTCTGAAATAAAAAAAAAGTAAATATTGTTTTTAAAAAACATTTAAAAATATATTTTCCCTCCATATATTTCAATTCAAGTAAATGTATTCACATATGTCACATTTGAAGAAAAAGTATGATTTTAAATTTATTTTCTTGCCTCTGAAATACAGTTTGAAATATATTTTGGTATATAAAGGTTTAAACTAAATATATTTTCAATTTCAAAAATATATTTTATTGGGCTGGAATATTTACAGCATATATTTAGCATGTATTTAAAATATAGTTTGTTTGTTTATTTATTTATTGCTGACTGTATGGAATGGAGGACCAAAATAATGAGTGTTTCTACACAGTACTACTTGTTTTCTCTTTCAAGGTTCAGGTGATTGATTATAGTTACTTAGTTATCATGACTAGCTTGTGTAGTTGTGACTATAATCTTATGATTTATGACTATAATCTTGTTTTTTCTTCACCAGAGTCATTGATGGAAACAGAGCGATGACGTCTTCATGGACACAAAAGACAGGCTGTGTCTGGAATAGCATACTACTGTACTGTTCGTACTGTTTCTGCAGTATATATTATGCATACTGAGCGCAGTGTGTGAATTTTATATATGCATGAATTATAAGAATGACTTGATCTTCATCCATTTGCAGTGTGACGAATGAACTGTAAATAATATCGACTGTACTTTCAACTTCTTTCATGACTCATTATTTAACCAGGCAACCAAAAATAACTAAGCACAAACTGAATTAAACATACAATATAATGAGGTCATGTAACAGAATGTACTGTAGCATAATAAAACTTATTGCATCATGTGTTGTTTCACATATATTTCAAAAGACTGAACTGCACAATATATGTATATGCTAGTTTTCTATTGTGAACACAGCCAGAAAACTAGATCATCAGATCTCTGGGACCTTCAGGACGAGAGAAAATCACAGGTACACTTTTTTATTGTCCTTTAACTTTTATAAACGAGCTTCAGAAGAATGTGCGCTTGTGTTTATGTTCTGCCACAAACTGCGAGTAACTGGATTGAGCCGCTGCTGATTTCTGCTGTTATTGTGGGATTTTCTCTAGAGCCTGTGATGATTTTACAACAATATCTATCTTTACTGAGAAGCTTGTGCTGAAATTGATCGCTTTATCAAAAAACAACAGTTTCTGCTTTAAGAAACACACCTAGAGTTCACATTTGTCATAGTCATACATTTATAGAGTACAGAGCTATTAAATTAATGAAGAGAGTGGCTCGGATAATTCGTTCTTGAGAGAATGTGATGAGAAATGTTTTAGTTCATATCAGGGTTATTATAGTTAACTAAAACCATAAAAAGGATATTTGTTACTTGAAATAAAGTTATCATTTATAACATAAAATAAAATAAATGCATTTTATTTCAGCTCATTATCAAAGCAACATTTCAAGCAAGTTTAGCTTGATGTGCTAAAATCAAAACCATAAAAAAGATTGTTGTTACTTGAAATAAAATAAACGTTAATAAAAACAAAATAAAATGTAAAATAAAATATATAGAAAATGTTTTTCATTTCAGCTTGTCAAAAAGATAAAAAGATGTTTGTTACTTGAAATAAAATAGACATTAATAAAATATATAGAAAACTTATTTTATTTCAGTTTGTTGCCAGATCAACATTTCCCAAAAAGATGTTGTTTGTTACTTGAAATAAACGTTAATAAAATGCAGTAATATTTTTTTCAAACTTATTAAAATTTATTATAAAACATATTTTATCTCAGCTCATTACCAAAGCATCATTTCTCATTTAGTTTATACTTGTACTAAAATTAAAACCATATTAAAAGATTTTTGTTACTTGAAATAAAATAGACATTAATAAAATAAAATAAAATAAAATAAAATATAAATATAAATATAAATATAAATATAAATATAAATATAAATATAAATATAAATATAAATATAAATATAAATAAATATTTCAGCTCATTGCCAAAGTAAAATTTCTCATTTAGTTTAGCTTGATGTACTAAAATTAAAACCATAAAAAAATTGTTGTTACTTGAAATAAAGTAAACGTTAATAAAAACAAAATAAAATGTAAAATAAAATAATAAAATATATAGAAAACTTATTTTATTTCAGCTTGTAAAAAGATTTGAAATAAAATAAATGTTAATAAAATAAAAATATATAAAATAAAATGTAATAAACTTATTAAAATTTATTATAAAACTTTTTACTTCAGCTCATTACCAAAGCAACATTTCTCATTTTTTTAGTTTAACTTGATGAACTAAAATAACTAAAACTGAAATAAAAATAAAAAATAAACATATGACACACAAACAAACAAACACACAAACAAAACAAATAAAATGACAAAAACACAAAAATAAACATAGAAATTTTCTAAAACTTTAACTAAAATAAAATTAAATGAAATAAAATGAAACACTGACAAATCTGAGAACAGTTTGAGACATTGTTGAGATCTCCTCTGAAATTCTAAACAAGACACGTGAGATTACTGTGGGGTTTTTCCTCAGGACGTGAAGATAGTTCAGTGTTTTTTTTTTTTTTTTCTGTGTGCAAAGTCACATTTTTGTTAGTGCACTTTAGGTTTTGTTGCTGCATGCATGTAATTCTTCAATAATGAATTTTTGTTCAAAGGACCTTGAACTTTGCATTTGTTTGGTGTGCGGATTCCTTTTTCTTGTTGTATTTTTTCCTCAGGACAGACATCTGAGACTTTAGCGGAACTTAATTTGTTCTCCATTTAATCTCACATGCTGTCTAGAAGAAGAAATTGACATTTCATTGGTGGTATTTGCTCTCTGTGAGACGTGTGACCCTGACGTATCAAAACGTCCAAATGCATTTCGTGATATTCGTCAGGTTTAAAACTCAGTTTGTCAGAGATTGCTTGAGGTTTTGCTGAGTAAAAGTCCACCTGCTGAAGAAAATCACCCAGTTGTCAGATCTTAAAAGGTTAGAAGGTCCATAAACAGCCTCAAATCTGTCCGTCACATTTCTGCAGCTCTGACTTTTACATGCACGCTTAAAATCACTACTACAAAGCTTTCGTGAAAGCAGCTTTTGGGTCTGTTTGAGAACTTTATAATCTTTTATTGTTTATCTAAGAAAAACACTGCAGGTGATTCAGGTTTATGTGTGCTTCTAGAGGAATGAAAATGCATTTGAGAGAGCATTATAAAACATGTTTGTTGCATGAATTCAATCACAATATTAATAAGCAGTATATTAAAAAATGTAATCTATTATGCTCACTAAGGCTTTTATTTTTCATTTTTATGTTTTTTTTTATTTTTCATAAAAATAAAATAATATAAATATAAAACAAATATGTGAATATGAACAGTATATTGAAAGTCTATTATGCTTACCAAGGATTTTATTTATTGCATTTATCATCAAAAATAGCATAAATATACAATAATAGAAATATAAAACAGATATGTGAATATAAACCATATATTGAATAAAAAATAAGTCTCTTATGCTCACTAAGGCTTTTATTTTTCATTTTTATGTTTTTTTTTATCATTAAAAATAGCAATCTAAATATGAAACAAATATGTGAATTGATAAACTTTTATCAATTAAAATACTCTAAATAATATTATTACATTGATAATACAGTATGTATTCACTTATTTGTTTGATATTTATATTATTTATAATAATAATAATAATAATATACAAATAAAATTGTAAAATATTTTTAAAATATATTACATGTAATAGTGTAAATATATATTATATAATATTACAATATAAAATACTATTTTTGTTTGTAATCAGCAAGATTTTTAATGTTTTTGAAAGAAGTCTATTCTGCTCATCAAGGCTGTGTTTCTTTGATTAAAAATACAGTAAAAACTGTAAAAATCTCAAATATTATTACAATTTAAAATAGCTGATTTCTATGTGAACATATGTTAAAATATAATTTATTCTTGTGATCAAAGCATCATTACTGCAGTCTTCAGTGTCACATGATCTTCAGAAATCATTCTAATATGCTGATTTGCTGCTCAAGAAACATTTCTGATTATTATCAATGCTGAAAACAGCCGTGCTATTCTTTAAAGGTGCAAAAGTGGAAGGAGGTGAGCTGCTGCTCCTCAGATTGATGTTCTTCGGGTGTTTCACACATTCAGGAATCCGGTCAGAAGAACAGCGGCTTGTGTTCCTCGAGCTCCAGAAACAGGTGCGATGCGAAGCAACACGCGTCACGCCTCCAGAAACGTGTCATCAGCACATCAGTAAACACACACTCCATCTGTCACACGCAGAACAGAACAGGAAGCGGCTGAGCTCCTCACTTCCTGTGGCCAAACACACAGCTGCCTGACCACACACACTGAAGTGAATGCAGGGGATTTTCTGTACGATATACGCTGACAGAGCGTGTTTGCAGAGATAATACTGGCCTCTGACTAGATGTGTGTGTGTGTGTGTGTGTGTGTTTCTGTGCAGTTGCATTTACAGCATAGTGCCATTAGGAGGCAGAGCAGAACAACAGATGACTTTCAACACACACACACACACACACACACACACACACACAAAGAGGAGTGTATATCTGCTTTTATCTTTATTTTTCTTATTTACATCTGTGATAGATAGATAGTCTGAATATAATTAAATAATATAATGTATAATAATATAAATATAAAACAAATATAAGAGTGTGAATATATTACACATTTAAATATATTGTATTTTAAAATAGAATAAATATAATAGTGTGAAAATATTATGCATAAATATTATACATTTAAAATATTTAATGTTCTAATAGAATAAATGTAATAGTGTGAATTTAATAATATAAATTAAATAATAGGCCTATTGTAATGTATAATAATATAAATATAATGCAAAAATAATAGCTTGAAAATATTACAAACGACATAAATATTATACATTTAAAAATGTTATAATATTTTAATATAGAATAGATATAATTGTGTTGACACATAATAAATTAAATAATATTATGATATATTATAAAATAAACACTTTTTGTGTAGCGTTCACAATTTCTGATTATTATGTTTTATGTTGAAAACAGCTGCTTCATATTTTTGTGGAAACTGTGATGCATTTTATTTTTCAGGATTCACAGATGAATAGAATTATTTGAAATAGAAATCTTTTGTAACATTATAAGTGTCTTCACTGTCACTTTAATGCATCCTGCATGACCCCAAACTTTTGAATGGTATTGTAAATATAAATATCATTATCAAGCAGATGATTTAATATTTTAATATTTTCATGCATGTCTGTTGTTGTCCTCCTCCGTTCTCCTGTTTGATTTTTGTTGTTGTTCATAGACAGCATTATTAGTGTTTGCATCAGCGTTATGAGCAGCTGACGGCCCACCAGTGGCTTCTCTTTGCATTCATAAAATAAAGCAATAACAAAGCGGAAATGAACTTGATGAAAACGGCGTGTTACAGAAGTCAGCACATGTTTAACTGAGTGCAGTTTGGTGCTGTGAAGGACAAATATTTGCCACTCTGTTATTTAAACACAATTATGATTCTGAGACGCGATAAAAGCTGAGAACACCAGGGAGTTTTCGCATAAAAGAAAACATGAAACGTTAGATTGCAGCTGAGAGTGGATGTGGAGGAGATGTAGGTGATTTAAAAGCCGGTCGGTGTGCTGTTTAACAGCGGGTGAATGTGCTCGCTCATATGGAGTTATGAATGATTCGTCTCAGCCGTGAGGTCAAAGCAGGATAGAGGAGAGCATATAACAGTAAAGCTTGTTTAACCCTTGTGCTGCTGAAAATCTTTGATGCTCTTGGTAAAAAAAAAAAAGGCTTTTAAAAATTGCTTGTAAATTTCTCATTATGCTATACATGTATTATCACTAAATCCTGGATTCTATCTTTTTGTCAACTTGTTTTCTTTCAATTAGCACAGGTTTTGTATTTCTTTTTCAGCTCATGCACATCAGTTTTTGAGTGATTATTTGAGCATTATTTGAAATTGTGGACAATTTTGGCAACGTTCGCTCATAAAATAAATTGCATTTTGTGATTTTCAAAAAAAAAAAAAATAATAATTATGCATACGTAAACAAATAACAATGAAATGTAAAATCCAATATAACAAAATAATAATTTAAAAAATAAATAAATAAAGGTTAGGTCAGTTAAATAAGCACTTTTTTTGTACATTTTTTCACCGGATATAAAATGTAAAATACCTCATGCTTAAAATATACCAAAAAAAAAAAAAAAAACATTTTTCATTTTTTTACAATTTTGTTTAAAATCATAAAAAAGTTATGTTACTTGAAAATAAATAAATAAATGCATACATACATATACAGACACACAGACAGACATGCATGCATGCATACATAAAAAAAAAATACATAAACAAATAAAAGTAAAATATCAAATAAAATATTACAATTTTAATTCAAAAACTGAGGTGCAGATCTGTTAAATCCAGTGCTTGGCAATAATATAATGAGAAATGTATTAGCATTTTATTTGTAATTGTTGACCAGATATAAAACGTAAAATACTTAATATTTACACAAGTGAAAAAGGGGGAAAAAATCTTAAAAAGTACAGAAAGTATCCTATTTTTCATTATCAGTAAGATTTAGTCCAATCACGCAATAACATTAACTAGCATTTTCAAATGACCAGAATATAGGGTTAACATAGACAATTATTCAAATATAATAATTCTGCTTCTGATTCCATTAGTGCTTGTTTTAGTACTTTTAAGGAAGTTGTGTGAATTAGTTTCTTTAGGTTTTAGGTTCTCGTAATGGAGGAAAAACTGTCCGACTACTTTATTTAATGAGATGTTATAGGAATAAAATATGATTTTGATTCTGAATGATTGTGTGTTTGTGATCTAGAGTGAGAACTTTTTGTTTCTGTGTGTTTATGGAGTCTGCAGCAGCTGTGATAGTCTTTGTTGGCCATCAGCAGGTTTCAATGATAACCCTCTAAAGCACGTAATGAAACACGCAGCTCACCTCGCTGTCTGGCCTGAATGCTATTTTCTGTCTTCAAAACTAGGACAGAAGCGCACTGATAGACCCACGGAGGGCCGTATTCACAGAAGCTCTCCTTATTCCTGCAGTTGTTCAGATTGTGTTCGCTTGATTACGTGGCGGAGGGATTTGCTCCTGATTCTCCGTGACTCGGAGGCCCGAGTTCATCTCCGTCTGGGTGAAATGAAGTGGGATTTTCGTACAAGTGCTGTTTGCCACACAGAAAATAATTACTGTGAGTGAGCCATCCAGGAAAACACTGAAAATATATGTGATATGACTTGAAATGATCCAGAAATAAAGCAGAGCAGCAACAGGAGGCCAATGCAAACACACTGTACGGATGTGTTACGGCCGCTTTAATGTAAAAACTTGCATTCTAAATGGACCTTGACATATTGATATGATTATATCAATGTTATACATGTTATTTATGTTAAAGGAATAGTTCAGCCAAAAATGAATATTCACTGAAAATGTGCTCACCCTCAGGCCGTCCAAGATTAAGATGAGTTTGTTTCTTCATCAGGTTTGTAGAAATGTGTCTCAGCAATGGATGCTCTGCAGTGAATGGGTGCCGTCAGAATGAGAGTCTGATAAAAACATCACAATAATACACATCACTCCAGTCCATCAGTTAACATCTGTAGAAGACAAAAGCTGAAACAAATCCAGCATTGAGACTTTTTTATCTAAAATACCATAGAGTCCATAATCCATATTAACGCTTCCTCCAGTGAAAAAGTGTTCTGGTCTGAATCAGGAGAGAAATCTGCACAGATCAAAAAAATGTCTAGATGGATTTGTTTCAGCTTTTGTCTTCTCCAGATGTTAACTGATGGACTGGAGTGGTGTGGATTATTGTGATGTTTTTATCAGCTGTTTGTATTTATTTATTTTTTGCACTAGGCTACAGAGAAATATAACTTTAACTTCATGTTTTGGACGAGGTTCTTGCTTATTTTGGACGATTCCTCTGCATCTGTCTCTAACGTGATTTGTTCAAATCCACAATGCAACCCAGTATAAGAAAGCAAGTTATTGTTATGAGAAATTAGAGAAAGAAAAAAAAAGCAACACAAAGATGGAAAGGAAAACAGTTTAATTTTTTGACTATTTTAACCAGACATTGATAAACAAAAGGACATTGTTTTCCCCCCGCAGGGACAAGAAAACAAAGAATGGACTCTAACAAGGCTGTAATTTTTCCCCTTCGTTGCAATTGCGAAGCTGATTTCTGAAGAGCTGTTGTGTCACACATTGTCTGTGCGAGTTTCGGCGTATCAGAACAAAACACATCATCGAGTCTGAAATCCCGCACGAGTCTGCCAGGCTTTTATTTGCGCGGCGGCGATTGACAGGCTGTCTTTGGGACTTGGCAGCGGCGCTCGATTGTCTAGGCCGGGCGATCCGGGCGAGGAGGAGGCGGCTCGAGGCGTTTTCCCATTACACCTTTGCATTAGATGACAGGCAAAAAAGCCTGTCAGATTGCAACCCTCCCACATGGAGCAAAAAGTGCTGAATTAAAGCAGACGGGGCATTGACAGACGGGGCTCGCTGTCTCTCTCTCTCTCTCATCCCCAAATCAATCCGCTGATCTGATGCTGAGATGGGACTGCAGCTCACTATTGAATCCAGAGGTCAGTGGATAAGACCGCTGAGCAAAGTCCCTTATCGTATCTGCCCAAGGACTTTGCTGTGACCTTCACAAACATTCATACAGGAGCGGATGGCTTTAAACTCCACTGTAGGTCAGGCAGACGGCGGACAGACCAGACAAACGCTGCCGAGGCTCATTGTGCCTCCTGTTTGTTGTGTTAGACAATAGAATTCTGGTAGCTGTCAGTTATTGTTTGGTAGTTTTGTGTTGTGAAAGCATGTTCAGCACGTGTTGTATTGCATTGTAGTGCATCTGATTCTTTCTCAGAAAATGATGTCCTTTATGTGCTTTTAATGTATTTAACAAAATACTGAGTCAGGGTTATTATAGTTAATACCATAAAAACAGTTTTGTTATTTAAAATAATATAAATGTTAACTGAAATACAAAAAAAAAAAAAAAAAAAAATATATATATATATATATATATATATATATCTTTCTAATTAATTTTCTGCATCATGTTTTTTCAGCGTTCTAAAATAACTAAAACTGAAGTAAAAATTTATAAAATCAAATAGACATAAAAAAATTTGAATACAGAAACAACAAAATAACTAAAACTTTTATTAAATTAAATGTTAAATTAAACTAATAAAATTTTTAAATTACATTACAAATGGAAAGTACAAAAATGAAAACTAATTCAAAATATAAAAAAACTACAGTAATATATCAGTGATACTAAAATAACATTTACTTTTATTTGATAGATTTAATTCTGTTCAGTGTGTAATGCATTGCATTCAATTTATTTGAAATTTTAAAAAGAAAGAAAGAAAAATAAATAAATAAATGAGGAATTAAAAATAATAATTTTCCTGGTATTCAAATAGCACAATTTCATGAGAATGACCAATCCACATTTGTGAATATGAAATCTTATCATCTTAAGACAACTGCAATCTTATTTTAAGTGCATGAATTCATGTACATTCATTAAAATGTTGATATAAACCAAAAAATAATGAACTAGAACCAAATAACCTGCTACATTTGACATTTTCTGTAGAATATTTGAGGGGTTTCGCTCATGCAATAATCACAACTTGTTTGGTAAAGTGTTGTGGATGGTTGCTAGAGCGTTTCTATGCAGGTGTTTTGACTTTTTGTTCATTGCTAAGTGGTTGCTATGCATTTCTAGATGGTTTCTAGGTAGTCTGTACTAAAACTACAGTGGAAAACAATATATAGATCATGTGAAGTCTTCAAGTGTCAAATGAGTCACAGATAAATGATGAAGAGCTTTGAGCTGGATAAATGCATCGGTCTGGAGCAGCAGGAGGCACAGACCGCTGTGTTTGCGCGCTCGCGTCCGCTGATGCGCGGGTTTGAGCCGCTTTGACTGGCAGCAGCAGGTGGATCTGACGGTTTGCAGGCTTCTTTCCTTTGGCTGTTGGAGCTCTTTTTTTTGATGACAATTACAGACGTGGACTTCATCCCATTTGGAGCGGCATGTCAGAGCTGTCCACCTGTCCTCCTGCACAAAGAGCTTTACAGTGCCATACGCAGACGCTGAATGTTGGCCGCCGATGCTGATGGAAACAGCAGGCATGACAGGACTATCCGAATAAAACCAGCGCCTCTTCATTTTATTACATACAAATGAACACCGTCTGTCGCTCGCACTGCTTTTAGGGTTTATGTACTGTGCGCTTTTGTCTTAGTGCTAAACTTAAAGCGTTAGCTCCAAAAAAAGAGTTTTCTTGTGTGGCTTTACTAGACTAATTAAAAGGGTGCCATTTTTGTATTTTTTTCCATTTAAATCTGGAAATAAACAGTTACTTATATATAAGTAAGTTGAGAAAAAAAGATTCTGTCCTATTTCTTGTGTAACTAATCAATCGTGGTGTTATTTTAGTATCGCTGACATAGCCTACTATTATAGTTTTTAAATAAATATTTTTTAATAAAAGTTTTTATTTTTATATTTTCTTTTTTCATTGTCAGTTTAGTTAGTTTTATTGATTTTGTTGTCATTTTATTAGTTTTTTATAAATACATCTATATAGTATTTATAAATATAAATAAATGTAATTTTTTTCTATTTTCATTTTAGTTACTTTTTGTAATATTGTTGTGTTTACATCAGTTATTAGTTTATTTAAATATATCTATGTAGTTTTAATTAATATTTAAAATAAATTTTTTCTTAATTTTCTGTTTTCATTATAATTTTAAAGTTTTAGTAATTTTGTTTTGTTTTTACTATTTTTATATACATATATAGTTTATATTACCATTTTAAATTAATTTTTACATTTTATTTATATTTTCTGTTTTAATTTTAAAGTTTTAGAAATGTTTTAATTTTTTCTTTTCTTAAAAAATATGTAGTTTTTATTAATATTATTTCAGTTTTAGTTACTTTAGCACATCAAGTTAAACTAAATAAAAATGGTGCCTGCGACCTAGCTGAAATATATATATATATATATGTGTGTGTGTGTGTGTGTGTGTATATATTTATTTATTTATTTTTTTACATTTTATTTTAGTTAAGGTTTATTTTAGTTCAAGTAACACTTTTTTGTAAGTTAATGTCATTTATCATGTTACTATTTGTACAGATGGTCAGTTTTTTTTGCTTTCACTGAAGCATTAAATTAAAATAGAATCGGTAATCTAATAAAATACCTATAATAATAAATATTGCAAAATCTCAGCACCTTCACTAATGCTTTCAGACTTTGATGTTCATGGTGATTTCTCCTGGGTTTCTTCCATTGACTGTAGTTCTCAAGTCACTAAATGAGAGAACGGTATCCCATGTTGCACTTCTTCTTCTCCATAAATCAATGCCGAATGTGCTGCAGCTCTCAGCATGACGTGTGTGTTTGCGTTGCAGATCATCAATATCCAAACTAATCAATGCTTTTCTTTCTCCTTATTCTCGTGGTCATCGGAGACATTTAGCAGTGCCTTCTTGTTTGGAGATGAGTTTCAGGTTGTGCAATGTGTAGTTGTAATGCAAATATTGTTACAGAAACAGCCAGGAATTCATATGATCTGGCTGAACTCAGCAGCTGAGTCATTAAAGCTCTGCTATTATTACTGCGGTGCAACATCTGTTTACCGCGGTTCTTTAGATGTGTGTATCAGCAGAAGGATCATTATGGCCAGTGTTGTTTTCAAGCCACATTTACTCGCTCTCAGGTCATTCAAAGCTGTGTGATTTTCTTTCTAGCCGAATGTCCAGGCTGCTCTTCTCCGCCAAATGAGAGTGACGGCATGTTATTGGTTTTTGTGACCGATCATGACCCTTATGTTTTGAACATGCACCAGTGTGTCTTTTTGTGCTGCAGAAGAAAGAAAATCATCTTTTGAGTGAAAAAAAAAAAATTATGTATCTTATCAAAATGATGTTGCTGTGCTGTTCATTCTGTCGTTGAAACAAACTATTCAAGTTACATTAAGCACTAATGTTCAAAGAAACGGCTTTTTAAGAAAGAAATTAACAGTTTTGTTCATCAAGGATGTTTTAAATTGATCTAAAGTGACAGTAAAGACATTAATAACGTTACAAAAGATTTCGAATTCAAATAAATGTTGTTCTTTTCAACTTTCTATTCATCAGATAATCCTGAAAAATAAAATGGATCAGTTTACACAAAAAATATGAACAGTTTTCAGCATTGATAATAATCAGAAATGTTTGTTGAGCAGCAAATCAGCATATTAGAATGATTTCTGAAGATCATGTGACACTGAAGACTGCAGTAATGATGCTGAAAATACAGCTGCGCATCACAGAAATAAATTACAGTTTAACAGATATTCACATAGAAAACAGCTGTTCTGAATTCTATAATATTTTACATTTTTACTGTATTTTAAATCAAATAAATGCTGTGTTGGTGAGCAGAAGAGACTTCTTACAAAAACATTACAAACATACTTTTGAACAGCGGTGTATAAAACACAAATATATATTAAAAATACATTTATATCAGGTGTGCCTGATTGTTTTTGAAGGCTTTGTAAAAGTAGTTACATTAACCCAACTACTGGTTACTCTTATATTACTAGGTCCAAAAACAACTACAACTGAAATTGATTATTTTTATTTTTTTAAATAAATATGTTTAAATATTTCACAGTATTAGCAAAAACATCTGGTTTACCACTCTAAATATTTCTAAAAATATTTCCAAAACATGTTCACTGTAAAATTTTTTACAGATTTCTTTTTAGTGATGAGAAGCAAATTGCATAAGATATTAAACCTTGTTTCCAGAGAATGTCTCTTATAAGTGTAACCTGTCATGTTTCAAACATAAACCTTAAACAGCATTAAACTCTCTCTCTAACCGTTGTACGGTAGTGTAAATGCAATAGTAGTTTTAATGCATTAGTTGTAAACATGAGCTGTCTGTGCATAAGACTTTCCATCAGTGTGTGAAACACAAAGCTAAACGCAGTATGACAGCGAGCCGTCTCACATTACAGTATTAGAAAGCTCCGTGCTCTCGGGTTTGGCTGAATCATCTGCTGGTCATTTATCACCTCGGCGGGACCCTCTCCTGGCCCCGATTCACATCTAAATCACCACGGCCGACTGCTCTCATCACCAGCATATGTGAGCCGCTCCTCCTGACTGGCAAATTCAGCTGTGATTGAGGAGATTTGCTTTACCCCTGCGGTGTTAAGTAGTTCTCTGCGGCGATATGACACCGGGCTGACCCTCAGCCAACATTAGAACGACCTTGAAGAGCTTCTCGGGACTGAGAAGATAAGGCATCATCAGATTCAAGTATGAAAGAGACTTTACTCCCGGCATGAAAATGCTCACGAACACAAATAATAGTATGGATATCAGCACAAAACACCAGGAAAAAAATCTTTGACAGATGCCTCTCTGTGGATATTTATTTGTTTAATTTAGACGATGTAACTTAAGAAGACTTGAATGAACATCATGATGTAATGTCTATTACTTCATAATGTAGTAATTATTATGAAGTAATAATTATATATATATATGCATATGTATGTATGTATGTGTATATATATATATATATATATATTTGATTTAAAACATATATTTTATTTAATTTTTTAAAGATATTTTTTATATGTGTAGCCTGACTGTAAGTCGCTTTGGATAAAAGTGTCTGCTAAATGCATAAATGTAATAAGTTGTAGTCATTTTGTTGTGATTTTACACAGTAAAGTAGTGAATATTAGTTAATGCACTATGAAATAACATGAATAAACAATGAACAATTGTATTTTCATTAATTAACGTTAACAAAGATTAATAAAGATGAATAAATAGTGTAATAAATGCATTGTTCATTGTTTGTTCATGTTAGTTAATACATTAACTAATGTTAACAAATTACACATTGTAAAGTGTTACTGTTTTTTTTATATATCTTTTTAAATATCTTGTTATATATTTTTTATTTTAATATATCAAGTTAAACTAAATAAAAGTGAGATTTATTTATTTATTTATTTACATTTTATGTATTTTATTTCAAGTAACTTTTTTTTTTTGGTTTTAGTTAACTATAATAGCCCTGATCAAATATAAGGAAATGAGCATCTTTGGTCATGTGACTTTTTGTGACAGATTTTATTTTATTTTATTTTATTTTTGCATCCATTCAAGCATTAAATTCAAATTAATTTTTTTATTTTTTATTTTTATTATTTAGAGTTAATAATATAAATAAAAATAAACAAATGTGAGTTGCAGAATGATACTAAAGCTCTTGGGCCTAAACAGTGTTTGCAATTGACTGCTATTGTTTAGGAGGAGTTTCATAAACGATATAATGCTGAACGTAATAATACAACTCATTTTCAGTAAAAACAGTCCATCACCTGTTGTCTCTCACATCAAAATCCAGCCACATATTTGTTTAGAGCTGTTTTGGCTTGTAAACGCTGCTTAATCTGTGCAGATTTCTCTCCTGATTCAGACCAGACCACTTTTTCACTGGAGGAAGCATTATTATGGATTATGGACTGGTTAAAAACCTCTCAATGCTGGATTTGTTTCAGCTTTTGTCTTCTCCAGATGTTAACTGATGGACTGGAGTGGTGTGGATTATTGTGATGTTTTTATCAGCTCTCATTCTGACGGCACCCATTCACTGCAGAGCATCCATTGCTGAGACACTGATGCAGAGAAACATTTATACAAACCTGATGAAGAAACAAACTCATCTTGCACGGCCTGAGGGTCCTTTAAGAGAGTATGGCATCGTTATCTTACCCTTTTGGAGTCAATGAGGAGCGTGAGGAGTGCTGTTTACTGTATGCACGTGACTTTAAAGCCTATGTAGAATGAACAATCACTTATGAGGTTAGATTTCAGTGAGAATGCTGCCTCTGTAGACAGCAGGGTTTGGAACAGAGCTCCAGTGAGGCTGGATCGGTCCAGCTCTGTCCCTCATCCGTTGTCAGGGAAACGTCCCCTGGATGGCACACTGCTTCATCCTGATGAGGAGATTGAACGGCTCCGATAAGCAGCGATCCAGACCAGGACCAGAGCACTGGAACCAATTCAATGACAGTCCTGCGTCAGCTGAAATGATGCTGTAATCCTGATAAAATCATTTCTGTTGGACTCACTTCTGAAATAAGAGAGATTTAATGTCACGCTGCATCTGGAATGAGAACAGATGAACACCAGAGTATTCAAATCACTGAACAATATCATAAAGGGTGACAATTTACAATAAGGCCTTATTAGTGAATTAGCTGACATGAACTAACAATAAACAATGCTACTTTTACATCATTTATTAATTGTTGTTAATTACACTGAACAAAATTATAAACGCAACACTTTTGTTTTTGCCCCCATTTATTCACGAGCTGAACTCAAAGATCTAAGACTTTTTCTATGTACACAAAAGGCCTATTTCTCTCAAATATTGTTCACAAATCTGTCTAAATCTGTGTTAGTGAGCACTTCTTTGCCGAGATACTCCATCCACCTCACAGGTGTGGCATATCAAGATGCTGATTAGACAGCATGATTATTGCACAGGTGTGCCTTAGGCTGGCCACAATAAAAGGCCACTCTAAAATGTGCAGTTTTACTGTATTGGGGGAGTCTGACCACCATTTGCCTCACGCAGTGCAACACATCTCCTTCGCATAGAGTTGATCAGGTGGTTGATTGTGGCCTGTTGAATGTTGGTCCACTCCTCTTCAATGGCTGTGTGAAGTTGCTGGATATTGGCAGGAACTGGAGCACGCTGTCGTATATACCAATCCAGAGCATCCCAAACATGCTCAATGGGTGACATGTCCAGTGAGTATGCTGGCCATGCAAGAACTGGGATGTTTTCAGCTTCCAGGAATTGTGTACAGATCCTTGCAACATGGGGCCATGCATTATCATGCAGCAACATGAGGTGATGGTCGTGGATGAATGGCACAGCAATGGGCCTCAGGATTTCGTCACGGTATCTCTGTGCATTCAAAATGCCATCAATAAAATGCACCTGCGTTCGTTGTCCATAACATACGCCTGCCCATACCATAACCCCACCGCCACCATGGGCCACTCGATCCACAACGTTGACATCAGCAAAGCGCTCACCCACACGGCGCCATACACGCTGTCTGCCATCTGCCCTGTACAGTGAAAACCAGGATTAATCCGTGAAGAGAACACCTCTCCAAAGTGCCAGACACCATCGAATGTGAGCATTTGCCCACTCAAGTCGGTTACTACGACGAACTGCAGTCAGGTCAAGACCCCGATGAGGATGACGAGCATGCAGATGAGCTTCCCTGAGACGGTTTCTGACAGTTTTGGAGATGGCTTATGGTAGAGAAATGAACATTCAATTCACGGTGGACATTCCTGCAGTTAGCATACCAATTGCACGCTCCCTCAAAACTTGCGACATCTGTGGCATTGAGCTGTGTGATAAAACTGCACATTTTAGAGTGGCCTTTTATTGTGGACAGCCTAAGGCACACCTGTGCAATAATCATGCTGTCTAATCAGCATCTTGATATGCCACACCTGTGAGGTGGATGGAGTATCTCGGCAAAGAAGTGCTCACTAACACAGATTTAGACAGATTTGTGAACAATATTTGAGAGAAATAGGCCTTTTGTGTACATAGAAAAAGGCTTAGGGCATCAGGGTTTTTATAGTTAATGAAAACTGAAACTAAAACTAAAACCATAAAACACATTTTTATTACTTGAAATAAAGTAAATGTTAACTGAAATATAATATAAAAAGCAGCATTTCTCATTTTCATTTAGTTTAACTTGATGTACTAAAATGAAAAGAAAAAACTATAAAAAACTATATGGACATATTTTTAAAAACAAAAATGCTAAATATGTACATTGTGAAAAAAAAATCTATAACTAAAATTAAAATTAAACAAAATAAAATGGAAAAATAAAAATCATCAATCAACAATATTAATATAAAGAACTTTTGATTTTAAAAAAGTATTATTAAATGTTAAAATTAACTGACAAAGATTATTACATACTGTTACATACTGTACATATTGTTGTTAGTTCTCTGTAATTAATCATTATATCACTTGTTTTTCTCACCAGTTTTGTAGTATGGTTGTAGGATGGAGATACTATTATAGTTTTTTTATATTTTGAGTCAGTTTAAATTTTTTTTATTTTATACTTTCTTTTTAGCTTTAGTAATTTTGTTTTAGTCATTTTAGTATATATATATATATATATATATATATATATATATATATTTTTTTTTATTAATTAATTTTATTTCAGTCTTAGTTTTAGTTATTTTAAAAATAACTACAAAGTTATATAACAAAAAAAAAAAGAAGAAGTTAGAAATGGAAATGTTACCTTGGCAACTAGCTGAAATAAATATTTTTTTATTAATATTTTTTAATATTTTATTTTATTTTATTTCAGTTTACGTTTATTTTGCTTCAAGTAACCAAAATTTAAATTTTTTTGGTTTTAGGTTTATTATCAGTTTTAGGTTTTAGTTAACCCTGTTTCTCACAATTTACTTTGAAGAATCATTCACAAACACCGCATATAGACTTACTGTTAGAGATTTGATCAAACTAACCCTAATATGAGCGATAATTGTATTATTTAATTTCTAAAATGTACCCTATTTATTGTCTCATAACATTTTCTAATAGGATATGAAGTAAAGCAGCAGAGGTTATTCTCTCAGCCTACTTCACTCGCATGAACGGAAATTCATGTGAATTCACTTGTATACCATCGAGGGTCATCAGAGTGAATTGAAACGGCCGGGCCATTGTCATGTCTGACCGCTTGTATTATATTCCCAGGAACAAAGACCTCCAGCAGTGCCGTACCGTGTTTTGTACAGTAAATGAATTGATTGGACATTCCCACATCGCCGGGCCGAGTGCAAACAAAAGCCTGTGTCCTGAAGTAGTTCCTGCGTCCCGGTGCTGCTCTGCATTCATGCGACGCTCGAGAGCTCAACAGGCCAATTACAGCAGATGGGAAGGAGATTGTGTTCGAACTGGAGACTGTAAATTCACTAAAGCTTCCCGGAGTCTCTGCCGCCAGTCTATACTGAGACAAATACTCGATTTTACTCTCACACACAAAATAGTAAATCCAGTGGTCGCATTTACTGCATACAAACTCAGTCTTTGTTTGTTTGGAATAGGGCTGGTTTAACACAGCGGACCTCAGCTGATCTTGTCATAACCACTTTTTGGGTTGTATTTTCCTTTACCTTGTGTAGTTTTTGAGGATGAGGGCATCAGACAAATCTGTTCATGTTGCATTTTTTTTTCTTTTTATGAGATTCAACCAAGAGCTTTACTAATCTGAGTTTGATTAAACACATGAATTTTAATATCAACAACAAGCACTTTCTCCTGGCTTGGTAAATTTGCTCAGTCTATTTATTGGTAAAACTGCAGTGAGGTTCCATTTGTTAACGATAGTTAATATAAACAATAAAAATGCTTCTTAAACAATTATCATTCTTGGTTGATGTTCATTTCAACCAGGGTTATTATAGTAAAACTAAAATTGAAACTAAAATAAAAAACATTTTTGTTACTTCAAATAAAATAGACATTAACTGAAATGAAAAATAAATAAATAAATTCATTCAGCTAGTTGCCAAGGCAACATGTCTCATTTTAACTTGATGTATGAAAATAAAAATCTAAAAAATAATATATATATATATATAGACTTAAAACAAACAAACAAAAACTACTAAAAAAATGGCAAAACTGCATAACAAAATAAAATTAAAATTAAATGAAGATATGAACAATTATGTAGTTAGTTGCATTTTATTATTTGTATTTGACTGCTGTCAGATCAGACCAGCTGACCACTTATTTATTTCGCAGATGTTTTTAACACAATATCAGAGGTCTAACACTGTTATGTAACTGTTATTGTACCATAATTGTTCATTTTTAGTCCATAAATATTCATGGATGCAAACAGGGAGGTTCAGAAGGCAAACAGCCCTAATGAGTTACTGCAGTGTTTTACCCTGATCTCAAAGCCACAATTAAACTAATTACAGGGCAGAAAGCAGCATAATATTAAGTCTATTTTAGGCGATTATCGAATTATTCATTAGACGCCTCCAAAGTGCACAGAGGAGTTCGATTCAAGGAGTTAATGCAGTAATGCTCCAGAAAATCACATGCAGATCCTGATTTGATTCGTTTATAGCAGATTGTTTTATTCGCCCACTTTTTCAGCAGCTTTTGTTCTGCATTGTTTCTGTTAATTTTCTCCATTGGGATTTAAAAAAAATAAAGCAATAATAATAATAATGATATAAAAATAAATCCCCAATAAAGCCTTCAACCAAACCAACCAGCTCTAAACAGGCTGAGAGTAAAACCATAAATACTATAAAACCACTGGGGAAAAATTGTCAGTTAAAATAAAATAAATGTCAAATGAAAATAATAAATAATAATAACAACAACAACAACAACATCAAAATCTCATTACCAAGGCAACATTTATCAGTTCTTATTTCTATTTAGTTTAACTTGATAGACTAAAATAACTAGAACGAAAATAAAAATGTATAAAAACTATATAGACATATTAATAATAATAATAATAATAATAATGACAAAACATTAACCTTTAACTAAAATGAAAATGAAAATAGCAAATAAAAAAAACAAAACAACATAATTTAAAATCTTAGTGAAAACTAAAAACTAACTAATATTATAATAATGTATTTAAAATTTTCAGTTATAGTTTAGGTATTTTATTACATCAAGTTCAACAAAATTAGTATAATAATATATTCTTATTTTTAATCTATGAATAAATTTAATAATATTTAATATAAAATATACATTTTGTATAACATATTTTTAAAGAATTCATTGCAAATATATTATTACATTTATTGAACATTTTTAAACAGTGTATAGTGAGAAAATAGACAGGATTTTTTCTTTTTTCTTTTTTTTTTCTGGACATGGGAAACAAAAGCAATATTTTATTTAATTAAATTCCACTCTGTATACTCTCTGCTCCTTATGATTGCAGACACAGTAACCCATGACACAAACACATGAAAATACTCTCTGAGATCTTTCCTGTGAATTTCTGTTTTACGATAATCTGTTTCTGTTCAAATAAAGAACTAAATTATTCATCTCTACTGCCTTCAGCGCCGTGATGAATGTGACGTCACGCTTAGTAGCAGGGCTTTTAACAAAAATTTCCTGTGGAAATGAAGGACAGATGGTTACTTGATTATGAGGCCAGTAGAATAATGACATTAAGGCATTATTTACTCATCCTCATGTTACTATGGGTTACTTTTATGCTGCTTTTATAGCTTTTGATTTGAATTTATTCTTGTGTGCTCCACAGAACAGCATATGGGTTTGCAGCAGCATGAATTCAGCTGAACTTCAGTCAAATTGTCCTGCGAGGTCAGTTCATTTCATATGTGAGACTTTTTACTGCATCAGTGCATCATAATGCAGAGCTTTCATGACCTGTATTACATGTAAACATAATCAAGCTTACAAAAATCAAGTACTCGTAAATAGATTACATTATATTACACTTTAAAATTCTCTTAATTAGGTTACAGTTACTTTTTTATGGATTACTTGATTGCATATTATTCACACAATGGCAGTAAATGATAATTTCCCTTATTTTTATTTTATTTTTCGTGTTTGTTCATGTAATGCAGGGATTTACAAACCTTTTTTTCAACCAATAAAATATTTACTTAAAATATCCCTGAGGAAGTTAATATTTAAAAAATGTATCAAGCAATGTTGGGGAAAGTTACTTTTAAAAGTTATGCATTATATTGCGTTACTCCCTAAAAAAGTAACGGATTACCTTATTTAGTTACTTTTTATAAAAAGTAATGCGTTAAGTTACTTTTGCTTAACTTTTTAAATCTGGGCAGTGCTTGTTTGTTTTTTAATACAAAACATTATATTTTTGGCAAATGTAAAAGCGCTTTCACACCAAAAGTGAAATGAATAAGCGTCAGGCTGAAGCAAATGTAAATTCACTTCTGTACAGTAGAGGGTGCAGCTCAAACCAACCCTAATCTAAAAAGTAGTCAGAATACATTACCTTAAAATGAGTAACCTAGATTACATTACTAACTACAATTTTCAACTGTAATCAGTAACAGATTACAATTTGTAAGTAATCTACCCAGCAGTGGCTGTATTCAGAGGATCTGCTCTGTTGTGACGGCATGCGTTTAACGACGTCTTAAAGTCTCACTTAGCCTGTGATCGCTCCATCTGTCCTGTTATGTCATATGCAGCGAACGCCGATGGACCCAAAATGTGATTTCATACAAATTTGCTCCTCTCAGGCAGGTCAGTGCCAGGGTCCAGAAATAAATTGCTTCTGAAAGCTGTGTTTGCAGATGGAGGCCGTCTTGCTCAGCATCGCAGGGGTTCTGATCGGTTTTCTAGCTTGGGTTCTGGTCGGTAGCGACCCGACGGCCACTGTCTGATTGACCACAGGTGCAACGGTCGATTTACAGTCTCACCGGCCCACATTACCCCACAGATCTGCGCTGAAATAGTTATCACTGATGACACCCAATGTAATAGCTAATTACACGCCTCGGCAAACACGTTTTCTCCCTCTCCACCCTCTTCTCTTCTGTTTTCTGAGGCGAAATCTTCAAGGGTTATTTATTTCTCCCTTTTGGATTCTGAGACTTGTGTCATTTGGAAATAAAAGCGTCTGTAATTTCTCTCAATGTAAAACACTCTCCCAGTTTGAGCAAATTCAATTTCCAACTTGATAAATGTGGGAATGTCGTGCAGCTTTTGGTGGAAATATGAATTCATTGCAGCTGCTGGGAGAAAATATTGTGTAAGTGGAGTTGGCAAGACTGTGATCATAATTGTGGTGTGTTGAAACAAATCAATGTATTTTATTATATCTAGGGGTTTGTATCTCAGTATGAGAGTATAAAATTATCCCCACACGAACATGTTTTTAAAGGATTGAGTTAGCAAGAAAATTAATGTTTCATAAGTGGAAAAAATAAATACATGTGTAGGAGTTTTGTATATGAGGCATGCATTTTAATGGATTTATTTAATTAAAAGTTAAAGGTTAATCATGTTCTGTGATTGTTAATATTCTTGATAAACAAGAACAGTCTGATAATTAGCAGATTGCACTCGTTAAATAAAGAATACTGACTTCAAAATATAATATGGCTTTAATTTGCCATTTTACCCTATGAAATCACTAAAACTTTCCATTTAATAGAGTTTTATGTGATATGGCCTTGATCATAATTAGCATTGGATTGAACAGAAAAGTGGTATTGTCCATCCCCCAAAAGGGAATAAAATTTTATAAAATATTTAATAGGGAATATTCAATGATTTCAAAGATGAATATGTGCAGTTTTTATTGATTGGGCTTATATTAATTTAGAAACCTGAAGTTCTTCTGCACTTTCTATTCATCTGTGAATCCTGAAAAATAAAATGTATCACGGTTTTCAGCATTGATAATAATCAGAAATGTTTCTTGAGCAGCAAATCAGCATATTAGAATGATTTCTGAAGGATCATGTGACTCTGAAGACTGGAGTAATGATGCTGAAAATTCAGCTGCGCATCACAGAAATAAATTACATCTCAACAGATATTCACATAGAAAACAGTTGTTTTGAATTGTAATAATATATTGCAATATTTCTGTTTTTACTGCATTTTTAATAAAACAAATGTAGCCTTGGTGAGCCGAAGAGACTATCAAAAACATTAAAATTTAGTTCATTCAGTTCATAAGTATATGCAAACTTGTATAGCACTAAAAAAAGTCAAGGTAAGATGCTTCAGTTTACTTGACTCTATCATTAACTGCTTTATGAATATTCAGTAATTGAGATTCTGAAGTTTATCTTAACAATTACTTTGAACGATGACTTTTATAATTGCCTTAATATTCAAGATATTAATATCTTAATATCTCCCACATTGCCAAGTTGAAATGACACATAATTAGATTCATAATGAAAGTGAAAATGCCACTGGTTAATTAAGCACAAAGGGACGTGAGAAAGGTAACATGTATCTGTAAACAAGCGCAGCCGTGATAAACTCTTCACTGTTGATTAATCTGCTGGAAAATTACTTTAAGATGCAGATCTCAGAAAGGTCGGCGTTCACGTTACACACGGATATTAACTTGAAATTCATTTCCAGTCCCATTTGGTCTGAAAGTAAAAGCCTGTATATTGATTATTTTTGGCGTTTAAAACATCTTATTATGTGCGTCACTTTGCAACTTCATAAATGTCTTTGACGAATTTAATGCATCCTTGCTAAATAAAAATCTGAATTTCTTGCAAAAAAGGTATCACCTTAACACCCTAGTAGGCACCATGCAGCTATCTCGTTACCACTCTAAACACCTTAGAAACTCCTTAGCAACCACTCTAAACACCATAGCAACTGCCTAGCAACCACTCCAAACACCATAGCAACTCCCTAGCAACTACCCTGAAAAACTGAGCGAATGATCACCTGACAACTCCCTACCAACAACTCCAAACACCATAGCAACTCCCTAGAAACCACTCTAAACACCATAGCAACTGCCTAGCAACCACTCCAAACACCATAGCAACTCCCTAGCAACTACCCTGAAAACCTGAGTGAATGATCACCTGAGCAACTCCCTGCCAACAACTCCAAACACCATATCAACTCCCTAGTAACCACTCTAAACACCATAGCAACTCCCTAGCAACTATGGAAAAACTGAGCGAATGATCATCTGAGCAACTCCCCACTAACAGCTCCAAACACCATAGCAACTCCCTAGCAACTACTCTGAAAAACTGAGCGAATGATCACCTGAGCAACTCCCTACCAACCACTTCAAACACCAAATGCAACTCCCTAGCAACCACTCCAAACACCATAAGAACTCTCTAACAACTGTTTTGAATAACTGAGCAACGAATGTCTGAGCAACTCCCTAGCAACAACTACAAACACCATAGCAACTCCTTAGCAACCACTATGAATGCCTTAGCAGCTCCCTAGCAACCAGTCTGAACAACAGAACAATTACCTGCAAACTACTGTGCTCTGAATAACTGAGCAACTGAATACCTGAGCAACTCCCTAGCAACCATTCCAAACACATTAACAACTCCCCAGCAATGTATCCGTAAACAAACACAGCCGTGATAAACGCATTGACTCCCTCAAGCTTCACTGTTGATTAATCTGCTGGAAAATGACTTCAAGATGCAGATCTCAGAAAGGTCAGCATTCACGTTACATACGGATAAGAACATGATATTCACAATGCAGTCCAGTCCCATTTGGGCTGTGAGTAAATGCCTATATATTGATTATTTTGGCGTTTGAAACATCTTATATGTGCATTTAATATCACAATTGGGGTTTGTTTTACAGATCACATTGTAATCTTTAACTTTTCAACACATCTGGAAGAGGAAGAAAGTCTCAATGCTATATTTACGGGAAGTCTGGATGTGTTTATACTGGGTGTGTTTGCTATTATCTTTACGCTTGGTTTCAGTCTGCAGGGCGTCACGGGTGGGTCATTCTCAAGGTCAAAGGTCGGTGGCAGACGAACTTGTCACAGTGGCAGAGAGAGGGTGAACACGAGGTCTTCTCCCGTGGATGATTCTTCTGAGACGGGTGCAGACAGACGGCTGGTCCTCGGGGGTTTTTGCGTGGATGTGTCTGGCAGATGTTGTGCTCTTCTGGGGCAGCCGGGTTCTTCCTCCCTCCCGGATCGTCTCCTGTGACCTGTGATGCTCCTCCTGGACCACCATCATGCGGCCTGTGAAGACAGGCTTGCATTATGGATGAGGTATGTAATAGTTTAAAGGGATAGTTCACCCAAAAATGAATATTTGCTGCTAATTTACTCATCCTCGGGCCATTCAAGATGTAGGTGACTTTTTTTCTTCAATAGAGCAGTAAAGAAGATTTTTAGCTAAAACCATGAAAAAGCATATCAATGAACACTAAATTAATCCCCATGGCCTCTGATGATATATTGAGGTTTTATGAAGTGTGATGAATGGTCTGTGCAAGTAACTGAAAATTATTTACAACATTATTACAAGGGCTGCCCCCTAATAGTCGACTAACCGTTAGTCGACCAGAAAAGGCTTGGTCAACAAAAATGTATTAGTTGCTTAGTGGAAGAAAAAAAAGAATAATAAATCTTTCGAATCTGTAAAGACTCAACGTTTATTTGTGTGCACTCTCAATAACAACAAAACATTGCGCTTTTGTAAAATAATGAAAGCAAACAGGATGCGCTTTCTGCCGTCTCGGTCTCCGTGAGCTTAGGTGCAAAACTTAGGGTGCGTCCGAAATCGCATACTTCCCTACTATATAGTATGCGAAAAACAGTACGCGAGGCGAGTAGTATGTCCGAATTCATAGTATTAGAAAAACGGCAGGCGAGAAGTACCCGGATGATCTACTGCTTCTGCCTGAATTCTGTAGTAGGCAAACGATGGACACTTTACTATTCCATGAGGCCGCGGGAGAGGCGGCGTCATATTCGAAAAAATGTCGGAAAGCCGCGACGCGGCTGTCTTCAAGTGTAAGTACCTCAGGGAAAAACATTGTTGATGCTCATTGTGGTTAACTTGTACTTGTTTAACATCATCCAAGTAAATGACTGACTTGTTGAGGGTTTAACAAACAGATGAAACGATTTTGTGAATTGGGTGTAAAAAGATCTCTAATCATTACCGGTTAGATGGAGTTACGTTAACCTCAATGTAGTACATCAGCTTGTTAACGCTGCTTTCTTTAAATAGACGGTTCGTTAAGCGGTAAGAATTTAAATCATTAACGATGTTCACGCAGTGAAGTGGGCTCTTTAAATTTTCGCGCTGTTGTGAAGACGCATGACACGTGACAACATCAAGATGGCGGATGCAGTATGTCCGAATTCCATTCATACTACCCTCATTCATACTATATAGAACGTACTTTTTTAACAGTCAAGTAGTACGTTCGAATTCAAATGAAGTACCTACACAAGTAGTATGTGATTTCGGACGCAGCCTTAGTGTATACTTGCCTTACAGATATGAAAAACATATCTATAGAGAGCGAAATGTCTACTTTCAAATAAACCAATTCAAATGGAAAACAAATATTCTCAGATCATGTAATCCGTATGAAACATGCATACAGGCGCATCCACTACTGCGGAGACGACGAGTTGCAGACTTCATCTCTTATGCTGAAAACAAAGAAAGCACTAGTGTATCAATACATTATTAAAATGTTAATGCAGCCTCCTTAATGTTTTTCCCTGACACATTCATAATCATTAGCTTCTGCAGTGCGCCATGGCAAGCTTTATGTGTGTGTTTGAGCGCTTATAGGCTATGTAGGCAATTAAAGGCTCATTATAATGATTTAAATGGTTTATAATAAATGTGCGATTAGTCGACTAATGCTTAAAATGAACGACTACTAGTCGACCAGAAAAATCTTTAGTCGAGGGCAGCCCTAATTATTACCTGTAATCCAGAGCCTCAGGTAAACGGGCCAGAGTGCTGTTCGGTTCTTGAATGAATCATCTTGAACCGTTTCTTTTTGTAAACTGGATGAATATGTTCATCAAATCGGACTGAAGCATCTGAATCCGTTTGCGGCTCGAGCAGAACAGCCCTTCCCCTCGGCCGTTAGACTTTTAAACAGGTAGCCAGTGGACACAGACTAGTCTCATCTATCTCATAGAATAGTTGGACTGAATTGCTACAGCTCAATTTGCACATTGTTAATGTTACTGCTGCTATTATTATCATAAGTTGCACTCAATTTGCTACGTTACTGTACTGTTGTTTTGCACATAAGTCAATATTGCACACTCGCACATACAGATGTACATAGTCTATATTTCTATATCTACATAGTCTATATTTTTACATCTGCAACATAGATTTACTTTTACTGTGTGTGTGTGTGTGTGTGTGTGTGTGTTTTTTTTTTTACATAGTTTGCACTTGTCTTGACATTCACTGTGGACACAAAAGAAAGAATTTCATTGTACAGGGAAACTTATTTTCCTCACTGTGCACATGACAATAAATGCTTTGAATCCTGAATCCTTGAATCAAAACTCAATTTCAGAAGCGTGACAGTCACGCCAACTCAAAATGAGCCAAAATAGAAGCATATCTGATCCTATGATGAACTCATTCAGTACTCCAGTTCCTACAACAGTCACTGAACTGAGGAAACAGTTCAACTCGGACCAAAGAGCTTCTGATATGCGCATGCGTGAACCGAGAACTGGAATCATGTGGTGAAATGCTCCTTTTTATGGGTTTTCATTGTTTATGTAAAAGGTGAGCTGATAAAGACTAGTTTATTCACTTTATATTCATTAGACATATAATCCATGCAAGTATCACATCATTATTGTGTGCTTTAATAAAATAATTGCATATATGTTAAATCATTGAGATGATTACGTAAACGAACTAGTGAATTGAACCAGTTAATTGAAACAAACTGTCTGAAAGAATCAGTTCACAGAAAAGAATCAGATTTCCTCATTTGCCTGAGGCTCTGGATTACATGTACAAATGCTGTAAATAATGTTCAGTTTCTTGCACAGACCAATCATTTCGCTTCATAAGACCTCAATATATTGTCAAGAGCCACAGGTATTAATTTTGCGTTCCTTCATACAGTATGCTTTTTTATTCTCAAAAACGGGCAGCTGCTGACATGCACTTTGTGAATCACCAAGGATTACGGTTTCAGCTAAAACTCTTCTACATCTTGGCCTGTGGGTGTGTAAATTAACAGCAAATGTTCATTTTTGGGTGAACTATCCCTTTAATACAGCTTTGGGAACACCATGCATTTTCATTTGAATACGAAGGCAAGTGAAAATGTATCTGCAGACTCTCTTTGTCTTTCCCATGACAGTTTGGTTCAGTTTTTGTTGGGAAAGAGTTTTAGTTTTATAAGAATTGATGTGTGTGTCTTTGTACAGCGATTACATTCCTGCACTGTTGATCTATGATCGCTTGATAAAACCGTCACATGGAGTTCTGTTCAATAAGAGAGATACTGAAAAACACAAGCGAATCATTTAGAGGATTCCTGTCACAGAAATGGATGAGATGCTGAAAATCATTGCGTTCGCTTGCCAAAGTACTGTTATGTTTCTGTTATATGACTATTTATCTACACTGCTGTTTGAAAGTTTGGGCTTGGTTTATTTTTTTAATGTTCTTGATGTCTCTTCTGCTCAGCAGTGCTGCGTTTATTTGTTAAAAAATACAGTAAAATTGTGAAATATTCTTACAATTTCAAATAGCTGTTTTCTATGTAAATATATATTAAAATGCAATTTATTGCTGTGATCAAAGCTGAATTTTCAGCATCATTACTCCAGTCTTCAGTGTCACATGATCGTTCAGAAATCATTCTAATATGATGATTTGCAGCTCAAGAAACATTCTGATTATTATCAATGTTAAACCAGCTGGGCTTTGTCAAGCCAAGATTCAGAGCTGACAGACTTTCCTTTTCTAGTTTTCTTTGCTGATCCACCTCAAGTGATTTTATGTCACATTTGAAGTGAAATGAGATTTAGCTTTTTCAGTGATATGAAGCGATTGAAGTTTTTGGATGCGATTGTTCCAAGTGGCACTTTGTCAGTCATTTCTCACATTAGTAAATCCCAGATCATCCTAATGTGCCAGCTAACACACGTTCCTGCTCAGACACTGATGCAATGAATATGTATGATGAGCTACAGCAGACCATGAAACTTCAATGTGCATTAGCAATGAAAGAAGGAAGGTTGGATTAAACCGCTTTTGAATATGCATATTTCTCTCGTCATTAAAGCAGCCTGATGTTGGTGTTTGCTTATGAGGGATTAGATCTGAGTCCGATCATTATATGTGGAGCTCAATAATGTATATGCAGCGAGAACACTGTGATGTATTAAACCCGTCCGATACATGCATGTCGTTATAGAAGCAGAAACGGATGAACCCGCGAGGACGTGCAATAAGTCACCGGCTTACATGAAAAACTCGTTTTGAATTATTTAACTGCGGCTCATTATTGCAAAGTCTACAAATCTTAGAGGTGCAGCTTTAAAAAAGATGACAGTAGCCATTATCCTATTTACACAGCTGCAGGGAGCCATACATTATAACTGTGACACAAACTCATTCGTTTTACTCTTTCATCAGGTTATCAAACCATCAGACCTCTTTGTGCCCTGGATTTGTGGTGCTGGACGGAGAAGAATCCTCACTGAATTCATATTGCGCTTCATCATTTCTTTAAGCAGAAACCACCTCCACATAAGTGGGATTTGCTCTTATTTTCCCAGGGAATATTCTGCACGGATAGGGCCTGCTTGGGAAAACCGAGCAAGCGGTGCAGTTCAGGTGGGAAGGAAGGGAGATCTGTCTTGGGAAGGCCTTGGCAGATCCTCCCGATCGGATGGAGCATGTTTGGTTCACGTGCAGCGACTGAATGCCTTCCAATGTTTGCAGACACTGATGGATGAGAACATAACGACGTGCCGACGGACAGACCACATCTCTGAGAAAAAAAACTGTGAATATGGCAATTAATCTTGAAGCTGGAAAGCTTGGAAGCGGTTGGAGCTGCAGTGTTGGGCGTCTGAAACGCACAAATGTTTGGTTTCGGTTTACACTTGAGTTTTTTTGCGTTTCCGCTCACTGTCGTTTCATCTGTGAGAGCAGTTTGCTGTTCTCTGTTTTATTTAAGAGCTTATAAGATTACAGTTCTGCTCGGTTTCTGCTTTTTCTCAAGGATTTTGCGACGGGCAACAGTGATGATGGTTTTATGACCGAGTTTAGTGAGGTTTATGCATGAAACACGACAGGTTGTAAGATACTGTACATTCTGTGAAAACAAGATTTAATATTAAATGCAATTTGCTTCTCGGGTAAATGTAGGCCTGTCACGTTTTAGAAACATTTCGAGTGGTGAATAAGAACAAAATACAGGATTTTTTCTTTGCTGTGAACTGATGCTTATATGTTTTGAACATATTTGTATTTTAGTTGTAGCTGGTTAGTTTAACAGTAAAAAAAAAACACTATAATGTTGAAAAATGCTCACCAAAGCTGCATTTATTTTTACAAAAATGTGAAATATTAATAGCGGTTTCCTTTGTGAATATATGCTAAAATATAATTTATTGCTGTGATCAAAGCTGAATTTTCAGCATCATTACTCCAGTCTTCAGTGTCACATGATCCTTCAGAAATCATTCTAATATACTGATTTGCTGCTCAAGAAACATTTCTGATTATTATCAATGCTGAAAATGGTTCAAATTTTGTGTAAACCATGATACATTTTATTTTTCAGGATTATTTGATGAATAGAAAGTTAAAAAAAACAGCATTTATTTGAAATGCCTTTACTGTTACTATTGATCAATTTAATGCATACTTAATGGATAAAAGTATTAACTTCTTCTCTAAACCGTGACCCTGAAAACAACATGCGACCTATGACCCTTGGGCAGTATAATATATTGGGCCATCAAGGTTCAAGTTCTTATCATCTGAAACAAAACTTCATTTCAAACTTGCAGAAAAATCTTCATGAACTCCTGGCAGCTTGACGGCGCGTCCGGTTGATTTACACTGATTATGACAGTAAATATTCTGCGCACAATCAGCAGAGCAAAGCTGTAATGTATGTGTGTATGTAGAGGAGCTGGCAGACTCATGAATCACGGCTGTTGATTTGGGTGTAATGATGCCGCAGCAGAGATGAGTCTGACAGAGATGGAGACGCCGAGACCTTATTTACACCAACTGCACGAATCATTAAATGTTCACCGATTCGTCTCTGAGCTATTGTATGAATCATTCCTTTGACTCGGCTGGAATATGAACTCTGATCAGAGATTTCAGTGAAGAAAAAACATGATGATTTATGTGACTTGAGCAGCGCTTGTCACTGCCATCGCTTCAGTTTATTTCTGTTGCTACCGATGCTGGGCAATTTGGATTCATTTCTGTTTGGAACTAATTATGAACATTACAGATGGTCTGTAATAGTTTTTCCAGAATCTGCTGTGTGCGTTTGCCAGCGAACAGTGTAATGTGCTAGTGTTTTCTTTGGGCTGAAAACAGCAGAACTCTAGCAGCGTAGTGTTTGAAGAACATGCTGCCGTCAATAAAGCAAGAGAGACATCATCAAGTTAATAAAAAAGTATAATTAAAAATCTTAATTGTTATGCTAATAATATAATTTTTAATGAAAAAAAAAAAACATTAGAAAAATGCCAATTTGATGCATGGACCTCTGCAGTCTATTAAAATAAATGTAAACAGACCTCAGCTAACAGGAAACGTTCTTAGAATGTTCTGGCAAGGTTCTCTCAAAGTTATAAACAAACATTCTTCCAGTAACATGCATAGAACATGTTTCAGAAAACTAAAAAAAAGTATCTTTCCCATGATTTTCCATTTAAAAAAAAAAAAAAAAAAAAAAGGTTTTAAAACATTTTAAAAACAGGATGGTTTTCTCATGCTTATGAGCAAACATTCTTCCAGTAACGTTAATAGAATGTTCATTTAGAGTTTTTGGTCTTTAACGATGTTCAAGACATTACCAAAAAAAAAAAAATATATATATATATTTTATATATATATATATATATATATATATATATTTTTTTTTTTTTTTTTTAATGTTACTAGTTTCAGAAAATTCAGAAAAGATTCAAAAGTAACATTACCATAATGTTTACAAAAATATAAAATGATTGCATAAGCCCCCCCCCCCCCAATTTTCTTTTTTAAAACACTGAAAAAACTGGATAGTTTTCTCAAAGCTGTAATCAAATGTTCTTCTAGCAATGTTAATAGAACATTAATTGAGACTTATGTGGTCTTTAATAATGTTTAGCGCAAAACCAAAAAAATAAATAAATAAATAACTTTTTATTTCTGAAATATTTAATTTGTTTTTTTAAATGTTACTACTTGTTTCAGAATGTTTGGAGATAACGTAAAAAAATAATGTTTCCATAAAATTAGCAAAATTGTAAAATAGAATGTTCCATTAATGTTCACATAACCGAAAAAGTTTTAAATAATTTTTAAAAACTAGATGGTTCTCTCAAGCTTATGATCAAATGTTCTTCTAGGCACAAAAAAAGTACTTTTTATTTCACAAATATCTTATTTGGATGGTTGTCTAACATTTTTAAATGTTACAACATGTTTCAAACAACTTTCAAGGAACATTCAAAAGTAACATTCTCATAATGTTTTCAAAAATGAAATGTCTGCGTAACCAATTCTTTAAAAAACTAAAAAAACAACGTTCCCATAATGTTTCCAAAATAGAGTGTTCACTTAGCATTCGCATATATTGGGGAAAAAATAAGTTTTTAGATCGTTTTAAACACTGGATGTTTTGAACATTTAGAGAACATTCAGAAATAACATTTTCATCACTTATTTGGAACACTAGCGAAACGTTCTTAGAATATATGTTTGTTCGCTGGGATCCTCCTGTCTGTGTTATTCGACTCGCATCCATGGCACAGGAAGGGAATTGTACAAAAAGCCTTTTCTCACTCTTGAGGAAAAACATTACACGGAAAGTTAAGTTACCCTGCGCTGTGAAATGATTCCTGTTCTTGCTCACACACGCGCTCGTCTGTCAGAAAGAGGCCAATTTCGGAGAGGTAAAATGAAGACGGCCGAGTGCCGCGTCTGTACGCTGCCAGGTCAATTGAAATTGTGTACTTACCCTTGTGGTGCTGGAAAAAATGAACTACTGCTGCACGTCTGGGGACGTGAAGGACTCGGGTTAATGGGGAGACTTGGCTCGCCGTCCACATGACTGATGCCGCCTTCTGTGACAATGTTGTTTTCCAGTGAAATGTATGACATTATAAAGATGAGGGAGTTGGATGGAGATATTGGAATCTGGCCAGGTCAATTTCAGACATCTCTCTCTCTCTCTCTCTCTCTGTCTCTCTCGAGACGATCGCTGATGATGATTTCTGTGACATTTCGGTGGAGAGCCACGCTGTAACATTAAAGTACCTCGCTGAGACGGATCTGTGCAGCCGCTGGGCCAAATTCCATTTTGTTCAGAGAGAATGACAGTCATTCCCGGAAGACTGACGCTTGAGTTGGACTCGGGTTAGAGAAACTGACAGGAGTGTTTCCAAAAAAGTGATTTCAGGAGTGTATGTTGGTCTCTCCGCCTCGATAGAGTTATCAGAAACGTCCAAAGCGTTTCTCAGCAGCGTTTCTGCTCTCTGTCCTGAGTTTCAGTCCTGGCTCTGCTGAGAGGCCATTAGTAAAACCTGAGAATTCAAATGATTTTCTTCATGGGCTGCTTGAGAAATCTGGGAGAGATCTTGCTTTCCTTGACCTTTTCACACACAAAAATGACGTTATGTGTTTTGGCCACGTACAGTGGTAATATCATGGCATGTTTAAATGCTTTGATGTTGGACCGTGATGCTTTAAACAGCAAAGTCCCAATTCATAAAATGTTGATTAAAAATAATAATAATAAATCAGAGCTGCATTTTCAGCATCATTACTGCAGTCTTCAGTGTCACATGAACGTTGTGCTGCTAAATATTTTTGGTTGAAACTGTGATTTTTAGTTTTCAGGATTCACAGGTAAGCATTTATTTGAAATAGAAGTATTCATTTCTTAAATATATATATATATATATATATTAATGATCTCAAATGTATTTAGTTTATATATTAAACATAAAGAATATCCATTTAAAATAAATCCAAATTACTATCTATCTATCTATTGTTCTATCTATTTATTTATTGTTCTATTGTTTTACAGTATCTGTCTGTCTCTGAGGCCTATAAACCTTCAAGCTTTTAAATGTTTTTCAAAACTTTCAGGTTGTGTCTAGTCCATGTGTAAAGTTTGTCTTGACTTGCATTTCCTGATAACAAAAAGATAGTTATATGAATTCCTTTGAATTCCAGTTCACTTTAATTCTACATTTACAGTTTTTCTCAGTCGCTTCGGTGCATTTCTCGAATCGTCCTTAATATTTGCAAAGAAGTATGTGCATTTCTCAAAACAATTCATACAAACAGCACCGCACACAATGGATTTCCTGCAAAAGCCTGCAACTTACTCAAAATCTTTAGCTCATCTCTCAAAAGTAAGTATTTATGTCAAGGAACATATCAGTGCCATCAGAATGAAAAGTCCTTGTGTCATTGTTCACAAACAAGTCAAAATGCTTAGTCATATTGTCAATATAACAGTGCACTCTGTTAGTGTTACCTGATGTAAACTATGACAACAGTTTGGATGACAGTCACTGTGCTGAAATGCAGAAGCCTGTGCTTCTTATGTATGCCATATATATCCATTTCAAAAGTACAAATTTACACATTACTGTATGTTGGATATTGATAGAAAGAGACTGTTTCGAAATGTTTGAATTATGGAGGATATAGTTGATCTCCCAATATTTATCTGCACCCTTCAGCCATTGTAAGGCCATTGATACATGGTCCACAACAGTGGCCATTATTTAATCTGATATGCGCCTCTGTCCTTGGACTCTTCCTCTGTTTTGCCTCTGTACCCTTCCATCATGCATTCTCACTCCTCTTCTTCCTCTCGGCTGTTGACCCTGATCATTTTCTGGATGTTCATCCATCGTCAGAATTTGTAACTCTTGTGTTGTCCTCTGTTTATATAATCTTTCCAATTGAAGGTTCATGAGATGCACCTTTGAGCTATTTCAGAGAACTGGTTTGTCATTGGTTGATCTATATTCTCTTCATTAGTGAAAGTCAAGAATCACTTGCACAGTTCATGGCAAATTTACAAAAAGTCTAATAGAAATGTGTAGAGAATATGTTTATGAAAACTAGATCAATCATTTTGTATTTAATGACTTATACGATGAACTAATGACTAGATGTTTCGAGGGGTAAGACTATAGCACAGAGAACTAGATAATACATTTTGAGCAACATGACAATAGCAGCTGATAATGTAGGAAACTGCAGACAAATGTGCATAATCAGTTGCATGAATACCAAAGCAATCGCAACTTGTTCAAAAGAATGAGAAACTGCTTTTATGATGTGCACAAGTGACTATGTGGGGGTTGAACAAGTAGTTTTGAGAATTTCATTTCTGATCTGAGAAATGCACCAAAGCGACTGAGAAAAACTGTAAATTCAAATTGCAATTCTGCATCTAATTCATTTAAATGCAGGACTTCTCAGTTTGATTCTGAATGGTGATGTAAATGCTGTGAGTGTGTACGACTGTGTTCTCCTCTCAGGTGACACCCGATCAGACGTCTGGAGCACATGTGTCTCGTTGAGGTAGATATTGTGGCCGCTGAAGGCTAAACAGGATATCTTTATACTTGTCTCTTTCTTCCCCGGGGCCGAATAGTGGATGTCAATCACAAACTCCACCAACCAAATCCTGTGAACCGCACATGTCACCGGGGGCCATTCAGGAGCTCCGGCTCTTATTGGCTTTTCTTATCTCTGCAGTCCAGTGAGGAATCACCTTTCATTTGTCGTGGGGTTTTTCCCCCCTCCTGAATGCAGTAAGCAGCTGATACAGTTTCTGCTTGGTAATGACGATCCAAACACATCACATGTGTTGCACGGGTGGAGGAAATGGAAATAAATGAAATTATGTTGATGAATTCTGACACACACGCAGCAATCAGTCTTCATTTGGTCACCAGATACGAGTTTTCTTGGTTCTCCTGAGTGAAATCTCCATGATGATGATGATGATGATGATGATGTGCAGGACTCTCCCAAACATCTCGTCATCTCCAGCGATGGATATCAGGGGATCGGATATCCTACAGGCCCATTTGCCGAAGAAGCCTGAACATTGCATTCTTAATTTCCTTAAATTCTTACTCGTGATAAATGTGGGTCATATTTCTGGTGTTTCATGTCCTCTCTGGACGCATAAACTAGATTTCGGCAGAAACCCGATGCTGGACTCTGAGGAACCCGATAGGAAATTCTCCAGGATATTGATGAGTTGAATTGGATGCTCGCATCTGAAGGCATCAGTCCTGATTACAGGCTCCAGGACTCTCATTACGGCTCGTGTGAACGGATGCTGGAGGCTACAGCCATTAATCCCGATGTATTCGAAAATGGTGTTTTCTTTTTTCTAAATCGCTCATCATCCGCAATAGCACTTTCCAAAAGTTGCTCATTCACACTGAAACATCTGAAAACAATTCGACTATGAAAGTGACAACAATGCCCGGTATAACCATAGATGTCTATGGGTAAATGTGCAACTCGTAATTAACATGATATGCCATTGCTTTTGAATACCTCCATTTTCACAGTCCACAAAAAAAGCATTTTCATATTTACTAGGGGTAGGTTTGATTTTGCCCATCCAACTACCCCAGCATTTTTGCATTTATCATAGACTTTATTTACAGCTATAGTAGCCAACATATTCATAATTCATAAAGAGAGCTTTTTATTTTAGCATATTCATCAGACAATAATACACAATAAAATATAAATATATAAAGTCAGTCATTGAAGTGAGTTGCTGTTTTTGTCTCTTCTGAGGAAGATTCATTCACTTGTTTTGGCAATGAACCTACACAGAGAATTTCTGGTCAGATTTTTTAATGTTCATCTGATCTCATTTTGTAAGTGACTTTTCTTTCCATTTTAGACATGTTTTCTTTGGATTGTTTGAGTACTCGAAAGAGAATATAGGAAAATATAACTTAATTAATTTGTGTTTCCTGCTAGCTAAATTTCAATTTCATTTCATACTTAAACACAAATCTGTCTCTAAATCTCTCTTTTCTTTACTCAAAGTTGATCTAGACAAGTACACGGGAACTATCTTAATCCTAATTCAGTGAAAACTGCATCTCTATATTTATTCTGTGTCCTCTTAAGGTGTACATTTATTTATTTATTTGTTAACCTGGCAACATCCCTTATGAAAATAAAAGGGATAGATGTCGAGATCACGAGAAAAATAAGTTGTGATAACGAGAAAACAACTTTTATTATGTCGAGATCACAAGAAAGTTAAATTGTGATACGAGAAAACAATTTTTGTTATGTTGAGATCACAAGAAAGTTAAGTTGTGATAACGAGAAAACAATTTTTATTATGTCGAGATCATGAAAAAAAAAGTTGTGATATCGAGAAAATTATTTTTGTTATGTCGAGATCACAAGAAAGTTAAATTGTGATAACGAGAAAACAATTTTTATGTCAAGATCATGAGAAAATTAAGTTGTGATGATGAGAAAACAATTTTTATTATGTTGAGATCACAAGAAAGTTAAGTTGTGATAACGAAAACAATTTTTATTATGTTGAGATCACAACAAAATTAAGTTGTGATAACGAGAAAACAATTTTTATTATGTCGAGATCACAAGAAACTTAAGTTGTGATAACGAGAAAACAATGTTTGTTATGTTGAGATCACTAGAAAGTTAAGTTGTGATAACGAGAAAACTATTTTTTTATGTTGAGATCACAAAAAAATTAAGTTGTGATAACGAGAAAACAATTTTTGTTATGTCGAGATCACAAGAAAGTTAAGTTGTGATAACGAGAAAACAATTTTTATGTCAAGATCATGAGAAAATTAAGATGTGATGACGAGAAAACAATTTTTATTATGTCGAGATCACAAAAAATTAAGTTGTGATAACGAGAAAACAATTTTTATGATGTCGAGATCACAAGAAAGTTAAATTGTGATAACGAGAAAACAATTTTTATGTCAAGATTACGAGAAAATTTATTTGTGATAACGGGAAAACAACTTTTTTTAAGTCGAAATCACAAGAAAATTAAGTTGTGATAACGAGAAAACTATTTTTATGTCAAGATCATGAGAAAATGAAGTTGTGATAACGAGAAAACTATTTTTATGTCAAGATCACGAGAAAATTAAGTTGTGATAACGAGAAAACAACTTTTTTATGTCGAGATCACAACAAAAATAAGTTGTGATAACGAGAAAACAATTTTTATTATGTCGAGATCACAAGAAAGTTAAGTTGTGATAACGAGAAAACAATTTTTATTATGTTGAGATCACGAGAAAATTAAGTCTTGATAACGAGAAAACAGTTCTTGTTATGTCAAGATCATGAGAAAACAAGAAGGAAAAAAAATACATGGTCTCTTAGAACTTTCGTATTCATTAATGTCAGCGAGCTGTTTCTCTCAGGCTACATCCACATTAATCCGGATAAATCTGAAAGTGCATCTTTTTCTCTACGTTTTCGGGTCCTTTATTACATGTGTTTACTGAGTTTGGTCTTTTAAAAACAATGTCTTAACGCATTAAGCCACGTTAGTGTTGTCCGTATGGTATTCTATGGGAGGAAAATGCTTAACGTGGAATTAAACGCGTTGCACTCTTATTATGGGCTCATCTTCTTGTCTGTACATAGTATGAATTACTAATAATGTGTATACTGAGTTTGGTCTTTTAAAAACACTCTCAATTAACGAATTAAGCCAAGTTAAGCATCTTAGAATGTCTTAGGTTGCGTTCGTTACTACAGCAACAGTAGACTCACGATGCACTGTGTTATAAAAATCAAATAATCTTTGTTATGTCGAAATCACGAGAAAACAACTCCTGTTAGGCTATGTCGAGAAAATTAAGTCATGATCACGAGAAAACAAAAAACAATAATGCATGACCTCTTAGAACTTGCATGAATGAACCTGCACAAAGTGCCAAATAAAGGCTTTGTGCACTCCAAAATGAAAATTGCCCTCATTTACTCGTCCTTTTGTCGTTTTAAACCCCTTTGACTTTCACAAACACAAAGTGTTCAGCAGAATGTTTCCATTTTCATATGATGAAAGCAGACAGTGTGAAAGGGTCGTCAAGCTCAAAAAGCACATAAAATCAGTGTCATACGGGCGTGAAACAACATGAGGGAGACTAAATGATGACGGTTTTCAGTTTTGCCTGAACTATTCCTGTAAATTGCGCTGGAAAAATCAACAACTCTCAACATGTGATGGTTTGCTGTAATTATTCCCATATTCTGAAGCTTTCAGATCTTCTTTCAGATGCGAGTTCTTCAGTGACGGCTTGTTGTTTTCTATATCTGGGAGGTTTCTGACGCTCTTATCTCACAGATTGTGTTTTTGGCAGCTTGAGCTTTTCTGAAGACTTTAAAAGCGCTTTGTGTTCGGGTCTGTGTTGATTTATAGTTTGGAGATCTCCATTCGAAGCAGGATGTGTTATCAAAGACGAGAAGGCCGTCGACATTCTGATATTCCTGTCTGTCCAAGATAAACATTCTGCTGATTGAGCCGCTAAGATCTAATTGGCTGAATAATATTTGTGCTTTTGAAAGGCAGCATGTGAACCGGCTCGTCTCGGATGGGGGTCTGTGACCCGCTTCGGGTTCCTCACGTAAGATCCATTTATCAGCACAAACAATAGTCTGCAGTGAAGACGCTCTGTCTCGATCCCGATGCATATTCTACAGCTGTTCTCAAACCGCGTGACCTCCTTCGTCTCCGTGTGCCAAATGCCCACGTCCAGGTTCAGCATCTGAATGTGTGCCAGGACCTGGAGCACAAACCAGAGGGAAACAGATAACAGAGCTCTGCTACCATGACATTTACAAAGTGTTCTTGAACTAGAGTCTAGATATGAGACGAGCTGTGAGAGAAGCGAATCAAAACAAGCACTCAGTTGCTATCATTTTACATTTGGCTTTTCCTCGAGTAAAACTAACACTAAATGTTTCCACTTGGACACACACACACTCACATTTATTATTTATTTATTTATTTATCTATCTATTTATTTATTTATTTATTTTTTGCTATTAATCTTCAATATATACGTTTCTACCAAAACTTGAAATTGATAAAGCTCTTGAAATAATTAATATTGTTAATTCAAAATTCATGTTGTTTAATAAAAACATGCACACACACACACACGCACAAATATGTATTATGTATTAAATATTAATTAAATATGAAATGTTAATTAATCACACACACACTAATTTACTTATTGCTATTAATATTCAATATACCAAAATTTGACATACTGTAGATAAAGCTGTTGAAATAAAATATTGTTTACTTAAAATTCATCTTGTTCAATGAAAAAAAAAAAACTAAAAAAAAAAAAAAAAAATATATATATATATATATATATATATATATATATATATATTCATTGCATTTAATTATAGACTGATATCCACAGTAACTTTAAAGTTTTACTTTTAAGTAATCAGAAATCATTGTAGTGCTGTATGACAAAGTTATACTTGTTATATATTTAGATACACACACACACACACACACACACACAGATATTTAGTTATTACATTTATGCTATATATATATATATATATATATATATATATAATAGCATAAATGTAATAATTTACTTGTACTAATGCTGGCTTAATGTTAAATCCTGAATCTTGCCTAACTCTGCTCGTGGAGCCATTCTGATGCCGTGATTTAATTTAAATGCTTCTGAATTGAATCAAACGACTCCTGCAGGTCACTGATCTGCGTCTGCTCTGTGGATTCTAGCTGAAAATGTTCTCTTGATCCCAACATTTCATTTGCAATCCAGCATTATAATGTGATTTATATGAACAATATCAGATAGCAAATGCAGGAGATTGAAAACAAAAAAATAACAAACAGCCCCAAACACCTTAATCAGCATGCTGGAGGAAACACATGCTCCTGGAGGAAGCGCAGCGTTTCATTGCCAGCGGCGGAGAGGTTTGTGACGGCGCTCGGACCACCAACAGAGACGCTGACATTGTTAGCAGAAGCTGAGCGGTGTTTACTGCATCCAGACACATGAAGTCATGAGCCAGATGAAGAAGAAACCAACTGTTCCTAATGAAGCTTGAGACGCTGGACGGCACGAGGGAGACTGCGCTCGCTTCCTCTGGAAGGTCAAAGCCATAAATGACTCTGGTGGATTTAAGCTCTTTCATTTGGCTTTTTCCCCACATCTCTTTCAAGTTTTTAATACATTTATCAAAGCATAACAATCGTGTCCTTGAAACCGTGTGTTGCAGCACACATGGGTAGTTTTGAATAAGGCACATTACTCACTGAACTCTTTGATTTGTTTTTGATTTATTCTGTGCATAAAAATGTTTAACAGCTCTTTGCCTTCATTTATGATCGGTTCAAGGGAAAGCTTATGGGAATTTCCCAGGTGACAAATGAAGGTTATAAAAACGTTGTGGGAATGTTGTTTTGAGATGTTTCTAAAATGCTGAAATGTCCACTTGTTGTTATTGGAACATTATTTAAAGGTTACAAAAATGTTTCTTACAACATTCCGCAAATGTTATTTTTACCCCCAAAACAATGTTATTTGAATGTTTATTTTTAATATTTTAAGAATTTTAAGATGTCCAAGTTTCTTGTCATGATTAGAACATTATTTAAAGGTGACTAAAACTTTCTCAAATGTTCTGTCAGTTTTATTTTTCACCCAAAAATATATTGTTATTTGAACGTTTATTTTTAATGTTCTAACATGCATAGAAAACAGTTATTTGAAATTGTAATAATATGTGACAATGGACCACAAAAAAATAAAAAATATTGAGAAAATCACGTTTAAAGTTGTCCAAAGGAAGTTCTTAGCAATGCATATTACTAATCAAAAATTAAGTTTTTATATATTTACGGTAGGAAATTTACAAAATATCTTCATGGAATATGATCTTTATTTAATATCCTAATGATTTTTGGCATAAAAGAAAAATCGATGATTTTAACCCATTCAATGTATTGTTGGCTATTGCTACAAATATACCTGTGCTGCTTATGACTGCTTTTGTGCTCCAGAGTCACATATTTCAGAATATTCCTGTTTATTAAATGTGGTTAAACAAAATGAGGAAAATTATTACTTCTGCAGAACTACACTTGAATTGCTAGTAAATTTCATAATTTAAAAAAAAAAATGGCAAGTAACATTGAAATAAATACAAAATTAGAAAGACTTAAATAGTATTTTCCTGTAAAACACAGATTTTTACAGTGTATTTGCAGAAATGTAATATCAAGATTGTACAACACAAGATTTATGTATAAACATGAACAGTATGTTTATTTTTAAAATGTAAAAATGTCCAGTTTTCTTGTCACGATTATAGCTTCGTTTAAAGATTACTAAATCATTTCTTAGACGTTTGTTTTTCACCCAAAATATAACGTAATTTGAAAGTTAAGTTTTAATATTCTGTTACAATATCCAGTTTTCTTGTGATTATAACTAAACGTTTCTTACATTCTACTGTTTTCACCCAAAATATAATGTTATTTGAACATTTAATTTTAATATTCTAAAAACGTTAAAATTAGGGTTAGGGTTAACGCTTCTTAGAATGTTTATCAAGCATAAATAACATTCATGAGAACGTTTTCTCTCGACGTTAAAAGAACGTTCATCATGTAAAAATAACATCATGAGAACATTCCAAGAATGTTGTTTTAAGAACATTTTCTCTCAATGTTATGAGAATGTATATCAAATATTAATAAAGTTTTAAGAACATTCCATAAACCTTAAGAACATTTTGTCTTATAATTTAAAAAACAACATTAGTAAAACTTGTGAGATTGTTCCCTGATAGCTAGGTTCCCGAAAGCGTGAAGGTCCTGTAAAGGTCAGCGTCATCCAGCATATACTGCAGATTATTGATGTTCCTGTAGAAGTGCTGCTTTGCTCCTTACTCATTCAGAAAGTGCTGTTTATATCTGAAGTGTCACACTGTGCTAAGCTCTGCGAGTGTGGAAGCTGTTTGCAGGCAGACGCCGGCCGCAGCGGGACACAGATGAAAGCATCAGCACTGCTGGCGTCTGGGTCAGCAGTCCTGTCACAGCGGGTCACGGTGACTGGACATCCCGGCCTGATTTCAGACCAAAAGCTGCAAGCCTGCATTCACGTCCTTCTCCAGGGAAAAATCGTTTGAGGGAAAATGTCACCAAATACCGAGCAAACACGTCAGATATCAGCTACTGGTAAACACTGAAACATTCAGAGGTTCTTGACTTCATTCGATCAAATCATATTTGCGTTTGCTACCGTGTTCAGAGGTTTGGGGATGGTGAGATTTGAATATGTTTACATATTAAACTGATCAAAAGTGACAGTGAAGACATTTATAATGCTACAAAAGATTTCTGTTTCAAATAAATGCTCTTCTTTTGAACTGTCTATTCATCTGTGAATCCTGAAAAATAAAATGTTTCCACAAAAATATTGAATTTTATTGATTTTTAATCAGATCATGCTAGTGAATTTCACAATTAATTTCAAAGAAATGGCAAGTAGTAATATTGAATTAAATGTGAAATTTTGAATTAGAAAGACTTAAGTAGTATTTTCTTGTAAAAAGTAGTCCAGCAATCTTTGTTTACTTTTATTTATATTGTGTATATATAAATACTTTTATGTACAACGTTGAGTTTTATTATTATTTTTATTGTTATTTTTTTAACAGTGTATTTATAGGAATTTAATATCAATATTGAACATGAATAGCAGGCACAACAATGCTGGTACAATATATATTTATTGAATATATAAAATATTTAATCATTTAAATTGTGAAAATAAATTTATATATATATATATATATATATATATACGTTGCCGCTCAAAAGTCTTACTGATCCCAAACTTTTGAGCGGCAGTGTATATATTCATCATTTTAATTGTTAAATATATTACATATTCAATAAGTATATATTGTCTCAGCATTGCTTTTATATATATATATATATATATATATATATATATATATATATACACAGTTGTGCACAAAACTATTCATACCCTTGGTAAATATGATCAAAGAAGGCTGTGAAAATAAGTCTGCATTGTTTATCCATTTGATCTTTCATTTAAAAATTTAAAAACCTTTAATTGAAGTAAATAAATGATTCTCCTCACTCATCCAAAAACAAACTCCAGCATATTCAGTTATCAGACACGACTGGAACTTCAAATGGGACTGGCTTCTATGGTCAGATCAAACTAAAAAATGAGCTTTTTAGCAGCAAACACTCAAGATGGGTTTGGTGAACACAGGGATAAAAAGTACCCCATGTGTACAATGAAATATACTGATGTATTTTTGATGTTGTGGGCCTATATTTCTGCTGGAGGTCCTGGACATCTTGTTTAGACGCATGGCATCATGGATTCTATCAAATACCAACAGATAAAAACCAATAAGTGACTGACTCTGTTAGAAATCTTATAATGGGTCATGTTTGGATCTTCCAACCGTACAATAATCCAAACACAAACCTCAAAAACAATACAAAGATGGGTCACTGAGCACAAAACCAAGCTTCTGCTGGTCATTCCAGTCCTCTGACCTGAACCCTGTAGAACATGAGTGACCTGAAGAGAAGAAGCTGTGAATCTAAAGGGTCTGGAGTGATTCTGGATGAAGGAATGGTCTCTGATCTCTTGTCAGGTGTCTCTAACCTCATCAGGCATTATAGGAGAACATTTAGAGCTGTTAAACTGGCAAATGGAGGTTTCAAAAAGTATTGAATAAAAGGGTGCCGTTAATTGTGGCCAATGTGTATTAGAGAAAAACATTTATTTCATAATGAAATTTCTCTCCCATTTTAAATTCTTATTATCCAATGAAATGTAAATGTAAATTTTTTAAATAAAATATCAAAAGGATTAATGATACAGATTTATTTTCACAGCTGCCTTTGATCATATTTACCATGGGTATGAATAATTATGGGGCTTCTATATTTTATACTTTTATATTTATCTCTTGCACATTAAACATTGAGTCAAAATCCTCTGAACTCAGGCCTGTGAACTTACTGTAAAGATCAAATTGACAGGCCTTCGAGGTGTTTCCCGTGACGTGACGTTCTGTATATTTCTCTAGTGTCCCAGGTCTCAACACAGCAGAGGAAACGAAGGCCGTAATGAACGAGCTGTTTAACAGGCTGTCATCAGATCTGGAATCAGCGGCCGTGAACCCGTCACCTTCACGTCTACAGCAAACGGTCGCGGGAACGGCGTCAGTGTTTTGCTTCCATATGTCTAAACACCTACAGCTGGCCATATCACGCCTCTCAGTCCTGCTTCAGCGCTGGATTCAGACGGAGCAGATGGTGATGTGAAGAGCAGAATTGGACCAGCCTGCCCAAATATGCAGCACCTCATGTACTTTCATTTAGAGCGGGTCATAATTTGCTGTTTCAGGCATCCGGGCGTTTGTAAACATGCCGTCGCGGATGAGACAGACTGATGTTATTCTACACATGACATGCTTTCCATCCGGCATGAACCTCTGACCTTCATGTGTTTATTCACGAGAGCATTTGGACAGCAGGAATGAGGCTTAATTGGGCAGATGTGTTTGCTTTCAGCGAGTATCCAACATGCACACGAGAGAACCGCTTCCCAGCTATCAGGAAACGTTCTCACAACTTTCACTAATGTTTTTTAAGTTACATAAATGTTAGGACAAAACGTTCTTTAAATCATGTTTGTTCTTATGACTATTAATATTTGACGTTTTCATAACGTTCTTAGAACAACATTCTCAAAACGTCCTTATTTTGATGTTTATTGTATCTCATTAATGTTCTTAGAAACGTTTATGTAACCTTTAAATAACGTTCTAATCACGACAAGGAAACTGGACATTTTAACATACTTAGAATATATTTTGAGTGAAAACAAAGTAAGTAGAACATTAAAGAAATGTTTTTGTAACCTTTAAATAACATTCTAACGCAACAAGGAAACTGAAAATTTTGACGTTTTTAGAATTTTTAAAATAAACATTAAAAATGTTACATTTTGGGTGAAAATAAAATTAGTACAATATTGTTTAAAAAGTTTGTTGTTATCTAACGACAAGAAAACTGGGCATTTTAATGTGAATATTAGAAATAAACGTTAAAAGCATGTTATATTTTGGGTAAAAATAATGTTAGTAGAATGAAACGTTTTTGTAACCTTTAAATAACGTTATAAATAATCGACAAGAAAATTTGACATTTCAACATTCTTAGAATATTAAAAAATAAATGTTCAAATGATGTTATATTTTGGGTGAAAGTTTGTAGAATGTTGTAAGAGACGTTTTTGTAACCTTCAAATATCATGACAAGGAAACTGAAAAATGTTACATTCTTAAAATTAAAAAAAAAAAAAAAAAAGTTAAAGAAAACTTTTTATTTTAGGTAAAAATGAAGTCAGTAGAATGTTGTAAAAATGTTTTTTTTTTTTGTAGAATTTAGATAACATTCTAGTCATGACAAGAAAATTGGACATTTTAAAATTCTTAGAATATGAGAAATAAACTGTAAAAATGTTACAAATGTTACAAAGTAAATTTAGCAGAATGTTGTAAAAAAAAAAAAAATAAAAAATTGTAACCTTTAAATAATGTTATGAAATAATGTAAATTTCAACATTTTAGAAACATTTCTAAACAATGTTTCCACAACATTTTTCTAACCAAAATTTGTTAGCTGGTTCTGACTTGGTTTGACTGAACTCTGCAGTTCTGAGTTTGATGCAAACACGTAAACAAACAGACTTTTGTTTACTAACATCTCTTTGCGTTCACAGACGTGTGGCACATGAAGGGCATCTGTTTTCATAACAAGGTGCTCCTCGTAAAGTGTGCACTAAACATTTTCAATCATACAGATGTGTGTTTACAGCACAGTATAAACGCGTTTATCTGACTGGACGCCACCAGCAGCCTGCGGACTTCAGACAGCAGTGAAAATGAGCCTCCCACTGAATGTTACTTAATATGGGATGCTGGTGTTTTCTGATAAGAAAATACATTCAAACCACGCAGTCTGTTGAAATAAACATGCTGATTCAATTACCTGCATTGCATTGCATCGTCTTACAGCAGGGTTTCCCAGATAGGGGTTTGTGAGTTGATCTCTTGAATTGTAATTTAAAACAATAATTTATTTCTGTACTTTGTTTAATTCCAATAATAGTGCTAATAATAATAATAATTATTAGGATTAGTATTAATATCACATACGATTCATACTACTACTACTACTACTACTAATAATAATAATAATAATAAATATTGTATAATTGGTATTATTATTAATAATATTAATGATTAGCATTATTATTATTATTAATAACAATTACATACTATTCATTCCAATAATAGTAGTAATAATAATAATAATAATAATTATTATTATTATTATTATTAATAATATCACATACTATTCATACTACTACTACTACTACTAATAAAAATAATAAACTTTGTATAATTGGTATTATTATTATTACTACTACTACTACTAATAATAATAATAATAATTATTATTATTATTAATAACAATTACATACTATTCATTACAATAATAGTAATAATAATAGTAATAATAATAATAATAGTATTTATTAATACCACATACTATTCATACTACTACTACTACTACTACTACTACTAATAATAATAATAATAATAATAATATGGTTTAATTGGTATTAATAATAATAATAATAATAATTATTATTATTATTATTACTATTATTATTCAATTTGATTGGGTTCCTTAAACACCAGTGAGAAAGTAATGTGGACTGTGGCACTTTCACAAAGTCAAAATAAAAAAAAATATATTTTTGTATACGATTTTTAATCTATTTATTTATATACTTTACTACTAACTCAGATTAACTTTTGCCTGATTATCTTAGTTTTGTTTTCTGTAGTTTTAATAGTAGTCTTTGACATGTTCATTCATTTAATTTGTTTTATTGTTTATTATATTGTTTATATTTATTTATTTATTTTTATTTTATTTATTCATTCATTTATTTAGTTAGTTAGTTTAGTTATTTAATTTTATTCTTATATTCTTTTCCCTGTGTAAAGCGACTTGAGAAGCTGCTTTTAAATGTCTTAGATAAAACAAAGTTTATTGTTGTTGTTATTATTATTATTATTATTATTAAAATCTTAGGGGGACTTATATTTTATGTCTAAGGGCTTCAACTGACAAAAAAGTTTGGGAACTCCTGTCTTATAATATGTGTTTTTAACTTATAATATGTGTTTTGTTCATGGATTGGATCTGTTTATTGAGGAATGTCTATAAATCCTTATGTAGAAAAAATCAGAAAGGACATATACATCCAAACCCAGAGCTGTAAATGTGCGCAGCTGAGCTTTACTGAGGTGACATTAGCACTGCTTCGGCTGTTTCCCCTCCATTCTCTCATTTTTCACCGCAAAGAAATAAGCTATAAATAAGAAACAAATTAAAGGAGAGAAAATCAATAGGAGGACATTAGAGCTCTAATTTGGTGTCTTAAAGGGGTGTCCTCTCGCTGAATGTATTGAGAAATTGGCTAAAGCGCTGATTCATGGAGGATGAGTCCACTGCTTGAAGACATCACCATAAAGATGCGCACATTAAAAAGCATTAACAAGCCATTCAGAATGAATAAAGATCATCCTAGACCTGCTCTTAATAACCCTCAAACATGCTGATTTGAGCTCAAATAAAAGCATTCCTCAGGCCTCACACACACAGGACGATGTTTAATGCTGTTAGATGAAGGATTTAGGACGCTTGTTTAATGCAGAAGCTCTTAAAATACAGAGCCAACGCAGAACAGCATGTGCACTGATTGGTAAGATTAATAGAAATAAAAGAGTAAACTCTCTCAAGAACTCAAGTCTGCCTCAGCCCAAAATCAAGATGCAGAATTCAAAGTAATATTATATATATATATATATATATATATATATATATATATATATATATATATATATTATTCATCACACTAATATTTACTTTAATTTATGCTGATTTAATTACTTATTCTCTTAAGAATTCAAGAAAAAATAAGCAAGCAAATAAACAAACAAATAAATAAATTTCTTAAAAATGTAAAAACAATTTTTAATCGATTGACAGCACTAATATATATTAGAATGCATATGTGTACTTATATTTATACGTCATGCTAATGTTTACTTTAATTTATACTGATTTAATTACACATTCTCTCAAGAACACAAGCCTGCCTCAAAACCAAGAAAATAAAAATCTAAATTATATTTAAAATAAATTTTATGACCTTATTAATTAATTAATTTTTATTTATTTATTTATTTATTTATTTATTTATTTATTTATTTATTTATTTATTTATTTATTTATTTATTTATTTATTTATTTGTTTGTTTGTTTGTTTGTTTGTTTGTTTGTTTGTTTGTTTGTTTGTTTGTTTATAGTTATTGCCAATGTTTTAGTTAAAACATTGTTTTTATGACCATTATTAATTATAAAAATAAGAAGAATTATTTAATTAATTATTATTTAATTATTTAATAAATTATTAAATAATAAATAATTATTTATATAATAATTAAATAATATATAATATTATATATTATATAATAATTAAATAATAAATAATTATTTAATTAATTATTTAATTAATTAATAATGAATTAATTAATTTGTATTTATTTATTTATAGTTATTGCCAATGTTTTAGTTAAAACATTGTTTTCATGACCATTATGAATTATAAAAATAAGAAGAATGATTTATATTCTAAAGCAGAATAATATTGCTAATAGTATTGTTGTTGCTTTTTCATGCTGATTTATGCTAATTTAATTAAAAAGTCATTGAATTACAGTACTGAGACTCTAATGAAAATGACCTTTGAGAATAATGAAAAATGAAAATGTCTGGATGCATCAAACTAATGAGAATATGAGATCATGCTTATTTGTTTAATTGTCAAATGCAAAAACTATTAAAGGTCCTAAACAGGCTGAATTTTATTTGGCCAAAATATATATTTTTCCCTTTATTTTGCAGTCAAATACAGCTGCTGAATAGAAACAACTGCATTGAAAGGTGATGAGTATTTCTTGGGATGCACCGATTTATTCTGGCGTGGTGTTTTCAAGGTCATTTTTCAGGACTGATGAGCAGCTTCTGTATGTTCATAATGAAACCAGCTCTGACTTTCTGAAAGGTGCTTCTCCATCCGTGAGAGACTCACTGAGACAAAACCTCTTAGTAAAGATGTAGGCAGAAACAAAGGTCACTTCTGTGATGTTAAAGCCACATTTGTTGGACTAACGACATAAATTCTGCTCATTAAGGCCTTTAGCATTTGTCTTAATCACAATCATTTGTAGCTCAGTATAATAAAGAGCCGTTTTTTGGCAGGAACACAGAGAGTTGATAAACGTGTGGCTCGCTCCCTCATTTTATCATTATTATCATTTCATGCCACAGTGAAAAACAAACTCATTTCAGCGGTACAATAATAACAAATGAGTTTAATGTGGACTTTTCATTTTGCGGTTTCAGGCTTTTTGTTTGATTGCCGTAAAAACTTGAGGAAACATTAGGAAACGCTTGAATATGAGTTTTAGACGGGTCATGTTAAACATTTAAGCAAACTGTATTCTTTTTTATTTAGCAAAATATATTACTTCCTTACGTGGAGGACCAAACCTACAAAACTGAAAAATAAGAAAGTAAGTATAATAAATAAATAACTTGATAAAAATGTAATTAATTTTTTTAAAGGTATTGCTTTTTTTCCTCACTTTTATTGATTTTTCCTTTATTAATTATTTCCAGTTTTTTATTGATTGATTGATTGCAGGTTAGGTCCTCCATACCTTCACTTACTATTTTGATTTGATCAAAATAGCCATAAATTAATATTTGCATATATTTAAATGTGGAAGGAAGTATGTATTAAATTCTTAAACTGATCAAAAGTTTCAAATAAATATTGATCTTTTAAACTTCCTATTATTTCTATTCCAAATAATCACTTTTTCCACTAAAATTTGAACTGTTTTCAACAATAATAAGAAAGATAACAACATGCGAATCAGCATATTAGAATGATTTCTGAAGGTAATGATGCTGAAAATTCAGCTTTGATCGCAGAAATAAATTACATTTTAACATAAATTACAATAGAAAACTGTTATATTAAATTGTAATAATATTTTTTTAAAAATCAATATTTTTGATCAAATAAATGCAGCCTTGATTAGCATAAAAACCGACCCTAAATGTTTAAACAGTGAGATATAAATATATTTACAGTCAAATGTGCTGTTTTTAATTTAGCTTTCTGCTGCTTTGCACGGCTCTATCACAGTCCTTCATTATTCAATTAGACACACTTTAATTTGTTCATGGGGCCAAGGCTCTTAGAGTTTAGTGGCTTATTAACTGTTCTACATGCTCCTTTATGCCTCTGATGCAGCCTCCATCCATCAGCAGTATATAAAATTACATTTGTTGCTATCGTTTCTATCAGACATAACTTACCGACCACAACTCCTTCCCCACAGCCGTATTATCTGATGTCTTTCCAAAAGCATGCTTTGTAAGCAGTCGCTGTGGCAGGAATCGGGATCAAATGTATTTCAGACATTCGAGTCCATGAGCGATTGCATTATGAAACATAATTCACCTTTGTGACAGTGTTAGTCCATTCCTGCCATGGGTTTGTGTTTTGTTCTTCTTATCTCTCTGGTCTGAAGCAAAATAAAGAAAGCACTTTACCCAGCTAACAAATTTAGGCTAGAAAAACATGTGGGAACTTTGTTTTGAAATGTTTTCTTGTTGTGATTATAACTTTAAAGGTTACAAAAGTGTTTCTTACAATGTTCCACTAACTTTATTTTCACTCAAAACATAACGATACTTGAATGTTTATTTCAATATTCTTAAAACGTTAAAATGTCCAGTTTTCTTCTTGTGATTGGAATATTATTTAAAGGTTAAAAAAGCGTTTCTTAAACATTTTACCATTTTTTTTTTTTTTTACTCAAAATATAACATTATTGGAATATTTATTTTTAATATTCTAAGAATGTTAAAATGCTGTTTTCTTCTTGTGATTAGAATGTTATTTAAAAGTTACAAAAACATTTCTTTAATGTTCTACTGTTATTTTGACCCAAAAATAATGTTATTTGATATATATATATATAACAGTAAAAAATCCAGTTTTCTTATTGTGATTAGAACGTTATTTAAATGTTACAAAAACGTTTCTTAAACGTTCTACAATTTATTTATTTATTTATTTTACTGAAACTATAATGTGATTTGAACATTTGTTTTAAATATTCTAAGATTGTTTTCTTGTCAAGATTAGAACATTATTTAAAGGTTACAAAAACCTTTCTTACAAGATTCTACCAAAAAAAAAAAACATTATTTGAATGTTCATTTTAGAACATTAAAATGTCCAGTTTTCTTGTCGCAAATAGAACGTTATTTAAATGTTACAAAAAACTCAAACATTTCTTAGAACATTCAACAAATAACATCATGAAGACGTTCTGAGAATGTTTTCTCTCAACGTTATGAGAACGCATCTCATATATTAATACAGTTCAAAGAACATTCCATAAACATTACTAATATTTATATAACTTTTAAAGTGAAAGTTGTGGGAGCGTTTCCTGACAGCTGGGTAAAAATCCCAGGTATTTTTTGTGAAACGTCAGCTTTGATTTATAACCTCCAGCGCGTTTCCGTTCCTCTACAGGACGGGAAATAGTTTGGCTGAGAAGCCGGCCAAAAATCCTGGCTGTCATAGCGTATAGAAATATGATATTAAAATGTAGTAGTGCTCTTTAGAAAGACAACACGCTTGACCGGACACTTCAACCTGGGCTTATGCACGCATGAACATGTTGAACTGGGTGTCATCCATTTACAGCAAGGACTAAAAGTTAGGGATTTATATGAAAAGCAATAAGATAAATGTCCACCCTCAGTAGGGTGCAAACATCTCCCCTCCTCTAGGGGGCGCCGAAGTGCTCTGAAAATACAGGAAGCTCAAAACTGAACCAAACAAACCATTGCATCCATCCAAACATCACTGGAAACTGATGGAAAGATGACCTTCTGTTAACAAATGCCAGTATCAACAGGTGTGTTTTGTCGAGTTGCACAAAATAATGTCCTTGACTTGGATGGAGAGAGTTACCGACCGCAGCATATATTTCAGTCCCTCAGTGGTCAAAAGCAACAAATCTGATCTTAAAATAATGAAGGAGTTTATGTTTTCAGCCTGAGGAACAGCAGGACCCCTGGATGTCTTGTTTTTCATGGAAACACCTTGGAATAACATATTTCTTTTGCTCTGTTTTTCTTCTCGTGTGTCTTCTGCTTCCCGTTCACATTTGTGCGCTGATGTTTGTAATGATCAGGAGGTCAGACGCTCTCGGTGTGATGGATGAGGAGGCCTGTCTTCCGCCTCGGCCGTTATCAGTGTGTGTAAAGCACATCGCTCTGGCACTGATGCTGCATTTTTACTCACCGTCGACCTTCTCACTATCGGCGCTGAGCTCTAATGTGACTTTATAGAGAAAGAGAGAGACGGCGATCTTGCAGTTTGACAGGAGTGTTAGAGAAAAGCATCTTTTGACGGTTTTTTTAACTGCGCTTTTGGATCTAAGAACATATTCAGGGTTGCTTTGGTGAGAATGAAAGCTGATTTTCCAAACAAATTAATTTTGCATGCTTCCATTCGAGCACATATGAAAAGATGCTGAAAATGAAATGAGCTTTGAAAACGTTTTCACACAGAAATGGCTAGTAGATTTTACAAATAGCAATTACAGCAAGTAACATTCAATTAAACCTGAAGCTGTTGAGTAGAAAGACTGAAATAGTATTTTCTTGTAAAGCATCTTTATTTACAGGATTTATTTTTAAATCATTTTCACTCAGAAATTGCTACATTTTACAAATAATTACACAGAAACTGCATGGAATGCATTGAATTAAACATGAAATTTTGAAGTAGAAAGACTATTATATATATTTTTTTTTTTTTTTTTTTTGTAAAATGTACTCTAATAATCTATTTACAACTTCAAAAAATCAATTTTTTTGTCAGATTTTTTAAATATAGTTTTCACTCAAAAATTGCTAGTAAATTTCACAAATAACTACAAACAAATGTTAAATTCGGAAGTAGAAAAATTGTAATAGTATTTTATACTAGACAATCTTTATTTTATTTACAATTTCGAAAAATAATTTTGTACTGTGTTGGATTTACCTTTAAACATTTTGGATTCAGAATTTTGTAGTAAATTTCATAAATATTCTGTTCGATAGAAACAGCATAACATGAGATTTTTAAGTAAAATGACTGAAATAATATTTTACAGTGTAGGATTTACTTTGAAACTATTTTCGCTTACAAGTAAATTACTAGTTTAGTAATTTGACTAATTACTAGTAAATTAAAAACAAACAAAAAAACACACAAAAATAAAGCAAGGCAAGTAACATTATATATAAGAATTACATGTGAGATTTTGAAGTAAAACGAATAAAATAGTATTTTCTTGAAAAACATACCTCAGTAATCTTACAGCTTCAAAAAATATGTTTTTACTGTCTAACTAGAAATGATTTGGCACAGTTAAAGTGTTTTAGTTTTTCTGTTTGCATGACCTTTTCAAAGCATAATTAATCAAAATTAATTATGCAGTCCTGGAGAAACAGAGTTTCATAGAAATCACTCACAATATATTTATCATAAAATCATTCATATAGCATATGAACACACTGTGTCTTAGACTTGAGGCTTTTTTCTTGAGGCTTCAGGTGAAAAAGAAAAAGAATGGGAATTAGGTCAACCCTGCAAAAAATTATATTTCCGTCATGTTTTCCAGTACAAATAATTTGAGAGGCAAAATGACTTAAGAAGTCTTGTTTCTGAGAAATTCATTAGAATGAAGTGAGATTTCAAAAGAATGAATATCTGCCAATGGAGTCAGAAAAAAATGAATTCAAAGCAAAAACTCGCTTCATTTTGATACATTCTTTAGAAAACAAGACTTAATATCTTTAGTCGTTTTACTGCTTAAGTAAACATCTCTTGATTTAAGAATGTTTATATATTTGTACTGGAAAACAAGACAAAAATGCAAAGTTTGAACATATATATATATATATATATTATTATTTATTTATTTTTTTTGCAGTGATATTCTGCCCGATTCGTCAGTCAGTATAATAATGAGATTGTCCTAAATCTCCTGTTGACACACTGAGCAGTGAAGGATCTCATATTGCATACAGTAATCCCCTCATTATTGAACAGATACGCGCGATCCTTTAAAACAGCTTCAAGGGCACAAACACACACTGGCACGATTGTTTCTGCTGGCCAGAACATCTACTGTACCTGCAGCTGAACTTTCTCCAGCCTAGTGTGGAAATCTCAATTCTACACAGCTGTTTCAGCTCAGAGTTTCTGAGGCCGCCTCACGATAACAGAGCGGCTCGAATACGCTGGGACTGGATCCACGGCCAGATGTGTTGCGACTCTGCTAATGAAAATTTGTCGTTTAGATCAGGTCTGTGGTTTTGGACGGTCGATGGGCTGCTCCTGAAGGCACACGGGAGTTTAGTGCAAGCAAACTGTCAGTGTTTTGCTGTGTCCAGATTTATAATGGTTCAACTTGCACTATCATGCTTAACATTTACAGTGCATTCAGGCTATACATTTTTATTTATCAGTATGTGTGTTCCCTGGGAATTGAACCCACAACCTTTTGCGCTGCTAATGCAATGCTCTACCACTAAGCCACAGGAACACAGGAGCGCTTTAAAGGAGTAGTTCATCCAAAAATGGAAATTTGCTGAAAATGCCTCAGGCAACCCAAGATTAGGATGAGTTTGTTTCTTCATCAGATTTGGAGAAATGTAGGATTGCATCAGTGTCTCAGTAATGGATGCTCTGCAGTGAATGGGTGCCGTCAGAATGAGAGTCCAAACAGCTGATAAAAACATCACAATAATCTGTTGCTTCATAATCCATAATTTAGCTTCCTCCAGTGAAAAAGTCCATCTGCTGTTGTTTCTCACATCAAAATTCATCCATATATTTGTTTAGAGCTGTTTTGGCTTGTAAACACTGCTTGATCTGTGCAGATTTCTCTCCTGATTCAGACCAGACCCCTTTTTAACGGGAGGAAGCGTTATTATGGATTATGGACTCCTATTTGAATTATTTAGCACATTTATTTTATTTTATTTTTTTACATGCAATAAGCCATATTTTGCTATTTCATTTGTTACCACTTGGGGCAATGACACGCTTTATCTTTAACTCAGTGTTGCTTCTGTTTGCTTTTTTTTTTTTCTTCCATACAGCAATAGAAAGAATTATCATAGTTGCTCTCAATAATTAACACCTCATAATTCATGCACATTTCAATTGTAGATTAAATGAACCATGACAGGGTTTCTGTGGGGCTTAAAAAGTCTTAATTTGCCTTTACACAAATTAAGGTCTTAAATCAGAGCAAGTCATGGCATTACATGTTCCAGTATAAATATCTAAACATCCTTAAATTGAGACACATTTACTTGAGATGTAAATTGAAGATATGAAGTCTGATTTTCTGAGAAACTGAACAAAATGAAATGAGCTTATGTTTAAAACAAGAGCAAATATGTGGGGAGTGAAAACTTGTTTTCCTTTTGAATTAAGTAGATTTTTGAGACCATTGGCAGATATTTGTTATTGTTTTAATCATGCTTTAATCAAGTCTTCATATTTTGTCATTTTGCTTTTCAAGGAAATGTGTCTTGATTTAAGAATCTGGAAACATTTGCACTGGAAACAAGACAAAAATACTGATGAAGAACATGCACTAATGCACTATTTTTAGGATTCATATATATATATATATACAGTTTATATCAAATGTTTTTCTTAATATTTTGAATCTGACTTTATTATTGTATGATGTGTTTTAATTTTAATTTAAGTTGTATTTTGTGTTTTTGCCATTTTTATTTATTTTATTCTTTTTTAAATCTATATCTATGTAAGTTTTAGTTTTAGTTATTTTAGTGCTTCAATTTGAACTAAATGAAAAAGGAAAATGTTGAAATAAAGCATTACATTTTTTTATATCGGTTAATGTTAATTTGATTTTTTTTATTATTATTTGTTTTTTTGGTAAAAATGTTGTATTTTCAAACTTGAAAGTGTTGCAAGACATTTACATTTAGAGACCATATTGACACATTGTATCCCACTCAATTGATTCCCTACATTGACATTACTTGGTCTGAATAAGCTCTTTAAAAATTGTACCATCACAAAAGCTGCAGAAAGCCAGCACGATAAAAACATGAACCTGCTGAATGTGATTTCCATGTGGTTCCTGTGATCCTCCCATTGTCATTCCAACAAGGTAACGCAAATGCCAGAAGAACACAAACTAAATCCATCAAACAGCGAATGAATAAATGCTTCATATCTTACTGGATTCACATGTCTGTGGTTATTTTTAGCCAGCGGCACCGCAGGGCAATGCAGATGTCTTGGCCAATGACCCGAGTCTTCATTAATATGTATGTTGACAATGGGCCCAAGAATAAAAACCTCTCTCCTCTATTTTTCCTCTCCTGTCCCAGTGGGCCACTGATTACCCACAATCCCTCCCCTCAATGCAGCGAATGTGCTGAGTGTTTTAAACAAGTGCATCTCTTCTGTTTTAATGCTCCATAGTATAAATGTGATGGACGGATGCGTTGAAAGATCAGACGATCGCTCTAATGTGTAGAGACGCCCTCTCTCTTCCTGTATCTTACTCGTTAGCCTCTTTAATTAAGAGCGCATTGTTCTGTGGGAAAGAATTGAGCAGGAAAAGCTTCCTGACTCTCTGCCAAGTTAGATTGGGTTTCTCTGTTAAGCTCTGGGCCAGTAATGGAAGCAAGTCAAGCTTGTCAACAGATGCTGTGCTGCAGGATACGTGTCTTGTCTGTTGAAGCACAAAAGCCATTTCCTGTGGCTTATGGAGGATAAGGTAAAGATACAGGCTTTTTTTTTTTTTTTTTTAGGAACATATGCTTGGGTGCACGAACAAATCTGGAAATTAGCTATTAATTTGGGGAAATGTATTAAAATAGAGCAATGCACGGTGAAAAATAATAAAAGTTAAAAGTTTTTTTTTTTTTAAATCAAATTTTCCATTAAAATGATCTAAACATGACTTTACTTGATAAGCAACACTAGATAAGATTTTACGATTTCAAATATTGTATTTTTATATTTTATATGTAGTTTTTCTCACTGTACTAGCAGTACCCAGTAAGTAAAAGTAAAACGAGTGCAAATTCAGTGCAATAAGACAAAGTATATCTATATTCAATGTATTATTTTTCTGTGAAAACAAGATCTTTTTATTTATAGATGTTTTAACTGGAGGTTAAAATTGCTATTTTAGTATCTTTGATACTGCTATAGTAATATTTTGAACTGAATTTTAGAATTTTATTTTTATATTTTATATTTTCCTTTTAATTTTAGTAAAAGTTTTAGTAATTTTGTCGTGCATTTTTATTATTTATTTATTTTTAAAGAATATGTCTATATTTTTTACTATAAAATTTTTGTATTTTAGTACTTAAACTTGAAATAAATGCAAATTAAATAAATGAAAATGCTGCCCTGGCAAATAGTCGACGTAAAATAAGTTTAAGTATTTTTTTAGTCTATATCAGTTAATGTTAATTTTATTTCAAGTTTTTTTTTTTTTTTTTTTGTTAACGCTGTAGTTTTAGTTAACACTAATAATGCTGGTTATAAAGACTAAATAAAAACTCAAGTAATTTTTTTTTTTTTTTTCATAAAAACTATATACAGTATACATATATATATTCGTATATATTTCTTTGAATCTCGGAATTTAGCAACAGGATGTAACATAATTGCAGGAAATAGAGATTTTGTAACTTGTTAAATCTGTTTAAGTGAATTACTGTGTGTTATAGAGGAGCTGCTGGGATGAGAATGACTTCATGTTTTCCTTTTCATTTCACTCACTGTCCAAAAATGTTCACCAGGCGCAGTTTCTAGGCCCAGTGTGTCAATTTGCACCATAGAAGCTCTATATGGAAGGTTTTGATCATGGCAGAATTACCTCACAGCCTGAACCTGGACTCCAGTCCTGCCCTCATTAGATGTTGTGTGTCTTTGCGGTGGGTTTCATGGAGGCTCCGATGGGAATAGCTCATGTTCACCATTAAGATCCAGCGAGCCAAAGGTGTCGCCTCCCCTCACCTTTACTCTATTAATCATGGGTCGCACTGAGCCCCACACAGATGTCCTTCCTCCCTGAGCGCTCGAGAGCCTCTCGTCATCCTCTCGCCCAGACGGTGCTGGATAAGAGCATCTGGAGATCCGGTTTCTCACTGAGCTGAATGGGAGACCCAGACTAATGAAGGTGTGGTACGAGGTCTGTTTTGATGTGTTTCTCAGAATAAAAACCTCAAAAAATGTCCCGGAAACAATAGCACCTCCTCACTGAACCCCAGCTGCACTTCATTATTTGTGCTCTTTCCATATTTAGATCCGTCCCGATCCGAAAAGCAGCTCACCGCATATTTGTGGCTCGCCAGTCATAGTGCACTTCTTAAGGACTTCCTGTGCCATTTTTCAAGTGCACTAAAAAATTGGACACAGATCCTGCAGATGAGGGGAAAATCCATTGTATTAAGTAGGTGTCATGAAAGATTTTTCCAGCCCAATGCTAATGGCTAGATATTTTCTGTGCTGTGAGATCAAGCGGTTGAGCTCGGATCTGACTGCTTGTTATATATTAGTAATGAAAGGTTTAAATATGGTCGAATGTGCTACTTTAATGTAATTGGATGCTACCTGTTTTATATGGAAGCTTGTTTCCACCACAGGATGAAAAAATAAAAAGGCAATTGAGAGTTTATCGCACAATAAACTATTGTGAGATCCAATTCCAGAATTATGAGATATCAACTCCAAATTGTGAGATAAAGTCTGAACTGCTCAGAATTGCGAGATACTCTGAATTATGGGAAATAAACTCTGAATTGCAAGTTATAAACTCTGAATTGTGAGATATAAACTTGCAATTCTAAAAAAAAGTTGGAATTGTGAGATTTAAACTCCAAATTGCAAGATATAAACTCTGAATGGCAAGGTATAATCTTGCAATTTTGAAGATATTCTGCAATTGTGAGATATAAACTTGCAATTCTGAGAAAAAGAAAAATTTTAATTGCGATTTATAAATTTAGAATTGCAAGATATAAACTTGTAATTTTTTTTTTTAAGTTGGAATTGTGAGATATAAACTAAGAATTGCGATATAAACTCTGAACTGCAAGAAATAACTCAGAATTTTGAGAAAAAAAAATTAAATTGCGAGATACAAACTCCAAATTGCAAAAAAAGTCTGAACTATGAGGTCTAATTGTGAGATATAAACTTACATTTTTGAGAAAAAAGTTGGAATTGTGAGATAAAAACTCTGAATTGCAAGATATAAACGCCAATGTTCTGTGAAATGTTTGTTCCATTTTTGTAAGCTGTTCTTTGATTCCTTTAAGAGGTTCGTATGTGACATCTTGTGTTCTGCGTTTTGGATGCACGTTATTGTTTGCCGTCTAATCCTTGGAGTAGATACGACCGTATATTAGAGATTTTAGAGATTTGTTTAGAGATTGATGTTTGATTCTGAAACTGGCACAAGCTAACGGCTAACATGCTAACGGAGCTGTGCAATCCCTTTTAATGCAAGCGAACATTGTTAATATACATTGGTTGTTTATTAGGACATTTGAATGCCTAAGCAAATGTTTATGTATGTGAAAATTTTGACAATACTTTGTGAATCTCTTAATGTACTTTGTATTTTGTGTGTGTGTGTGTTTAGTTTCTTAGTTAGATATAAACTCAGAATTGAGATATAAACTCACAATTCTGAGAAGTCACGATTACCTTTTTAATATTTTTATTCCTTGGTGGAAACAAGCAAACAAGATAAAACAAAAACAAAGAAAAACAATTATAAACTCATGAGATGAAAACTCAGAATTCTGATAAAAAAGGTGCAATTACCTTTTTATTTTATTTATTTATTTTTTTATCTCGTGTTGGAAACAAGCTTCCATTGTTGTGCCCTACTTTTAATGCTGTCTGAAACTCAACAGTGAGTTTTTAGGCTGAAAATGTATTTGCTAAATGTTAAACAACTGCTGCCATGAACGTGGAAAACTTGGCATTTATCTAATGAAATATTTATGAGAGGACTGACATTTATAAGAGCTCTAATGGTGCATAAAATATAGCATATTTGCAATTTTATAATGTGAATTAAGTTGATCGTTCACACATTTAAGTGCCTTAATGACAGCTTGGTATGATCTGTCTATAAATGCAAATGATGGGATCCATCCATCTGTGGTTCCAAATCATCAATGAAAGTCATTAGCCTCAAATACACTGTAAAAAAATGACAAAATTTTATGAATAAATGCAAAGATGCAAAGCCGGAATGGAGTTTTGGCTTCTATATTGGAGCTTTATCCAAATCCACGTGTTTGTGTCCAGGCTACTGTCCAAAAATCCATGGAAATCAAGCAGTATTATTTGTCTTAATGTTCACCTCCAGAATCATGACTAGTTTGTTCCTTTGCATGGCCTAATATTCAGCAGAAATCAGCTAGAATGATTACTGTGATGGCAGGTCATGTAGTTTGTGTTATTAATAGGCATCAGTCTCAGCGGAAACACACTTTGCTTCAGTCCGCTCTGTTCTTTCTCATTGTTGGAAAAGGAAAGTAATCACTCATAGGACTGTTTGCTTTGTTTCAGAAGTCTTGGATCTGTGTGCTGGTACTGTATTGTTCTGCTTGAACCTTGGGTTGGAAAGATGCTCTAATTTGTCCCGCTGCTTTGGCACCGTTGCCTGGATACCGCATCCACCTGGAGCAGCATATGGCCACAGCATGTTGTGCTCCGTGAGAAATGAGCGGAACGCCAAAACATCCCAGTGTGGTGATGTAATGCGCCTTACAAGAGTTTTGCAAGGTGAGATTCAGTCTACTGTGTCTCTTCACAGACGCCGCAGGAGAGCACGACAAATGAGCGGCTACGAGCGAGACAAAGACATCATCAAACGCCACTGTGTTCCAACAGCAGTGAGAAACGTTTGGTGAAAACTTGTTTTCTCGTTTAGTTACTTTTATTTATGTAATGCATTTAAGCATCAAAAGCCAAACGTCACACTTAAAAATGTCATTGCATTAGATAACAAAATGTCAAAGCAAATGACATTTATTTGAAAGACGCCACAAACACTCTTGAAAAGTGATGCAAAACTTTGTTCGATGTGAAAAGATAAACCGGCTTTATACTTATGCATTCAGCAGACACTTCTGTCGAAAGTGAGTTACATTGCATTCAAGGTTTATATTTGATCAGTTCATGCTTGCTCTGGGAATCGAACCCATGACCTTGGTGTTGCAAGTGCGGTGCTCACACTGAAAGTAGCTCAAAATAATTATGCAAATTTTATTTCACACACACAACACTGTATATAGTATGGCATGCGGTGAAATTCTTTTATCAACTCTGCACACACAGAATATATATATATATATATATATATATATATACACACACACACACACATATATGTGTGTGTGTGTGTGTGTGTGAAAATAACTTATTTTAAGTGAAATTAGTAAAACTAAAATGAAAATAAAAATAAATTTAAGCTAAATAGGAGTATTTGCAAAAAAAAACAAAAACGAATAAAAATGTCAAAAATACATAAATTAAAAAATAATTCAATTCAATTCGATTCAAGTTTATTTGTATATCACTTTTCACGACACAAATTGTTGCAAAGCAGCTTTACAGAAAATTTATAATTCTACAATATATTAGTAGTAGCTTCTCAGTGGTGACTAAGTCAAGTTGATGTACATATGGCAGAAATGTACAGTAAAAATCAGTTAATGACGTAATCAAACAGACGATGAACACTATTAACAGCAAGGATTATATGTTGCAATCAAACTTATGGCAATATTTGGTAGTTCTATGTGTTGTTTCAGGGTTGGCATCATCTCTTCTCAGGTGTTCTGGATCCAGACTGAAGCTTGTGTAATTCCTAGTTACCACGGGATGTCAATGATGATCCCATGGCAGAAACAGAAACAAATAGAGACAAAATTAGCGTAGCTGCTATTCCAACCAAGCAAAAAATTATTTGTTCAACCCAAGCTAAAGAATAATAATGTGTAGTTGATCAGATATAAATGCAGTACAAGATTATGAGATGCATTATGTGAATGCTTGGCTAAAGAGATGTGCCTTTAATCTAGATTTAAACAGAGAGAGTGTGTCTGAACCCCGAACGTTATCAGGAAGGCTATTCCAGAGTTTGGGAGCCAAGTGTGAAAAAGCTGTACCTCCTTTAGTGGACTTTGCTATCCTAGGTACTACCAAAAGTCCAGAGTTTTGTGACCTTAGGGAGCGTGATGGATCGTAGCGTGATAGAAGACTAGTTAGGTACGCAGGAGATAAACCATTAAGGGCCTTATAGGTAAGTAGTAATATTTTGTAACTGATATGGAACTTAATAGGTAGCCAGTGCAGAGACTGTAAAATTGGGGTAATATGATCATATTTTCTTGACCTGGTAAGGACTCTAGCTGCTGCATTTTGGACTACCTGTAACTTGTTTATTGAAGATGCAGGACAACCACCTAGCAGTGCATTACAATAGTCCAGTCTAGAGGTCATGAATGCATAAACTAGCTTTTCTGCATCGGAACCAGGTAAAATGTTTCGGAGCTTGGCAATGTTTCTAAGGTGAAATAATGCTGTTTTTGTAAAATGGGAAATATGATTTTCAAAAGACAAGTTGCTGTTTAATATAACACCCAGATTTTTTGCTGTAGAGGAAGTAACAGTACATCCGTCTAGTTGCAAATTGTAATCCAAGAGATTCTGTGTACTGTTTTTTAGTCCAATAAGTAATATCTCTGTCTTACCTGAATTTAATAGAAGAAAATTATTGGTCATCCAATCTTTTACATTTATAACACACTCTGTTAGATAATTTAGAAGTTTCATCTGGTCTTGTTGAGATATATAGTTGAATATCATCAGCATAACAATGGAAACTAATCCCGTATTTTCTAATAATATTACCAAGGGGCAACATGTATATTGAAAATAGCAGAGGACCTAGGACAGAACCTTGTGGCACTCCATACTTTACTGGTGAAATTGAGATTACTCCCCGTTTAAATAAACAAAGTGGTACCAATCGGACAGGTAGTATCTAAACCATCTTAAAGCCTGCCCTTGAATACCCGTATAGTTTTGTAATCGATCTATGAGTATGTCATGGTCTATAGTGTCGAACACAGCACTAAGATCAAGTAAAACTAGCAATGAGATGCAGCCTTGGTCTGATGCAAGAAGCAAGTCATTTGTAATCTTAACAAGTGCAGTTTCTGTGCTATGGTGGGGCCTGAAACCTGATTGAAATTCTTCATAGATATCATTTTTTTGCAAGAAGGAGCACAATTGAGCAGACACAACATAAGAACAGACATAAACTGAAGATTTTAAATGGGTCTGTGATTTGCCAGTTCACTAGGATCTAGTTGTGGTTTCTTAATAAGAGGCTTAATAACTGCCAGATTGAATGGTTTTGAGACGTGACCAAAAGATAACGATGAGTTAATAATATTGAGAAGCGCTTCTTCTGCTACAGGTAACAACTCTTTGTAGTTTAGTGGGTACAGGATCTAATAAACATGTTGTTGGTTTAGATGCAGTGATAAGTTTATTTAGCTCTTCCTGTCCTATAGTTGTAAAGCACTGCAGTTTTTCTTCGGGTGCGATGAGTGAAGCAGAAGTGCTAGACAGAATCTACATTTGTTATTGTATTTCTGATGCTGTCTATTTTATCAGTGAAGAAATTCATAAAGTCATTACTATTAAACTGTGAGGGAATATTTAGATCCAGCGGCGTCTGGTTATTTGTTAATCTACAATTACTATATTAATAATTACTAATTACTAAAGCTTAAAAAAAAAAATGGGAAAGTGGAAATATAAAAATAACAGCTAATTCAAATTATTATTAAATGCTATAATAGTATATAAATAATAATAAAATAACACAAGAAACAGCAGCTCTTGAAAGGCAGCAAAAACATAGCAGTCGGTCAAACAGATTGTCCCAAACTCACTCACATTGGTCAGACAAACAGATCAGTGTTTCTACACCTGTGTTTCCACTGCTGGGACACTGTGAACTTGACTTCAGGAAAACTGATTTTACATTTATGCATTTAGCAGATGCTTTTATCCAAAGAGACTTAAATTACATTTAACACGAGCATATATTAATAGTAGATCTGATGTAAATCTACACTCATTTAATTAGTGCCAGCATCATGCCGACTGCAAACCCTGGTGTATTCTTCGCTCTCTTGCCCCGTGGCAGGTCGTTTGGTGTGAAAGCGAGGTCAGGGATGAGTGTGTTCCCAGCATTCATCCATCAGCCGGCCTCTCGTGGGTCACAGCCTCGCACAACGGTCCTGTGGTCAGAGCCTCCCTTCTGAAAACAGTGTCATATTTCCTAATAAATCTTCCAAAAGACCACCTGGGTTATTCTGTCATAGACGCTCACTTTTGCTATTTAATTATTTATTCATTTAGTTTATTTTAAAATTAATTTGATTCTCTGCTTTGGCTGCAAGTAAGTTGATTTGAGCTTTATCATCCAAACACATGGGATCTGGTTCTCAGGAGTGTTTGCTATGGTTTTCTGCTTCTGTTTCCAAAAACAGACAGCAGTTTCTAAAATAACAACTGACAAGATGACAAAGTCTTTCTGAAGATGAGGATGTTCAGATCTGTTTCTGGTGTGTCAGTTTCGTGTTTAGAGACACTGGTAGTTTAATCATGACTCTGATTATATTTTCGGTTTAAATATGTTTATTTTTAGTAATTTTATGGGCTTTTGTCATTTGTGACACTGGACCACAAAACCAGTCTTAATTGTCAATTTTTCGAAATTGAGATTTATACATCATCTGAAAGCTGAATAAATACTTTCCATTGATGTTTGGTTTGTCAGGATAGAACAATATTTGTCTGAGATGCAACTATTTGAAAATCTGGAATCTGAGGGTGCAGAAAAATCAAAATATTGAGAAAATCGCCTTTAAAGTTGTTCAAATGAAGTTCTTAGCAATGCATATTACTAATCAAAAATGTTTTGTTTTCAAAAATGTTTAAAAAGTTTTGATATATTTACGGTAAGAAATTGACAAAATATCTTCATGGAACATGATCTTTACTTAATATCCTAATTATTTTTGGCATAAAAGAAAAATCAATAATTTTGACCCATACAATGTATTTTGGCTATTGCTACAAATATACCCCAGCGACTTAAGACTGGTTTTGTGGTCCAGGGTCACATTTTTACTTTACATTTTAAATATTTCTATTTAGCTTGAAATTATTTTAGTAATATTTTAGTAATTTTAGTACTTCCATATTTCAATTGCAGCAGTTTCAAATTTGTATTTTTTTTAAACATTAGCTTTTAATAAAAAAAACCAAACATAAAATATATAATAAAATAAATATAATGTATAAAAATATCATGTATATTATAATGTAATATAGCCTAAATTGAAACTATGTAATGAAATGAATAAAACATATTATTTCAGCTTTATTTCAATTACTGAAAATGCTTTTTAATTATTTTTACTTTTATTTTTGTATTCATTATTTTTATTTTTTATTTAATTCTTTGATCATTTTTTTCAGTACTTCTATAAGATGAATATATAGTTATTTTAGTTATAGGATATATAGTTCTGTGTGTGTGTGTGTGTGCTGGTTTTTGTGGTTTACGGGGACAAAATTTGTATAATAACATGGGTATGACAGAGGTATTACAATTTGAAGGTGGTTTATGAGGACACTGCCTATGTCCCCGTTAAACAAAAGGCTTAAAAAACATACTAAATGGTGTTTTTTGTTTTTTTTAATCTAAAAATGCAGACAGTCTCCTGTAAGGGGTAGGTTTAGGTGTAGGGTTGGTGTAGGGCAATAGCACATACAGTAAGTACAGTATAAAAACCATTACGCCTATGGAGAGTCCCCGTAAACCATTAAAACAAACATGAGCGTGTGTGTGTGTGTGTGTGTGTGTGTGTGTGCAATAACACACACTGGACTGTTTCCTTCTGGAAATGCAAATCTAGTTATTTTCTGTAATTCTGTTTAGGTGACACTTGAAACTTCATCTTTAAGGTCAACTCTGCTTTTATCTTTCAAAGTTTTGCTCTCTCTTGCCTCAGACTTTCCTCATCTTCGTCCCAGACAGGCGTCTTCAATCAAAGCACTCTCATTTAAGTCTTGGCCTCTGAGGTAAAATGAGCTTATAAAAAATAGACACTCACAAACAAACACTTCTTGGCCCCTGAAAACACTGATTCATTCCCTGATCACTTTGTGAACCCGGCGTAAGTTCGTTTGAAGGGTGATGCGTGCATCAGAATTCAGAGAACATGACGTCTCATCTGGATTCGACCTCGCTAAATGAGCTGGAAAGCTCTCAATTCAATTCTGTCACGGATCACTCAAGACTTGATGCGTCGTCTATTTGAGTTGAAGGATGAACTCGTGACAGGCTAAATAGATGCTCAACCTCGGGTTATTTAATATGAGGATAGGGATTGGTTACCTGAGGTTGGCTTTGAGTTTGCATGCCAGTGTTTGAATGTTGTTTCTTGTAAATGCATGAGACTGTTGACCCTCAGACGTAAGACTCTCTCATGTGTGTTTTCTCTGTAGATAGTCATGTTCGTTAGACTTGCATCGCTGATCTCACAGTCTCCTGGGCTTCAGATGTCCTTATGATGGAACAACGCATTTCTCATACTCAACTGGAGTAATTAGTGCTAAAATTAGAGTAGCTGCAATTAGCTAATTGTATGAGAGTGGCACAGTTAGCTCTAAAAACAAATGCAACATCAGCCGACTGTCACTCAGCCTTCAACTCGTGTATAAACAAAGGATTAGCCTATATATATATATATATCATTTTTCTTTTCATTATTTGAAAATAAAAACATTAAATTAAATAAATTATATAAAACTTTCAGCTTGTTGCCAAGGCAACAGTTCTAATTTTCGTTTAGTTTACATTGAAGTACTACAATAACTAAAACTAAATAAACTAAAACTAATAATGAAAACTTGATTAAAATGATATAGACATATTTAAAAAGCAAACAGACAATGACAAGAACAAGCAGCAAAATTACAAGCCGACATTTCTCATTGTTTAAGTTGAAGTATTAAAGTAACTAAAACTTAATAAAAACAATATAGACATTAAAACAAACAAAGACATACAATAAAAATGACAAAAACTTATTTTATTTCAGCTAATTGCCAAGGCAACATTACTCATTTCTGTTACTAAGTACTAAAATAACTAAAACAAAATAAACTAAAATGTAATAAAACTATATAGACATATTTAAAATTTTAAATATATTTTTAAAAACTAATAAAAATATAACAAAATTACAAAACCTCAATTTCACATTTTTTGTTTAGTTTAAGATGAGATAAATACAAAAACTGAAAATTGAAATATATAAACGAAATATTAACAAAAATATAACAAATCTAATTCAAAATATTAACAAAACCTATAATAGTGTTTATAAAACGGTTAGTTCCAGTCATTCATTCTGATTGGTCAACAGCTGTGTTTAAAAACTAAAGACGGAAAACAGCCGTTTTCTAGTGCTGAGAGATAAGCAGATGTATGTGTGTGAGAGAATTTCATAAAATCACTATCAAACTATAAATAACATTAAAAGAACATGACAAGTGTTTTCTCAGCTATTTTTCGGAATCGATATCTTAAGATCCTTATGACAAGATAAATTCACCTGTAATTTGTCTTGTTGCACTGGTGGATTTCTCCACAAGACTAAATGCATTTACACAGTATATTTTCTTTGAAAATAAGCGTCTTGTCTGATGCCGTTTAAACTTTCAGCTCAATTTGTCTTGTTTTAAGGATGTGTGGATGTTTTTTCTGGCAAACAAGATAAATATACTCTTTGAGAATGATATTTTTACACTGTTTACACATCAAGCGAAGCTCAATAAACCTTCTGTCTGCCCGCCGCACAATTAGACATAATTACGCCCAGAAAATGGATTAAACAATTGTCTTTGCATGAATAATGTAAATCGAAGCTCTTTCTGTGGCAGTCTTCTCGTATCGATTTCTGTCTCGTCCTGACCGCTGCCTCTCGTGTCTCAGATCGCCAGCTTCCTGTCATGTATCCATTTCCTCTTCACTGGTCTGTCCTGTTCACTCTCAGCTTCGCTCCATCAGCGCAACCATCAAGACCTCAATATTTATCACCTCAAAGTTCAGAATTGCAAAGTATTATCGTGGGCGTTTCCTTGTGCTTCACTGTCGAAAAGGAAGTTCTTATTCAGTATTTTTGTTTTGAAATATCTAAATATGGTAACACTTTATTTTAAGGTGTCCTTGTTACATATGTTACATGTACTTAGTATTATAATAACAATAAATTATGCGTAATTACATGCAAGTAACCCTAAACCAAACCCTAACCATATATGTGACCCTGGAGCACAAAACCAGTCTTAAGTATTAGTCACCGGGGTATATTTGTAGCAATAGCCAAAAATGCATTGTGTGGGTCAAAATTATTGATTTTTCTTTTATGCCAAAAATCATTAGGACGTTAAGATCATGTTCCATGAAGATATTTTGTAAATTTCTTATCATAAATATATCAAAACTTGATTTTTGATTAGTAATATGCATTGCTAAGAACTTCATTTGGACAACTTTAAAGGTGATTTTCTCAATATTTAGATTTTTTTGCTCCCTCAGATTCCAGATTTTCAAATAGTTGTATCTCAGCCAAATATTGTCCGATCCTAACAAACCATACATCAATGGAAAGCTTATTTATCCAACTTTCAGGTGATGTAGAAATCTCAATTTAAAAAAATTGACCCTTATGACTGGTCTTGTGGTCCAGGGTCATATATTAAGTACATGTAGTTAATTAATATCACTCAGTACCTAAATGTATAATTACACTGTAACACGGACACCTTAAAATAAAGTATAACCAAAGAGTTTTTGCATAAAACAAGAAAATAACTCCTTAATCTTGTTTTCCCTTTGAATTGTTTATTTTTTTTACCCCATTGGCAGATTTTATTTTTTATTTTTTCATGTTTTAGGCTTAAACTCACTTCATTTTGATGCAATTTTCAGAAACAAGACTAAATGTAAATTTGCTTCTCAAGTAAATGTATCTTGATTAGATAATTGTATTGGAAAACAAGGCAAAATTGCTTAGCAAGAGTATATTTTGCAGTGCAAATGAAAGCAAAGTGTATGCTTAATGTCATATGAGTTTCGGTTATGAGACGTACACATTTAACATTTGCATTTCTGTGCTTAACAACCACTTTCTTACAGAAGCAGAAATGGTGTGTTGACTGAGAATGCATGACATATGAACCTAAAGGCCTCAAACAGCAAGAAGAACCACAGCAATTGGAAGGATCTGGAATTACAGCAGAGGAGGGTTGTTAAAACAAAAGGTTTGCGGGTCTTTTGTATTATAAGTTTCAACAGCTCATGTTTAATGACTAAAAATAATTGTGAGTTTGGAGGTCATGTTACAATTTTGGGGTTAATAAGAATGTTTTTCAAAGAAGTGCGCCAAGGTTTCATTTATTTGATGTTATTAATGTGTGTGTATAATCAATTTTATAATATTTTATTAATATTTTATATTTTATAATAATAGTGTGAATTTATTATAAATTAAATAATATTTTATAAGATACTTATAAGATTCATACTCAGGTTTTATTTATTTATTAATTTTTTGCTCACCATGGCGGCATTTATTTGATGGAAAATACAGTAAAATCAGTAAAATTGTGAAATATTATTACAATTTCAAACAACCATTTTCTATATGAATATATAGTCAAATATAATTTATTTCTGTGATGCAGTGCTGTATTTTCAGCATCATTACTCCAGTCTTCAGTGTCACATGATTCTTCAGAAATCATTCTAATATACCGATTTGCTGCTCAAGAAACATTTCTGATTATTATCAATGTTGAAAACAGTTGTGCTGCACAAAATTTTTGTGAAAACCGTGATGCATTTTGTTCTTCAGGATTCACAGATGAATAGAAAGTTCAAAAGAGCAGCATTTATCTGAAATTGAAACCTTTTTATAACTTTATTAATGTCTTTACTGTCACTTTACTCCAATTTAATGCATCCTTGCTGCATAAAAGCATTTATTTCTTTCAAAAAAATAAATAAAAAATACTGATCCCCAAACTCTGTCTATTTTAAGAAAATGAAATTCATAACAAAACGTGTAGCCTGTACTACTAACATCAGCCACCAGGGGCCCTGCCTAAACACAACATAGTTTCAGTCCTGGCTTCTGATTGGTCGATGCAGTATGACAGAAAGACAAGGCGCTAAATGAACCAGTGGAAGTACAAATGATTATAATACTCTGCCTTAATCTGATTTCCATGTAATGTGCGAGTTCTCAAATTCACATCTGTGTTCATTCTGACGCTTTTAGCCGCTCTGAGATGAATCTGCCGTGTATCAGATTCTCTGCTCATTATTCCTCTCTCTCTCTGTGTTCACTTTGGCTCTCGTTTTGAATTCAAACAGTATGGCAGATAAATATATTCATGCGAGGAAGCCAAACATCTGGATTTCCTCTTTCCTACTAGAACGCCATCCCGTCTCATTCCTGCCACATGTTGAATGATATGAGGTTGGGAACATATTACCATCTCCTTTATTAATATGAGGCTGTAGATGTTATGAACTTCACCTTAAATGTCTGTTATCCACACAGCCTGTGTAGTTGCATAAAGAAAAAGAGCAGCTCGAGACACAAGGACAAACTGTTGGGAGAGAAAATTGTATGTATTTAGAGGCTGAGTGAAACAGAAATGGCAACAGTTTCACAATCGATGTTGTTTGCACACTTTAGACTGTGACTTTATGAATGTTTGTGACATGAAGCAAAGAAACAGACAGTAAAATACAGTGTTTGCTCCACTGTAATCTGTGGTTAACCTGTTGGGGACGTTGGAGGGGAAGAAAATGATTTCTGAGATAGTAATAGCGGTTATTTGTTGCTAGGTTACTGCATCGTGACAAAAGCCCCTCTTGAGATTAATCAAGATCAGCGCTCTGGTTGGTTGAGTTCGGAGACGGACACACAAATGACTGAGATTGTCTAGGATCAATTTTGATAATGTTGCTTGTTTTCTTGCACAGAACAGGCACAGGATGTACACGAGCCCATAAAAATGCCAAAAACATTAGTCAGAATTAAAGTCTGGGAAATGCATGTAATATTAAGGTTAATCTTAAACCTGTAAAGCCTGATATAGGAAATAATAGACAAAATATAAAAAGAAATCTAAAAAAGGTTTGAATATGTGATCAATCAGGCTTTAATGGCTCATATAATCTGATAGAGTGAGGACAAAAACAGAGACAGAGACAATTTGCTGCAGATGCTTATATTTATATATGGACAAAAAGTAAATTCTGATTGTATGAATGTACATCAATGAGATTTTTATAACAGTATAGCAGATACTTGCATAAAATGATATAAATATCAGTTGTCACTTTATATCTCCAATAATATTTATTTGTAAGATGATATTTAAATGCTTACACTGCAAAATATGATTTTCTTATTTAATATTTTTGTCTTGTTTTCTAGTACAAATATCTAAACATTTCTAAATCAAATTTACTTGAGAAGGAAAATGACTTGAAAATGTATCTATATATTGTTTTTGCTTTAAATAAGAGAAAATATCTTTCGATTAGGTCAGAAAAAAAAAAAAAAGAAATTTCAAGCAAAAACTCAATTAAAATTATGTAAGTCATTTTGCTTATGAATGTTTAGATAATTAGTACTGGTAAACAAGACTAAAAGGCTAAGTAAGAAAATCATTTTTTGCAGTATGATCAAAGCTCTGCAATTTCAAAACATATAATGCAATGCAATGCTGATTGAGAGATGAAGAAATAAACGCTCCTCAGAAGATGTGAGATGAAGATCATTCCTCCGCTGAGGAACAGTGAAAGTAAAGCTTCTGGAAACAAACGCTCCTCAGAAGATCCTGATGATCAGATTTGAGACGCACTGATTTTACTAAAAAATGATTGACGGAGAATCAAGTAAAGCTGAGCCGCTTCAGTCCAGCAATAACTGCAGTTATTCTGACGTTTACTCGATAAAAATCAGTCAAGATTTGACACGAGAAGCTGAAGCTGGACGCTTGTACAATTACACTAAACAAGCTTTTACTGGATAAACACTCTACACTATCAATCAGACGACAGAAGACATACAGTAGATTGTGTGTGACAGCAAAGTTTTGATCATGTCGATCATTTAGAGGCCCGAAATTTGTGCATCATATAATGAGGCAGTAATATTTTCCATTGCAGCATCATTAATTAGTTTTAATTGGTCTCAAAGGATCAGTGCAGTGCATCCTCCTTAAAACAAAACTTGAGCAACTTGTAATAAAAGTGTGCTAGGTGTATTTGCATGTAAAGCAGCACATGGAGGGAATCATCAGGGCGGAGCTGATATGTGCTGCGCAGTGATTTACTGTGTTCTTACAATGCATTAGCATGATCACCACCGCAGCGTAAATCTCACTCTGCTGATGCAGATGCGCGAATGCATTTGTGTGATTCATGGACGGCATCTCCACACGCAGGTCTGCAAATCATTAGCGTGCAGACGTCATATTTCTGCGGTGGAAATGACAGCTCTAATGCATCTCGGGGAAGGGAAGCATGCAGTTTCTGTGGAGAACAAACGGATGCAGCTTATTACTGCTGTAAGTGGCCACAGACTGCCACATAAAGCTCAACCTTTACAGCTACAGGGGTCTGAATGTGGAGAAACTACTACCGTGAATTTACACTGATGCACACGCTGCTCTTTTAGACCAATCATCTTTATGGCTTTGTAGGGTTGTGTTTGTTGCTTTAGGGGAAATCCCAGCTAACGGAACGTTGTCACGATGTTTTTTTAAAAGTTATATAAATGTTATAACAAAAAGTTCTTAAAGTAATGTTTATGGAACATCCTTACAACTTTATTAATATTTTATTTAAGTTAGGACAACAGTCTTGAAATGTCCTTATGATGTTAATTGTACACTGTAAAAAACGATCGTGATTTAACGGTAAAAAACTGTGAAAATGCTACAGTAAAAACCTGTTAAATGGTTAACGGTAAGTTCCTGTAAAATTTACAGGGAAAAACCGCAAACTGACCCCTCTCGCGTTGCATTTCAAATTGTTTGAATTTGATGTGTTTTCTTTGAAATAACTGTTTCTTCTTAGTTTTTTCTTATCAGTTATGTTTATTAGGGTTGTATGTTACATCTAATGTTGTTAAATTAATGTTTATTGCATATTTCAGTTTAATGAGTCTCACCGTGATATTGTTTAGTGTTTGTGTGAATGACACTGTGCACCTTCTATATATGTTATTATTTTAAAGCTGTTTGTGATGGGTTTTGGTTCATCGTGTGACTTTCTCATCAACACCTGCATTTGGTGGTTATCAGTGTACTTCAAAGGTACAAAACAGATTTCAGTACTGTAGGTTGGTATATTAACATTATATCAGTTAATGAAATTACGGTATTTAACTGTAAATTTAAGTTAAAACCGAAAAACCTAAAATATTTTTACCAAATTTTTTACGGTAGAATTCCGGCAACCACAGCTGCCGGTTTTTACCGTAAATTTTATGGAATTTGGAACAGTGTACTTGGTAAATGTTCTCATAATGTTGGGAAAACCTTTTAAGAATATTTAAAATAAACGTTCAAATAACATTAGTAGAACATTTAAGAAACGTTTTTGTAACATTCTAATCAAGACAAGAAAAATTGGGCATATTTTTAAGATATTAAAATAACATTTTATTTTGAGTGAAAATAAAGTTAGCAGGATACTTTTTTGCAAACTTTAAACAATTTTAGAATCACAAGACATTTTAATGTAACTAATTAGGGTATTAAAAATAAATGTTTAAATTACATTTGATTTTGTGTAAAAATAAAGTTAATAGAATGTATGAACATTTGTTTAACCTTTAAATAAAGTTAGAATCGCAACAAGAAAACTGGCCATGTCAACGTTTTACAAACATTTTAAAATAATGTTTCCACAGCATTTTTATAACCTAAATTTGTTACCTGAGATTGAGGAAAGGTTCTTTAGGAACGGCAGACAATCTGAAAAATATCTGCAGTTTTATATTTAGTTCTTAGGTTCTTCATGTTTTTTTTTTTTTTAATATTAAGAACTTTTAAGGAACTTTCACAGGTCAATGCATATTTGAATTTTTAATTAATTGAAGTTCTGGAATTCAGATAACGTTCATATGCAAACACAACCTTACGTGACATGAAAGTTCACTACCATTCAAAAAAGCAAGATTTATTTGTTTTTATTTGTTTATTTGTTATTTGTTTTTGCTCACCAAGGCTGCATTTATTTGATCAAAAAAAATGCAGTAAAAATGTGAAATATTAATAGCTGTTTTCTATGTAAATATCTGTTAAAATGTCATTTATTTCTGTGATGCAGTGCTGAATTTTGTGTGGGACACTTTTTTTTTTCAGGATTCACAGATGAATAGAAAAGTTCAAAAGAACAGCATTTTTTTAATAGAAATTTTTTGTTACATTATAAATGTCTTTACTGTCACTTTTCATCAGTTTAAGGCATCCTTGATGAATAAAAGTATTAATTAAAAATAAATAAATAAATCTTACCGAACCCAAACTTTGGAACAGTAATGAAAGTCTTATGAAGTTAGTGTGATTTGGGATGCTGTGAATGTTGTCATGAGTTGAATCACCTTCATTTCATGTCCTTCTGCATCAAACACAACTTTACAATTCCAGCATTGGGACAAAAGGTTAATTACAGATGTAAATCAATCGTCCCGTTATGATGAAAATCTCATCAGAGTTGTGGAGCTCATTAGAGAAATAACGTGATTTGTGTTGCTGCTTTCAGATCTCTGCATTTATTCGGTGACTATGGAAATCAAACCAATTTTCATCCATTGTATTTATATTTGCATAAATATTGTTTCAATGTAATTAAGGATAACTTTTCTACAGTTCTAATTGGAAGCAGATAATTTTTCTGTTTAGCTTTTTCCAATGATAAAAAGGCATAAATCACTTTTTGTTTGTCCTTGATCCTTCGATAACTGGAATATGAAAGTTTTATTAGAAGTTGGTTTGTTTTCTCGGCTAAATTCTATCATCTAATTCAATACAGAATCTTGTCACAAGGAATTTTCCATTTCTGCCTTCTCATCTGCAGCACAGAGGTTTTTACTGAACGCTTCATATTTCAGCGGATGATTTAAAACATTTTCCTCTGCATCTGCCGTTATAGACTGGAATGAAATCAAGTTGCCAAACTCTTGCGGCCTGTTTTAAACGAATGACTAGTGTCATTAGATTCGTTCACACAGTCGGTGATTTACAAGGTAATTACAGTCATCTGCAAAAATACGGATCATCTGCATAATCAGACATTAGGGTAATTATTACCGTGCACTTACTTAAAATGATGATTAAATAACGATAAACATAATGGCGCTAATCTCGACTAATGCTACTATAAACTTTCTCTCAGATTCACGCTGCGTCTGAAGCTCTTGGCAGAGCTGATCCTGATTCTGCAGGCCGTGACAGACTCCTGAGGACAAATATATCGATCAGAAGTTACTCAGATGACTGAGTGTTCCTGCAGCTGATATATTTTCTTAATCTCAGAGCTCAGCCTGTCTTAAAATGATCTGAGATAAAAAAAAAAATAAAAAAAACCCCGATCTTCAGAGATAAGAGTTCATTGTACTATGAAACATGCTGTAACTTCATAATCTACCCAGCGAACAGGGAACGTTCTCAGAACAAACGTTCTTCTAATAACAATAATAAAATTAGCTTATCTGTCTTTAACGTTCTCAAAATGTTAGCACAAAAACATTATTTGTAAATCTTTCAGTTGGACACTTTTCTAATGTTGTTTAAATGTTACTCTTTGATTTAGAATGTTCAGAGAATATTCAAAAGTAACGCTCTCATAAAGTTAGCAAAATTCTAAAATGGAATGTTCCCCTAACATTCATGTAACCAAAAAAAATAATAAAAATGTTTTGAATGTTTTGAATCGGAACATAGCATTGTTGTCATTCTCTATGAGACCCATAAACCATCAAACTATAGGGCTTTTTAATTTTTTTCAGAACAACATTTAGAATTTGTCTTGACAGACTTTGCTTTTCTTGTTTTTTTTTTTTGTTTTTTTTGTTTTTCAAATTTCTTTTTCATTTTACTTCCTTACATTCAAATTCAAATTACAATTCTGCATCCTCAGTTGAAAATAATTTGTTTTCAGGAATCAATGTGGCATTTTAATTGAGAATCAACAAGATAAGACTTTATAGATTGATTTGACATCAGTTTTCACACTCTGTTTTCTATGAATCTGATCATATTCTGCAAAGAAAAATTTCTTACTCAGTGTTATTGTCTTGTTTTCCATTACAAACATTCTTAAATCAAGTTACAAGCTAAATTACATAAGATAATAACGTTTATTTTTTCTGACCCCATCGACCCCATTTTTATTCTTTTAATCATGAACTCAATTTTTATTAAAAATAAAAAAATAAATAAATAAAAAAAATAAAAATTGAGTTCATGATTAAAAGAATAAAAATATTTTTTTCCAGAAAACAAGATTTTATATATTTTGCCATTTTTCTTTTTAAGTTGAAGTATCTTGATTTAAGGATATATAGATATTTAAGATAATTTATTTATTTATTTTTTTTTTTTAAAACCTGTCAGTCTAACAGACCTGATTTCACTCATAACTTTGACTTGAGTGTGTATTTACTGTCTTTTGTTTTTAAATGAAATACTAGTTCAGTCTAATATAATCATGTCTGTCAATGTATTAAATATACAGAGCTGCTAATAAAACCTATTTTAGAGTACAGTACAGGTTCTCTAGATAGAGCATCTCTGGCCTGTGATATCATGTAATATCTGAAAGACCCTCAGCATCTGCTCTCTCGGTTGTTTCCACTCTCTCAGAAAACAATCACATCTCTGTTGTTCTGCTCTGGAGAGGCTCCTTGAGCCGCGTGTCGCAGCATTCGCTGATTGCTCTCTTATGCTGCTTTATGTCAAATCTAATATTTCGAGGCTCATTGGAATGATCCTGCATCTGATATCACACAGCATAATAAGCCAAAGATGAGATGGCCAGTCTGAGGACATGCAACTCATCTCTTTAAATTGGATTTGGCATTATTAATATGAACACGCTGATTGTGAGTTTATTGGCCAATTGTGTTGCAGAATCACACAAGCTATTATCATAAATCTATTCATCCAGTGTCACACTCTGAGTCTGTACTTCATGCAGAATGTTAGTATTTGTTCCGTTTATTTGTTTAATACTTTTACTTATGTCTTTGACGTCGATATTTGACGTTGATGTTGGCTTTTCTCGTCAGTTCATGGCAGCCGCAAAGCATTCTTTGGGAAATATGATTCTGAAAATCATCGTGAGATACTGCCAGACGAAAGAGGTTTGGCTGTCCAGACAAGAGCCAGCCATTCCAAAATACACAGCTTTTCAGAAAACTAAAAGCTGAACATGAGAAGGAATTAGTCTTTTCAGAACCATGATTTTAGAACTGAAGTTCTTTTAGGAATAAGTATTTACAGGAAAACTATCAAAACACATACAGTATTCTGGGCATCTTTTTGATGCATTGTTAAAAGACATAAAGACACAAATAGCATAATGGTAAAACTATAGATTGCTTGGAAATCTCTTACGATATTATCAGCAAATCTTAGATTCAATATTTTAGCAACTTGTTTTCAGTTTTTGTTTTTTTGTTTCTGTTTGACTCTGATTGATCGTAGGCCTCTTTGATCTTGGTTTATGAGTGTACGTAGCCAAAATTATCCACAGACAATGTTTTTTCATTCAAAAACTGAGGCCTGACCAGAGTCAAAAAGAGATGCAAAACCTGTGCTAAGTTGACAAAAAGATTGAATCCAAGATTTGCTGATAATATAGCATAAAAAAGCTATTTTTTTATAAGCTTGTTATTTATTTATTTATTTATTATTGGTAAGATTAATTGGTTCCAGGGCCAATACTCAAATATGTTGAAATTAGTTAAAATATATTCTTTTTTTTCTTTTCTTTTTTGAGTAATGAATTTAAAAATTAGTTTATGCATGAAATTAAGTACATTGTAGTTTGTTGGTTGAAGATCATTATAAGTAACTCAAAAAGATTTATATAAATTGTTATTTATTTATTTTTATTATTTTTATTTATTTATTTTCATTTATTATTTATTAGAGCCACAACATTTGTTTTTAGGCTGTTTTAACCCTTTTGCATGAACAAATATCGGATTGTTATCAAAAAAGTTTCAAAATTTTAGTCAATTGTTCAATTCTGAATTTTGCGCAACCCCCGTATCTGTGTGTTTTTTGTTTGAGGATATTATTAACGTTTTCTACAGGTCAAATTTAGCATTCGCATTACAAAAACAAATCTAGTTCTTGCTCAGTATTTCTTAGTCTTGTTTTCCTGTACAAATATCTATACATTCCTAAATCAAGATACATTTCCTTAAGAAGCAAAGTGACGTAAGATATTAATTTTGGTTTTTTGAAAAATGTATCAAGCTAAATTATCCTTAAAATAATATATATATTTTTTTTAATATTTCAGAAAAATAAATTTCCCCTTTGAATTGTTTCTTTTTCTGACCCAATTAGCAATTTTTTTTTTTTTTTTTGCAAGCATAAATTTGATTTTGATAAATTTTTCAGAAAACATAACTTAATATTAGAAGTCATTTTGCTTCTCAAATAAATGTATGTTGATTTAAGGATGCTTAGATATTTTTACTGGAAAACTAGACAAAAATATTGAGCAGGACTATAATTTTTGCAATGCATACTGTACATTTTCTGAACTAAACTAATACTTCATGTGGAGTTTGTGAACTAAACTAATCTTCTGTTGGCATGTTTCCACAGCTGAGCGTCTCGCTCACAGCAGCGTCCCTGTGCCAGGTGAACAGAATGGGCTTGGGTGGGTTTGTGTCGATCTGCCAGCTTCCTCCTCGCCATCGCGCTGAAAGCAACAGAATGCTGCAGAATCTGCTGTGATGATTAGCGCTGCGTCTCACACAGGCTTCAGATCGCCGCAGACGTGACAGGTACACTAACGGAACCAACCTCAAACTCATTTGCTTTACTGCTTCATTAAAAGTCAAGCTGGAGGTGTCATGTTTTAATATCGTTTACCAGCTGTTTTCTTGTAAGCGGTGTTGGAAACTGCTTTGAGACGTACTGTACCTTGTCTGCTCATAATAGCAACAAGCTACTCATAATTAGTTTTTAAGTTGGTTTGCTGAAGTACGAGTTACTAACAAAACAGAGTTACGTATTTTTAAGCTACACTGAAACGTTTTAATTTAATTAATTTAAGTTTACGAGAAGTTAGCAGCAGTTAGTTTAAAGTGTAGGATTTACTTTAAAATAGATTTCGCTCAGAAATTGCTAGTAAATTTCACTAATATTGACAAAGAATCAGCAAGTAACACGGAATTAAACGTTAAGTTTAATCTTTGTTTTATTTACTACTTCAAAACTTTTTTTTTTTTACATTATACTTATGACATTATCTTTTTAAATAGATAACTTTATTTATCATTTAATTACGGACATATTTTCTGGCACAAAACGATTTTGAATTAATAAATCTCAGTTAGGGTGACAGCATTAAACTTGAGCAGATAAATTAAACTAACTAAATTAACTAACTAAAATGCAGCTTTTAAGTGAATATTTTCTTAAAAGTGGCATACATACTGAATCAGTGAATCTGTTCATTGACATGAACCATACAAATGAACTGATTCACTGAACTGGTGACAGCAATAAACTTGAGCAGATCAATTAAACTATATTAAAAAACTAAAGCAATTAGAATATGTCCTTTTTTTTTAAAGCAAGGTAAAACAGCAGTGTTTCATTAAATATTTGTTATAAAAAAAGCCCTAAAAGTGTGAAGTATTGAATTGAATCGGTGAATCTGTTCATTCACGTGAACCATCCAAACGAACTAACTCAATGAACTTATTTTTCAAAGATTTTTTTTTAAATTCTGAAAAAAATATTTTAACACATACTGTTGATGTTCTTTGGCTAACGTTCTGGCAAGGTTCTCTCAAAGTTCTGAACAAACGTTCTTCCAGTAATTTCATTAATACAATGTTCATTCAAAGTTATATGGTCTTTTACAATGTTCTCAAAACGTTAAACCAAAAACATTGTTTCATCATTCATTGAACGTTTTTCTTCTAAAATGTTTTAGTTGGGTTTTAAATGTAGTAGCATTTAAAAAATGTAGTAACTTTTTTTTTTAAACATTTAAGCTTATCAAACATTCTTCCAGTAACATTAATAGAATTTGTTCAGAGTTATCTGGTTTTTAGTAATGTTCTCAAAATGTTAGCACAAAAAATTAATGAAGAAAAGGAACTTTTTAATTCGGAAATATTTTATTTGGTCGTCTGTATAATATTTTTAAATATAACTACATGTTTCAAAACATTCAAAGAACATTAAAGGGATAGTTCACCCAAAAATGAAATATCTGTCATCATTTACTCACTCAATTTGGTTCAAACCTGTTTGTTTCAGCTGTTGAACACAAAAGTAGGTATTTTGGAGAATGTTGGTAGCCAAACGGTTCAAGATAACCATTGACTTCCATTGTATATGGAAAAAAAAAAAAAAAAAACTATGGAAGTCAATGGCTACCGTCAACATTTTCAACATTCTTTAAAATATCTTCTTTTGTGTTCATTTTTCATTTTGGGGTGAACTGTCCCTTTAAAAAGTAACATTTCCATATTGATTCCGAAATGATAAAAAGTAATGTCCCCTAAACATTCCAACAACAACAAAAAAAAAAAAACATTTTAAAAACTGGACTTCAGAGAACATACAGAAATAACGTTTTCATAACTTGTATTCATAAGAATGGGAATGTTCTTATAAGGGAGCTGGGATTGTCCCACGTGTGCAGCGTTTCTCATCACCTCGTGTTGATTCAGTATACAGTGTATTTCTGAGTTTTCTGAAGAGCTGCACCTTCTACTCTCTCGTTTCTTTGCGCCTGAGGTTTTGGCTTCCCTCCATCAATTTTACCGCCAAACCCTTCTGTAGATCACTTCAGCTGCGGTGGAAATAATGAGTCCTAAAGGAAACCATACTGTCGACGGTTTCAGGCCAAAAGATAATTACGAAAAGAATTAAGATTTTCCAAACGCTTATAATCCTCTCGTCTTGTCATTACAGCATGGCTGAAAGTCACAGCATCAAAGAAAGCGATATTAATGCTGAAGGTCAGAACATCAATTCAGGCTGTTCTGCAAAATTCCCAGTGAAGGACAGAGGCGCGGGTGTGTGTCAGGTGAACGGGATCGTGTTCTTAATGAAAGACTCAGAAGACGCACTGCAGGGAGAGTGTGCTCGCTTTCTAGGTCATTACTCAAACCCGACGTGAGATCAGTTCACTCTTAAAGTAGCTGTGTTCACGCTGAAGTATCACGTAATCCTGTTTCAAGGCCCATTTACAAGAAACGACTTTATGAATGAAAAAAAAAATCACATATGCACTAGTGTTCAAAGGCTTGGGGTCAGTGAGATTTTTGGAAAAAAGTCTCTTCTGCTCACTGAGACTGCATTTATTTAACTAAAAATACAATAAAAATTGTGAAATATTATTAGAATTTAAAATAGTGGGTTTCAATGTGAATATCTGTTAAACTGTAATTTATTTCTGTGATCAAAGCTGAATTTTCAGCATCATTACTCCAGTCTTCAGTGTCACATGATCTTCAGAAATCATTCTAAGATGCTGATTTGCAGCTCAAGAAACATTTCTGATTATCATCAGTGATTATCAAACTACGCAAGCCCATTTACTTCATGGAAAAACAATTTAAAAAGGTAATTGCAACTTTTTATTTCACAATTCTGATAGAAAAAATTATATATTGTGAGATATAAACTTGGTAATGTGAGAAAGGTCAGAATTGTGGGAGAAAAATTGCAATTACCTTTTTATTTTTTATTCTGAGGTGGAAACAAAGAAACTGAATTGGGAGAAATAAAGTCGGAATTCTAGGTTTGCATATCGCAATTCTGAAATTTTTACCCTCAGAATTGCAAGTTTATATCAGAATTGCGAAGAAAGTTCCAAATTGCGAGATAAAAACTCAACTGAATTGTGAGATTAAACTATATTGAGATGTAACCTCAGAATTGCGAGAAAAAGTCCAAATTGTTGGATATAAGTTCAGAATTAAGAGACAAAAAAAAAAAAGTCTGAATTTTGAGATATAAACTCACAATTGAAGCCTGAACCTTGAGATAAAAAGTCGCAATTACCTTTTTTTAAGTTTTAGGAAACATATTTCTTAATATTTTTGTGGAAACTGTGATTTTTTTTGTTTGTTTGTTTCAGGATTTTTTGATGGATAGAAAATTCGAAAGATGTGACTTTAATGCATCTTTGCTGAATAAATCTATTATTAATCTGTCAAACGATTAATCGCGATTAATCATGTCCAAAATAAAAGTTTTTTTTACATAATATATGTGTGTGTACTGTGTATATTTATTATGTATATATAAATACACACACATACAGTATTTATCTTGAAAATATCTACATGTATTTACATTTATATTATTTATATTACAGATAAATATATTTAATATATAAACATAACATATTTTTCTTAAATACTGTATATGTGTATTTATATAGACATAATAAATATACACAGCACACACACATATATTATGTAAACAAAACTTTTCTTTTGGATGCGATTAATCGCGATTAATCGTTTGACAGCATTAAAATCTATTAATTTTTTGAAAAAAATAAAAATCTTTTAAACAGTAGTGTGTAACTGGAAGGTTTTCACGCCAGTAACCACGATGTTTACCTGCCTGTGTTTGCATTTACTCAAGCAACATTAGAAATTAACACATGGGCTTTGGGTCATTTGCGAGTCCCTGAGTCAAACAGAAAAAGCGCAAATGGAAGAACCAGCGGTCTGATACAGAACTCAACACCTTAATGAGCACAAAAGCTGTGCATCCCAAGCCTACGAGCTTTTGTCTGGGATCAAGATCACAGCCGACCCTCGAGTCTCCCATCTCATTCCATTACAACCGTGATTCAGCAAGCTTCTGGCACAGACCGGCGGACCAAAGTTAGGCCGGTTTTGAAAGAACGCGGTCTGGGGTTTGAGACCAACTGTCTTTCTTGGCCCGGATGCCATCTGTAATATTCAGCACATTTCATACACGGTTAATTTCAGCTGGACAGCTTCGGTGCCAATGAAAATACATTCATTCTCTTTGCCTTCGACACTGGGAGCGATCCAGGCCTCCCTCTCGATTCATGGAAAGTGCACAGGAAGAGAAGGAGAGAAAGATTTAATTGCAAAGTGAGCCATTCATTTAAAATCGTGGAAAGACAGCATCTAACCTTTCGGTGTTATAAATCACAGGATTGATGAGGGGAATGGCTGGGAAAGGCTGAATCTATTGTCCATATATGTTGGCTTCAGGAATATGGAGTCTTGCTTTACAGACGACTGTTATTTGATGACTCAATGGAACCGAGGAACATTTTTTGCTTTGAGCGAAAGAATTATGACGGGGGAAAACAACCGCATACTCAGATAAAACACTCTGCCAGGGACTTTTATGAATACCGTTATATCTCCTGCTTGATTTATACGTCTGCTTTCCTGAGACCAAATCATGCATTTTCTCAAGGTAACATCCTAATTAAGCCAAATCAAGAGAACTAAAGTGTCATTCGTGTTTTATAATAAACGATTTCAATTGAGCGCGCCCTGTTTATATTGCAATCGAAATCTGTTCCGAAAAAATGTATCTGAATTTGCATGAATTAAAATCGTCAAATAAAGTTATAGAAGAGAACAAGAAAACACAGTCTGGTTTTGATCAATGTTAAAATCACGGCCAGGCAAAATAAATTACGCTGGCATCATTGGTTGATTTCTCTTGAATTATTTACCGTAACATTTTCTCATTCTGGAAAGCTTTGTTCTTGGAATAATACTTTGTTTAATAATATTTATTTATTTGGAATTCACTTTGTTTTTAATATTCACTGCATTTATTTATTTGTTTATTTATTTATTAGCTATTCAGCTCATTTATTTCTTTATTAGGCATCATTCATTTTTTTTTTTTTTTTTTTTTTACATTAACTGCATTTATTTATTTGCTTGCCTGTTTTGTTACATTTATTTATTTATTTGGCATTCACTGCATTATTTATTTTAGGCATTCTGTGCATTTGTTTATTTGGAATTCATTCATTTAGTATTCAGTACATTATTTATTTATTTATTTATTAGGCATTATGTGCATTTATTTATCATTATTATTTTTTGAATATTGTAAATTTTATTTATTTAGATTTATTTTCTGACCAGTAAGTGGACGCAGTCATCTTCCGTCTTTCATTTGTTAGGCATTCTGTGCATTTATTTATTTGGAATTCACTTTTCAGTATATCAATTTATCAGTTCAATTTATTTATTTATTTTTTATTTATTTGTTTGTTTGTTGTTTTTAGTTTGCTTTTTAAATCATTCATGGATTTTTTTTTACAATTTTTTTTCCCCCAAAAGCAGTTAAAGAAGAGACCAATTAATTATTTTTTTTTTTTTATTCTACATTTTATTAGATTTATTTTCTGACCAGTAGGTGGCGCAGTCATCATCCATCTTTTCCCGACCCCTAAATAGTCCTGATTAAATGAAGAGGTACATGTCCTCGGGATCATACTGTAGTTTCTTCCGATGATAGAAATCTTTCACTGGATCTCCACAGCCGTTCTGAAGTTTAGTTTTGCACCAGAGACCGAAGCAGGTTTCAATCCCTCATCCGCTGTTAATGACGATTGACATATTCTGGGAAAGTATGAGGCTGAAGTGGAAAAAAATTTCTGCAAAAACCCCCAGTAATGTCTAGGGATCACAGACCTCCTTTTCTTGCTGTCCAGTTTCCATGAGTTCATGTCCTGTCCTGCCCACAGCGTACCATGCTGCTGTCAGCTCACATTCAGTCCTGTCTCACTTCTTGCCATCCTGCTGGATATTTTGTAAGGCAATGAATGTGAGACGCATAAACATTATGATAGATAGAACAGACTTTTCACTTGTTGATAAGGAATCAAAAAGCATATTTTGCTCATTCTGGAAGGCATATAAATTTGTACAGTCCCCTGCGAACAAAATGGCATCAATATATAACGTATCATTAGCATTCACATTTGAGGAGAACTTTGTAAGAAAATGCTTCTTCATCTTAAGGAGATGCACTGAATGAATGACTCACTTGAACTTCATTGACTCTGTGACCCTCGACACGTGTGAACAGACTGCCCTCGTCTCACTCCAAATGCATTTGTGCCCATATCCACTTTCAGACTTTTAAAACGTCCACTTGAGACGTCTTGTGACACATCCATTCCCCTGTTACTCTGAACCCCAGGCCTTTGCCAAATAACCTGCACTACACAAGCTGAAGGCATCTTATTTCTCTGAGTGGTTGCTGTGGTTTGGGAGGTGCAGTATTATCTATAATGAATAACACATTTCAACAATTAGGCTCTGCTGAAAAACATGACGTGGGTGGCGAGTCTCTGGGCATGTACTTGTTAACTGTCAAACACACTTTATTCCCAACCAGAACGTCATTGTAGGAGTTTTTCTGCATTTTGAAACAAAAGCTTATTTGTCTACGACTTGGCATCGGAGGAAAGAAAATATAATAAAAGAGAAAATAATTATGGCAAGTAATTTGTTTGAATAAAAACATTAAAGTGAGTCAACATTAAAGGAATAGTTCACCTAAAAAATTGTATTTGCTGAAAATGTATTCAGTCTTAGGCCAACCATTATGTAGATGAGTTTGTTTCTTCATCAGGTTTGTAGAAATGCATCGCTGCATCAGTGTCTCAGCAATGGATGCTCTGCAGTGAATGGGTGCCGTCAGAATGAGAGTCTGATAAAAGCATCACAATAATACACATCACTCCAGTCCATCAGTTAACATCTGGAGAAGACAAAAGCTGAAACTAATCCAGCATTAAGACGTTTATAACTAAAATACATCAGTATAAGTAAATATTAAAGTGTTAGTAACGGCTTCCACATACCACAGTCAGCGCAAGTGAGAAAAAAAAAGGGTTAATTACGTTTGAAATATGGATTTTTTTTTTTTTAATTTTAAATGCATGGATTCGCTATAGGAGGGCTTTATTCATGCCCTGGAGCCGTGTGAGGCATGTTTTATTACGGATGCGTGCGCTTTATTTAACGTCTCTTGGACTGCAATGATAGAGCTTGGAAGAGCCAGGACAATTTTGAATATAACTCCGATTGGATTCGTCTGAAAGAAGAAAGTCATGTACACCTTGAGGGTGAGTAAAACACAGGCTATTTTAAATTTTTGGGTGAACTAACCCTTTAAGTCCATAACCAATAATAACGCTTCCTCCAGTGAAAAAGTGTTCTGGTCTGAATCAGGAGAGAAATCTGCACAGATCAAAACAGCTCTAAACAAATATGTGGCTGGATTTTGATGTGAGAGATGACAAGAGATGCACTTTTTCACAGGAGGAAGCGTTATTATGGATTATAGACTCGTATATTTTATAACAACGGTTTGAGATTAATATATCTTAATGCTGGATTTGTTTCAGCTATTGTCTTCTCCAGATGTTAACTGTGTGGATTATTGTGATGTTTTTATCAGCTGTTTGGACTCTCATTCTGACGGCACCCATTCACTGCAGAGCATCCATTGCTGAGACACTGATGCAATCCTACATTTTTCCAAATGTGACCCTGGACCACAAAACCAGTCATAAGTGTCAATTCTTTCAAAATTCATGAATAAGCTGAATAAATAAGCTTTCCATTGATGTATGGTTTGTTGGACAATATTTGTCTGAGATACAACTATTTGAAAATCTGGAATCTGAGGCTGCAAAAAAATCTAAATACTGAGAAAATCACCTTTAAAGTTGTCAAATGAAGTTCTTAGCAATGCATATTACTGATCAAATATAAAGTTTTGATATATTTACGATAGGAAATTCACTACATATCTTCATGGAACATTAATGATTTTTGGCATAAAATAAAAATGGATAATTTTGACCCATACAATGCATTTTTGGCTATTGCTACAAATATACCCCAGCGACTTAAGACTGGTTTTGTGCTCCAGGGTCACAAATCTGATGAAGAAACAAACTCAAATCTCAAATCGATCTTTATTTGCTGTTATTGCCGCAATCTTTTTAGCCTTAACCAGCATTAAATTATTGCATTACCTATTGGCAAGATTCACAAAAGACTGTAGTATCTACAACAGTGGTTTAAAACAACTAAACAGATACAGTATTTGACTAGATTGGGTTACTCTGGTTTCATTGCTTCTGTTGATCACTACAAGATGACAACAAAGTTAAAACAAATCTAATATCTAATATCAGATCAAGTAAAAATAGTCGCATAAATCACATTTTCACTTTTTACAGTCTACATTTTTTCTGTTTCATAAGCCATTTCTTCCAGAGAGCAAAACCATATTCCTTATGTTTTACTCTATGACAACACTATCCATTTCCACTTCTGGAGGAAATTGAAAAATTGCATTTCACAGTTTCAATTACTCACGTTTGACCACCTGCAGCAATGTCACACAATCCCTCCATAATCAGACGAGTTCACCTTGATTGCACTTATAAAACCAAACATCTGTAGGCCTGAGGACATTATTCTTCTGAGACGAATCCATTCCAGGCATTAATGTCGCTTTAATATGTGAAATGTGACAAAGTGTATTTGTCGAGAAACGGACGTCTCTGAAATACAGGTTATAGAGCTGGACGTGCAGTCATCGGACATGTTAAAGAGCCTGTGAAATCTGAAATACAGATGTCTGGAGCTTGGAGCTCATCTGTGTGCTAGTGGATGGATGGATACGATTGAGAAAGAAAGAAAGAAAGAAAGAATGAATGCAGTGGATGTCTAATAAAACAAATTAAGTAATAATTTTAATTAATTAATGAACACGTTGGATACCAAATAAATGAATACAATAAATGCCTAATAAATAAACACAATAACTGCTTGATAAATATATTAATAAATATTAATAAAATAAAAATAAAGTGATTGCCAAATAAATAAATGAATGCTTAAAACAAAAATAAATAAAATAAATGAATATACTTCCTTAAATTTATATTTCTTTAACAATAACAACAGTATTTATTATTTTATTATATTTTATATTATCTTATTCTTGCATAAAAAAACATGAGGCCTATTTGTAGGTCCGTTAAAACTTTTGAGTTGCATTTTTAAGCAAATTATTATTTTAATTGAGAAATAAAACCTTGATTACCATGAAACTATTATGAAAATGTTCTTGTTTGTTAATTATGAAAATAATATCAAACTTAAGCAAAAAAACTTAATTCTGAAATATACTTTTATTTTCTTTATGAATGAATGAATGAAAGAAATAATTGTTTTCTTTTAATTTGGAAAAAAGTGAAATTGATTTTTTTTTTAGATTCACTAATTTATTTTGTACTATAAAACATTCACCATAAAATGCCAGCAGCACAAGATAAAACCGAACTGTTGATGAATGCATCTGATAATCAGCACATCTACATTCTGTAATTAGAGTTTTTCCTGGAAATCAGAGAGCATTGCTTCCTTCCGTGCTGTTCTGTCCAAAAACAGACAGAAAAATTAGGAAGTTTGAGAGGAAGTTAACCATGTACAAGATAAGAAACCCATTGAGAGCTAACTGCTTAAATGATGCAGTCTGTGACTTTAGTTTTAAGTCTATTTGTGGATGCAGGATTCTGTTATTTCATCTCTCTTATTCAGCTAAATTGTTGAAATGTATATGTAAATGACAATAATTGGATTAGATCCCCTCAACCCACAACATCATGACATTTGCAGCGAGCGCTGAATTGGCAGAACTGCTAATCAAGAGGAAAGGCCATCTAGCTGGACGTGTATCGCAGGTGTCCGGTCCAGCCAACACCTGATCAAACTAATTACATCGCCGCTCTGGCTCCAGGCATTGATTCATCATGGACGGAGTGTAATGCATTCCTACAAATTTAAATACAGAGCTGATGAATGAGTGGGAGTGTTTGCTGCACATCTCGTTATGATCGCTAGAAAAACATCGAGTCATTTTATAATGAGATTTCAATTTTAACAGTAACTTCTGCCATGTCTGTGCTGTTGTGCAAAATTTAATCCACACTTTCCGTCGGATTGATAGTTTAGACTTTAGTTTTAAAACACATTTAAATTTCTTAAACGTTCCCTGAACATTTAAAGCATCCAGTTTTTAAATGTTTCTAGATTATACAAACATTCCATTTTAGTGTTTTGCACCCTAGTAAAAAAAAAAAAATTATAATAAAAACTAAAAAAATATTTAAAATACAGTAGTCAACATTTGCAGTGGAAGTGTTAGTTGTCTTAAGACGAAAAAACATTTTAGTTTTAGGACAACTTTGATGAAAGGTTTTGATCCACTTCAAATGTTGACTGTGCATTTATTTCATGCCAGGTATAGTTCAAATCTATTAACGTTTACTGATATATTGCTTCACTGTAAAAAGTGAAAGTTGACTTAACTTAAAAAAATTGAGGAAACCCGTTGCCTTAAAATTATTAAGTACATAATAATTAAAAAAAAAAAAAAAGTTAAGTGAACTTGACAATTCAATTAACTTATTTTTTAAATTATCATTTACTTAAAAATTTTAAGGCAACGGGTTTCCTCAATTTTTTTAAGTTAAGTCAACTTATCACTTTTTACAGTGTTGAGACTTACTGATATAAAAATGATAATTAAACTTTATTTAGAGCACTACTTGTGCACGATGCACATTTCTTAATATTAAGCCTGTGTGTTTTAATGTCGAGGATTGTATGATCTTTGAATAATATCGGTCTTTAAATGCAAGATATTTAAAGTATACTTGCAATAGTTCCACGTTAGCACAATCAAATATACTTCAATATGTCTTTAATTGGACTTCAGCACTACTTTCACACAATTAAAGTGCATTAAGTACAAAATTAGTTGTTCCAGTTTAGCAGATTTTTAAGTATACCAGTTTAATATACTAAAAGTACAATTGCAGGGTATTTGTACATGAATATGTAAATATATTTGTAGTATACTTAGCATGAAATAAATGTATTTCAAATACATTTTAGTAAATGTATTTTTCACTAGGGCAAACTTTATGGTCTGTAAACCATCTTAGATGAACATCAAACTAAAAACATTCCATGCTCACTGTAAAAAAAAATTGTTCCAAAAAGTTGTTTCAACTTAAAATAATTTGTTACCCCGCTGACTTAAAATTTTTAGTTTAGTCAACTTGAAATTTTAAGTTACTCAATGTTAATTTAAGGGACAACTGGAATATTTTAGTTGCATAAACTAAAAATTTTAAGTCAGCAGGGTAGCAAATTATTTTAAGTTGAAACAACTATTTTATAAATAATGTTTTTTGCTAATGTTTTGAGAATGATACTTTGAATTAATGCTTTATTAACGTTACTGGAAGAACCTTTGTAACCTTAATAACTTTGAGAGAACCTTGCTAGAACGTTATAAGAACGTTTCTTGTTTGTGGGATATATGAGCCATAAAAGCCTGCATGCATCAAATATGACCAGCAAAAAACACATATGCGTACGTCTGAAGGTTCAATAAACTGTTCCATTTCAAAAAATGTGATTTTATATGTCAGGCTTTATGTGGTTGAAACTTTTTGGACACTGAATCGGTGACACACGTGACTCTGAAATGCAATTAGCAGCAGCTTCGTGTGAGAAAGCGGCATAAATCGTGAGTCGGTGTCTCTCGCTCGGTTCTCCAGTGTTTCTGGAGAGGGTTTGTTGGCACTGACTGTTTTTCCAGCTCTGCAGTCATTTGTATTCACTCTCTCTGTGTGTCCTTTAAGTCTGGCTGCCTGTTCTGGCCCCTTTATAGTGTGTTGTCTCCTTTATCAATTCCTTCTTGTTCCTTCTGCCCCGAGGGTCTTTTCCCTCAGTGCGTTGGGCGTCTTTTGAAGTTGACCCGTGTTGCGCTGGGGGCCGGCGAGAGTGTGTGAAGAATGGTGTGTAAGATGTTGTGTGGAAGCCAGCGGAATGAGACTCGGACTCAAACCTCAAAACACCAAATTGGCTGTTTAGTGAAGACGGATGAAGGGAGAGGAGAGGCTCTTATAAAGACCCATGAATAAAGAACAAAAGGAGAGTTTCTGCAGAGTTTCACATGTTCTCAAAGGCCTTGCACAGCTACTCGTGTTTACTAGTCGCCTCGCTAGTGTTTATTATGCACATGCAAATGTAACATCAGAGGTCTTTGCTTTTTTTGGCAGGTCCGGACAGTGTGTGAGTGGAGAAACGTCCATGTTGAGATGAAGCTTCATGTTTCCAGATTCATGTGACCATAAACAGTGCAAAAACTGTTTTGATAAGCCTCTGGATTACTTTCAGAGCAAGTTTTGTGGATTGGACAGTATGTAAACACTTTGTGATGTTTTGTGGGAGGTTGCCATAGCGTTGCTATGTGGTTGCTCGAATGTTACTAAGATGGAAAGGTGTTCTAAAAATATTGTAGTGTGTTGCTATGGTGTTGTTGGTGGTTACTAGGTGATGTATTGCTGCCTGTTTGTTACTGTCTCAAGTTTATAAAATATTTATAAGGTGCTGGCCAAAACTATTAGAACAGTAGTATTTTCAGCAGCTAAAAAATGGTTTTAAGTCAGTTATTTTTATCTTTTGCTGTAGTGTGTCAGTAGGAAATATCAGTTTACATTTCCAAACATTCATTTTGCCATTAATTGTAATAATCCAGTGAGATTATATGTTTGCACTCCACACAGAGACCTGATCTGATCATTATCAGTCTGTCTGGAATGACATGAAGAAACAGAACAAACTGAGACTAAATCCAGAAGAACTGTGGCAACGTCAGCATTGATAATAATCAGAAATGTTTCTTGAGCAGCAAATCAGCATCAGGGTTATTAAATAGTTAAGTAAAACCATAAAAATCCTAATTTACTTAAAAATAAAACTTAAAGAAAAAAAACTTCTTTAAAAAGCTAAAACAGAAATAAAAATTCATATATACCCATGTAACAAATATTTTTTATTAAAAAACTCATTATTTAAACATTGTAGACACATTGTTTTGAAATGTTTCTAAAATATTAAATCCTGGTTTTTAGTTGTTGTTTTTGTGTGATTAAAACATTATTTAAAGATTACAAAAACATTTCTTATGTTATTCTAGTGAGTTTATTTTTGAATGAATTGTTATGATTTTATGAGAATGTGGTTCTAAGAACATTTTATCAATGTTATGAGAATGTACTGTATATATCAAATGTTAATACAGTTATAAGAACATTCCATATACTATAAGACAGTTTTGTCCTAAAATATATATAACTTAAAAAAACAAACAAACAAACAAAAACTTGCTGGGTAAACATTACAAACACAATAAAATGACTGTGTGTGTGTGTGTGTGTGTGTGTGTGTGTGTGTGTGTGTGTGTGTGTGTGTGTGTGTGTGTGTGTGTGTGTGTGTGTGTGTGTGTGTGTGTGTGTGTGTGTGTGTGTGTGTGTGTGTGTGTGTGTGTGTGTGTGTGTGTGTGTGTGTGTGTGTGTGTGTGTGTGTGTGTGTGTGTGTGTGTGTGTGTGTGTGTGTGTGTGTGTGTGTGTGTGTGTGTGTGTGTGTGTGTGTGTGTGTGTGTGTGTGTGTGTGTGTGTGTGTGTGTGTGTGTGTGTGTGTGTGTGTGTGTGTGTGTGTGTGTGTGTGTGTGTGTGTGTGTGTGTGTGTGTGTGTGTGTGTGTGTGTGTTTGTTTGTGTGTGTGTGTGTGTGTGTGTGTGTGTGTGTGTGTGTGTGTGTGTGTGTGTGTGTGTGTGTGTGTGAAAACAAATACATAATAGAGTATCTCAGTGATACTAAAATAATGCTGTTCAGCATATTAGAATGATTTCTGAAGATCATGTGACACTGAAGACTGCAGTAATGATGCTGAAAATTCAGCTGCGCATCACAGAAATAAATTACAGTTTAACAGATATTCACATAGAAAAGAGCCATTTTAAATTGTAATAATATTTCACAATTTTTTACTGATCAATTTTTTTCACAATTTTTAATCAAATAAATACAGCCTTGGTGAGCAGCAGAGACTTCACTACAACATTAAAAACCCTACTGACCCCCAAACCTTTGAGGGTTGAACCTGCACAAATACTACAGTATCACTAGTAATAGTGTTGTCTACTTAAGAAAACACTTCCAGATCTTTACATTTTTATTGGTTTTAGGAATACAGTTCACTGTGATGTTGCGACTACAGGTTCTCACTGGCTTTGATTTTGCCCTGAAGCTCCATCGGCTGTGAGATGAAGTGGATGGAAATCTTTTCCCTGCACTCCACAGGTACATGCACAGATGAAAGGAGGGAAACTATTTAAAAAACACTCTAAAATTCATTAGCAGCCATTCAGAGAGCTCAGCGGAGAGCGAGCGCACAAGAGCACCTTAAGTGCTTCACCTCGTGCTGCAATAATAAGACATGAGAGACATTAGGAGCTCCAGGACACAACAATATGTTTTCTGACCACTGAATCATGTGGAATAGAGAAAAGCACATTCCTATTCATTATAGCTCGGGCCGTCGGTAATCAGACACACATTACTGCCATGACAACAGATGAACAAATAGCTGGAAAGGGTGGGCTCTGAATTTACTGCCATTCATGTGGCCTGTCAGAGCTTTTTCATTATCTAATGGAAGATTTGGTCAGGAAAATGCTCTGTTTTTTCCTCTTTCCTTTGCTTTTCCTTCTTTCTTATCTGATGAAGTCGAGTCGCCCTTTGGGAGCGTTAGTGTGTTGATCCCATGCCATTCGTCTAGTTACACTGCAAAAAAATGACGTTTCTCGTATTTTTGTCTTTTTTTTTTAGTTAACTATAATAACCCTGGTGTCAATATACATATACACTGCAAGTTATTTCTTACTTTGTATTTTTGTCTTGTTTTGTCTTTACAAAATGATGTAATATAATAAAACTGGTCAAAATTAAGTGAGTTTATACTTAAAACAACTTTTTTATGAAAAAAATATTATTTAAAAAATAATTGTTACTTTATGCTTAAATCAATAACAAAAATCTGCCAGTGGGGTCAGGAAAACTTTTTGTTTGTTTGTTTATCTTTCTAAGACTTTTTAAGTATAAAATTACTTCATTTTGATCATTTTTTCCTCAGAAAATGAGACTTAATACTTTAATTTTGCATCTCAACTAAATGTGTCTTGTTTTAAGAATATTAAAATATTTGCACTTTAAAACAAGTAAAAATTGAGTCATAAATTCACAAATTCTTCAGAAAACAAGATCTAATATATCTGCCTAATATCATTTTGCATCTGAAGTAAATGTGTCTTGGTTTAAGAATGTTTAGACATTTGTGCTGGAAAACAAGACAAAAATATGAAATAAGAAAGTATTTTTTGCAAACAACAACAACTCTTCTGAAACTACAGGACATTTACTCTGTGCTTCAGTCTGTTCACGTGTTAGTTCGCATACTGAAATAACTCTATACTGCAGACGAGCATTTAATTGCATTAAACAGCGCACAAATAAAGTGTTGAAAAAGAGAAGGAGCTGTGTTTGCATTAATTGCAGTGAGATCCAGCAGTGAATGAAGGTGACCCAGAGCTGCTGGTCAGTTAAACCCATGCAGGTCACAGCTCTGTCTCATTGCCAAGAGTCGCTGCTGCTCACGTCGCCTGCGATCACCAGCTCGCTCTGAAAATGAACGAGCGTTTCACACTGACAGCCATTTACAGTGACAAAGCGACTGGAAGTCATTCATTTTCAATCAGAGCTGGAGATTTCAGGAGGCGGCTGGTGGCAGTGCAGCCAAGTTGCAAAAAAAAGTAGGTAACATAGTGTTATAGTGTTACATGAACAAATCATTAACAAACATTATATAATGCTTAACAGATCATTAGTTAACACAAATTAAAATGCTTACAAATTTCACTATAAAACACCATAAAAAACATTTGGATTGAATTTGATGTACTGAAATAACTAAAACTGAATAGACATAACTATATAGACATAAAAAACCTAATAAAAATTACCCCCCAAAAAATAATTCTATTAAAAATGTTATAGATTACAGGGTTATTATAACTAATAATAGCCCTGTAATCTATAACATTTTTTAATATAATTATTTTTTTTCTATAACACTAAAATTAAATTAAATTAAAATAATAAATAATAATAAAAAAGTTTTGTTATTTAAAATAAAATTAAACTGAAATAAAATCTAAAAAACCTTAATCTTATTTTAGCTAGTTGCCAACATTTCTCATTTTTATTGTTTAACGTTATGCAGTAACGAAAACAAAACATAATTTTTTTAACTAAAAGTTTAAAAAATAAAATGACAATAGAATATACAAAAATGAAAATTCATTCAAAATTAATTTTATTCAGTTATACTAAAATAACTCTGTTAGATTCATTTAATGAATTTTAATTCATTTTTAATTTCATTCTGTTTTTCTTAGCATTGAGCATTGAATCTATGTGCGTTTATTACAATCCCCAACAATCAGAGGTTTTTTGTTTATTGCATTTTTTAAAGTGACATGCAGTCATTTTGAATTAAAATTCAAATTAATTAATTAAAAATAATTGCATATCACTTTTTTAATGCAATCATTTCAATAAACACATAATTGCAATAAACTGAATATTTGGGATTGGAATTAACGCAGAGCGACTGAATATTCAGTGCTGAGAAAAATGGAGAAACATAAAAAACTCTTTATAAGGTACTCTAATGGTTTCCAGTCATTTTTCTATTTCTCTTGTATTCATTGTGGATTAGGACTCTGTAAATGGAGGCTGTTTTTCATTATACCACACACAGCTCATGCTCCAGCACTCAATGAAAAATCATCGTCACCCGCCGCAGCCTTCAGTAAAACATCACGACTCGTGTTTTATCAGGATTTGCTGGATTCGTCGTCTCGTGAGAAGGCAGTGTGTGTTTCAGGCCTCACGCTGGCAAAGCAGACAAACTTTACGCAGTTACAGACGTGCGCTAGTGACTGATGAGCAGTTCGGTGCTTTACAATTAGTGGGTCTGATTTTAGAAGATGTTTAATGACTGTGCCACATTTATAATGACTGTCGAGCTTCATTCTGATCATGGACAAGAGTGTAGGTTAGAGACGTATGGATGGAAAACACCACCGTTTTTCTCTTTGTTTAAGAGGGCAGCACAAAAACTAGAGGAGAAACATTCAGTTTGAATGATGACTTTACAAAGCCTTGTCTAATGGGTTATTTAGATGTTATGTAATCTGAAAACGTGCAGTTTGAAGAGAGATTCATAGTTGCTTATGAGTTATACTATATGATGGAGTAAAAACAAAAATGAAATAAAATAAAATAAAATAAAATATAAAACTTTTTATTTCAGCTTGTTGCCAAAGCAACATTTTCTCATTTATTTGAAATTAATTGATTTGAATAAATTTTAGGTTTGGAAGCTATAGTTGCTATAGATGTGTGTATATTGTTTGTTTATATCAGGGTTATTATAGTAACTAAAACAATAAAATAAAAAATAATAAAAGATATATATATATATATATATATTATATGAAATAAAATAAATGTTAACTAAACTAAGTAAAAACAAAAAAAATATATATGTATTTTATATATATATAAATAGTTAGTTGACAAAGCAGCATTTAAACAACCAAAATACAATAAAATAAAATGAAATAGAAATAAAATAAAGTAAAATAAAAATAAAACATACTTTTTCAGCTAGATGCCAAAATAACATTTGTACAATTAAAATACAATAAAATAAAAGAATGAAGTGAAATATAAATAAAATCAAATGAATGAGTAAAATAACAAATAAGATAAAATAAAAAATATATTACACTATTTTGTTCAGTTAGTGGCAATAAAACAGCATCTACAGGATTATTTGGAGAATTCTGCAGGTAATTCATTTGTAGGAAAATAGAACTGACCCAAAAATGTGTTATTAAGGTCATGATTAAACTCTAATCGCTATTCCAGATCTTTTTCCCTACGCTTTCCTGTAAAGCCTCGAGACATTTCGATTTCATTGATGGCATTTCATAGGATTTGGAAAAACCTGAAAAGCCTTCCCAAGATTTGATTTCTATAAATTAAGAAATCCGTACGTCCGCGCCAGACACAAGTATGAGCACAAGTCAGGGTGGAAAGTTTCATGTAAAATTTGGTTTGATGCCTTGATATGATGATATGCTTGATAAGGGTGTTTGAGATGGAGTTGCTCTTTGAAAAAGTAAAGCTAATAAATGTTGTAATCTGCTGTAATCTCCCGAAGCCTTTCGCAGCAGCTCACCGATGCTTTAGTCACACAATTATGCTTTTATCTCACATTAGTTCTTGAAGGGCTCTCCTTGTATCCTGAAGGTGAAATTCAAAACCGCAGACTCGCTGAATCAGCAGGACACTTCAATCTTCACCTCACCGCTGCTGTCATCCGTGACCTTCTGAACCTCTGACCTCTCCGAGGTCGGTCACAAATAAGGTATGTGGCACAAAAACATTTTAGAAACTTCCTAGCACTTGGTTTTAAAGGGATAGTTCACCCCAAAATGAAAACTCACCCTCATGATGTTCCAAACCCGTAAGACCTTCGTTCATCTTCGGAACACAAATTAAGATATTTTTGATTAAATCTGAGAGCTTTCTGACCCTGCATAGACAGCAACGCAACTGAAATGTTCCCAGAAACGTAAATCAGTAAAACAGTCCATGTGACATCAATGGCTCAACTTCAATTTCACGAAGCTACGAGAATACTTTTTGTGCGCAAAGAAAACAAAAATAACATAATTTATTCAACAATTCTTCTCCCTGAGTTACGGAGAGTACCACTCAGAACGTAATCAGCGTTGTTTATGTTTGATGCTACAGTAATCTAATAAATATTGGCTGCTTTTGTAAACCCAATTATTAATTAATTTCATGTTTGCATATGTGTTTTATTGGAAGTTGTGTACAGTAATTAACAGTATTGCTTTGCACTTTAATTGTATCGATTTGCATTAGCTTATTTGCCTTTATATTTTACCTTGTGTGTATGTTTGGACTTGTCTTTCTTTTTAGTCCATATATGTTTAATGATGTAAATAAATAATAAAAGAACTATAAATAACCTTTATCGTTGTTTGTTGTACATTGTTGTTGTATTTCATTTGATGATTTGTTAATGCTTTGAGGGGTCCTAACTCATTATTAGCTACACATAAACTAACATCTACTAATGGATTGTGAATGCATTATTTTGTCATGACTTTACTTGAGAGGGCCCATAATAATTAACTCGTGATTAACTACCCATTAACTAACATCTACTAATGGCTTGTTAAAGGGATAGTTCACCCAAAAATGAAAATTCTGTCATTTAATTATTCACCCTCATGTTGTTCAAACCCGTAAGACCTTCGTTAATCTTCTGAACACTAAGATATTTTTGATGAAATCCGAGAGCTCTCTGACCCTCTATAGACAGCAAGGGTATTAACACAATCAAGGCTCAGAAACGCAGCAAGGACATCGGTAAAATAGTCCAAAGCGATATTCTTTCTAAAAGTTAAGACTCGTCCATGCCTTCCTTAAAAAACCTCCTCTAAAGATGCCCCATATATCTACATCACCACAAAGAAAAATGGCCTAACTTTTATTCTTGCTGTAGTATTGTTGTCATGGAGACGCTGTGTGCTTCCAAATACGGTAAGGGGCGTAACATTTACATCACCGCTTGAGGTGTTCGGCCAATCACAACGCACTGAATAGCTGGCCAATCAGAGCACAGTGCGCTTGAGCTTGAACAATGAGCTTTGTAAAAATCGACACGTTTCAGAAAGGCGGGGCAATAATAGAAACAATAATGTACAGTATGTGGAAAATAATGTTTTTTAACCTTAAACCACGTAAACACATTGCATTACACCAAATACACAAAATTTTTATTTTTAGCATCGTCATATGACCCCTTTAAACACTTTTTATATGATAGAAAATAATGGGGAATTCATACTGATAAATGAAATAAAAATATTTATTTGTAATTTTTAATTTATTTTTTAATGTGTCATATTACAAAAGTACAGACTCTGGCTCTCAATTAAGTTTAATAGTACATTTGTATTGTCAAAGCATTTGCAAGATCAGAAAAAAAAAACTAATAATAATAAAATATCACCAAGAAACAAGAGAAAATACAAGAAAAATAAAAATTAAGTAATAAATCAGTTCTCTGTTCTCATCTTTTCATTACAGTGAAACTCCTGGCTGGTGTTTTCTTATGCTCCCAACACAGAAGAAGGAGAACCACTCCATGTGACAGACTTTTGGGTAAGATTCACGTTACGTAAAATCCCCGCCATAACTCACATCTCTCCATCTGCGCTGAATTTGTGCTGATGAAAGCGGCCAAGATCAGCTGGCGTTTGATGAACCGCTCGCATTGCTGCTTTATTTGCCCGAATGATCTAATCTCAGCATTAACATTACTGCTTTTGTCTCCATAAAGGTTTATGTTTCACCATGATATTGTGTGTTGCTGTTGTTGAGTTGTTTAGCTCCAGAAGTGTAGTGTTGGTGTAGTCATGTTCAGTATTGTTACAGCTTGTTACGAACTCTATTAAACCCACTTACAAAATGATGTTACAACCAGGGTTATTTTTAGTATCATTGATACTATTATAGGTCTTAATTAATATTTTATTAATACAGTTTTTATTTTTACATTTTGTGTTTTCATTTTAGCTGCTTTTGTCTTTTTATCAGCATTTGTCTAATATAGCTTTTATTCATTTTTATTTTAGTTATTTAAAGTTAAACAAAATGACAATGAGAAATGTTGCCTTGGCCTATTTTATTTATTTATTTATTTATTTATTTATTTTTATTATTATTATTTCAGTTAAAGATTATTTTATTACAAAAATTGTTTTATGGTTTACATAACTATAATAACCCTGGGTACAACAATATTAAAAAAGTCTCAACGTCTAAAGTATAATTTCACAAATTATGGATTTGTATGATTGTGATTTTGGGAACAAAATTAGTTCTGTTGACATGATTGCATTATTTAATTTATTTTTACATAAAGTTAATAATTTTAAATGAGAGGTCATTTAGACAATTATCTAATTAATTTTTAAAATATGACGGTGAAGGTTCGAGGCTCGGTATAAAATATAACAAGCCTAAGAATATGATTAAGGTTATGAAGGGCTCATGAATAATTCAAACATTTATTTCACAGGAAACCAACTATAAAACATATTTCTCTCAATACGTTCTGCTCCGCCATATATTCCTCATATATATCTCCACAATGCTGACGGATAGCGTTATAAAATAAACTAATTAAATCTGAAAAATGAATTGTGCCAATATTTCATTCCCCGCATCATTACGGAGTGGAGTTAAACTATTTTTGCCATCAAAGTATTAAAGGCATAAATCAATGGTCAAATAAAAGCGTGTGCTGGAGAGTTATTGTTTGAATGGAATGACAAAATCATTAGAATCAAATTTATGACCCGCGGTCATAGAGCCCGAGAGACGCTCACGCTCGCCTCGCTACCTAATGATGTCTTCAGACTAAACTGATAAACCCTGTTCATCTTTACCAGTCCATCAGCATTAACCTTCTCAAGTGTCCAGTGTGTATGTTGACTGCTGATGCATTACTTTAGGGAATAGAGCTAAAAACACATGCCGATGGGTCATTCTGTGTCAACTCAACCAGAAGGCCCCGGCTCAAATTTTTGATTTTGCTAATATTTATTCTGAAGAAAGATAAACATGTATAGTGATGAAAGCCAAAATATTAAATGTCGTGGATGAATATTTACTGAGTTATCCACTATTTTGTAGAGGGGGGTCAAAATGGCAATTTTCACCTGAGATTCAAAGCCAAATTACAGGGGGTTTAAAATGACTTCAGAAAGATGGCAGCATCATAATGTTATTTTTACACCGAGATTGGTAGCTCTATTAGTAAAATCTGTTGACTTTAGCAATCTTTGTTGCATTATGTGCCAATGGTGACCATTCAAAAATGGGGAAAGAGCACTTTTCAAGTTTTTTCACCAAAGTTTGCAGGCCTGTTACTCAAAAAGTATTAAAGATATCTTAATGCCCTTTTAGATGTTGGGTCTTAACAAACTTCTCTTTTGGCATCTTCATTTTTAAGGCCTTAAATGGTTCAGTTCCAGAGATAATGGAATTTCAATATGGCTTCAGGATTAAATACACATTTTCAGTGGTCAAAAACCAAATGTGGGTCACTTTGTATACAAGTATTTAAAGTGGAATGTGTGAAGAATAAGTAATGTTGAAACTAGAAACGCATCTTGTTTCCCTCTTAGTATAGGACATACCTGCACTATACAAATGTACTATGCTTCATCACATTGAAAGATTAATGAGCAGCAGCAAACTATCTCTTCTGAACATGCAAAATTCAGCATAGCATTTTCTCTATCAAACATGTTAAGGTGAAACACCCCAGGTGAAAACTTTCAGTTAATGAGATTACATTTTTGTATTACAAGTTTTTCTGAAATGTTGTTTAAATGCAAATAAGGCGTTATCTAATTAAATATGCCAAGATGAATGAATGATATATGAACAAACCCTTCTGTAAAAATCTTTGTAAATTTTGGTGTATGTAAGTGCTGCTGAAGTGGAGAAACAAACTCATTTTGAGAAAGGGACGTTTAATGTAATTGAAATCTATAGACGCAAATAGATAAAGTGCATTGAAATAGATTTATAAATGTGTCTTTTGGATGTTTTCTTTCCCCTAGTCTGAAACATGTTATGAAAAGCCAAATAGCTCAACATTTCAAAACTGACCAATGCATGAAAAAAAACTTTTTGCCTTAAATATAGCATTAGATGGTATGTGGCTTTATCAACTTTGCAGCGGCCTGATGATTGCAATGTATCAATTTATTATTGAATTTTTAAAGAACAAATCTTTTTTATAACTATGTACCTTTTATACTATGAATTGTTTAATCACTTTTATGTAATGCACTTTGAATGATCTTTGTGCTATATGAATGCAATTGCCTTGCCTACTTTAATACCTTTTGTGTGTACCATAATAACTTTAACAAAGCATGAATTTATTTGTAGCTTTTTTTTTTTTCTTGAAATTTCGGACATTTTCATGTCCCCATTATTACATTTTAATGAGCTTCAGTAAAATCAGTTCTACTTTATTTTGCTTTTGTTAAAATCAATATGCATGCTTACTTTGCAGTTTTTCTTCATGCTTTTGACTAAATGATTCCAGCGGGAGCATTTCTTTTTGTCTTTATCAGTACCCATTGTTCACATTGTATACAGGCCTCATCAAAATGAACTCACGATTCATTTTAAAATGGTTCAACTTTTCAAATGAAATGAGAAAATGTTTAAAAAAGACATTTACTTGAAAGCGTGGCATATATGGAGCATGAACCAAATAGTCTATCTTGCATGTCATGAAAAGTATTGAGAACGTATTTAGACAATTCAGAGCTTTCATTCATATAATCCATTAATAAGATGATTTGTGATCTTTTCATTGAGCTGAAGTGACTCAAAGTGAATCACTTGAATCTGTCAGTCAGTCTAAGTGTCCTAATGGAGATCATTATAGCACTCTTTATGTTATATATAGCACTCCTGCTTTGAGTACTTCAAGTCCTGCTTTGCTATTTTATACATTTCATTGATAGATAGTTTTATGTCACTCCACTGAGGTCAATGTATTTTTTCATGGTCATTAATGTAATACAAATATTCAAAAGCTAGTTTGTAGTCAACATTTTAATGTTTGTGTCTACACCAAAAATATAAACAATTATAAATCTACCCTGAGAAATATTCATAGGAGTGTGACAACTTGCCCCGACTAAACAAGCACAATAAACCAGCCAAGCAATGCATTTTTTTTTTTTCTTTAATTATTATTTATAGTTGTTCAGACACGTGTATATACAAATACAGACCTTAGATTTTTTTCTTTCTTTTTTCCCAAAAGTTTGTTCCTGTTTGTACAGTGGGGAAAATCAAGTACAGCACCCAGAGATGCAGAAGAGAAAATGGAAAGAGCAGAACCAGTGTCATCAGAAGTACAGGAGTGAGTGAGATCTGAATCAACACACACACACACTCACACACACACACACACACCGGGAGGATCTCTTGTGTTCGTTAGGAGTGTGTTGACTAAGGCATGTGTAAAACTCCATCACTAAGACTAGAATGACTGTAGTCTGTAGAGAGTCGAGCAGAATTCAGAATAGAAGTGGAACTGAGCTGCAAACAGGACGATGAATTAACATTTAAAGCAAAAAAAAAAAAAATTAAGTACATTTTAAAGTAAATAATACACTTCATTTTTCAATATGAATTACCCATACACATTTTATATTATAGAAAACGTATACAACAAAAATATATTTGGATGTATTAATAAAATGTTATTAAAATCATTAAAAATAATTGCATGGTATGAGCTACAAATTTGTGTATTAATAATAAGCAGAAAACATGATGCATTGATTTTAAACGGCATTGATCCATTTCATGGTTCATAAAAGTAAAAAAAATAAAACTACTATAAAACGCTATAAAATACTGGACTATATTTTAAAACTAAATGTAACTATGAATCAAATATTACAATAAACATTATCTAAAGTTTGAATTTTTTGTAGTTTTATGGACCATAAAATGAATTAAAGCCAGTTTTCTGACACAAGCGTATTATTAGTACACAAGGTTGTAGCTCATCCCATACAAATTTCAAATTTTATTAACAGATCTTACCAAAAAAAGGGTGTTTTTTTTGTTGTTGTTGTTGTTTTTTAGTGGAATTCAGAAATGTCCTCCTCCGGTGATTAAAATTTCAATTCAACATCCTGTTTCAGTTCAGCTCAAATTCCCACACAAACTGAACAGATTCCCACTCTTAAACTCTGAATGTTTTTCGACGCTGACAGATGATTGATGATTTATTCTCAAAATCGTTGAAAACAAACAAATAAACAAACACCTCTAGAAACATTCTAAAGCAGTGCCGGACGCTGTTAGCCGAAGCGCTTTGTGCAAAACTACAGCACTCTCCTGCGTAACCTTCTCATTTCAGTGGAACTACAGCACACACAAACGTGTCGAGAAAAGAAGAGGTGAAAACAGCCAAAAGAACACTTTATTTAACATGTTTTTTCATTATCAAGTCCATGCACATGCCACGTTATGAAACCAGCAAGTTCCTTCCGTTAAAATCACAGACAGTCCGGCAAACACAGCATCATCTGAACAAACGTTGCACCTTTGAACTCCATCCATCTGATCCGTCGGATCCTCATGAAAAACCCAAAACCTTTCAAAACGGATGAAGCGTTCCTATTGGCTCAGGGCTTCAGACTTTCAGTTCAAAGGTGGCCTCTGATTGGCTGTGTATGTTTGTCATATGCAAACATCCCAACGTTTCATTTTTTGCACTCATTTAAATTTTTTTTTTTTTTTTTAGAAAAGACATGTGAATCAAATTAATACCTTAATATCAAACATTATGTACAACACATTTTGATCATAACATTTAATGTGGTATCCATAATAACAAATAACAGTGATGCTGAATTATAATAATTAATGTTTTATGACGTGTCTATTTTTCCTCGTCCTCCAGAAAGGTACAAAAAACAAGTATTATTCTAACACTATAATGTTATATTTTTGACTACTTTAGGATACACAGTATCCATTTAATAAGCTGATTCTGTTTCCCAGTTCAAAGTGTGTACAAAGCGTGGTATTAATGGTAATAATTGGAGTACAAATGATACAAATACTACTGAAGCTGATTTTTTCAAAAGTTTCTCTCATGGTTTCTAATGTAAACCATGAAACGGAGCACATATGGTGTGTTTCCTCGAGTCCTGATGTGGTAAAGCCGAGCTTCTGACAAAAACAAACAGGACTAGCAGAACCAAACAGGCTTATGAGAGTCAGAAAGGCAGAAACGATTATCCAATTTGCAACTGTTTGAAAGTCCACAGTATTGTTTATTTTCAGGAATAAGACTTCTCCCGTCAGAAATCTTCTGTCTCTCGACGCGAGCTCGTGTTGAAGCTCATTACGGCTCTTGAACGGAAACAGTGACGGAGCGAGTAACCAGGCAAACTACAGTTTGGGTGAATCTCACAAAAACACGTCCGGATCGCATTTCGCTGCACAAAATTATATTTTCAGAAAGAAAATGAAGCCTTTTGCATGTTTTGTTCTGTAATTTCCATTATCCTTAACGTACTTTACTTTACAATCAGGGTTGCATTTATTAACAATCACTTACAGTATAAATGTGTCTGCTAAATGAAGAAATATAAATGTCTTCGATAATGTTCATTTCAACATAACTTGACCTAATATGAACATAACTAACACGAACAACTGTATTTAACATTAACAGATTTATAAATGCTGTAAGAAATGCAATGCATTGTATTTTTTGTTAGCTCTTTTTAGCCAACATTAACGAATGAGACGTTATTGTAACCGATTTACTGATATTTTTATATCTTTAAAAGGTAATGCAACTGATACTATGATAAATAAATACATCATTTAATGGTGAAGTGTGTGATTTTGTGACACTGAACAAAATTTTAATTTAAAATGTAATCATTTAAAGATGTAATGTAATCGTTTTATATATATATATATATATATATATATATATATATACTTCATATGTAATTATATATTACATTTTTAAAAATTATTACATCACATTTTTAAATTATTATTATGTACACACAATGCATTATGTATTTATTTTGCATAATATACTTTTTTGACACGCACACATAATTCCTGTATGTTATGTCTAATCATATCCCTAGCTGTATCACAATTAATGGCTGAGAGACGTAGCAATGATTAAAATAAAATAGAACAGAATAGAAAAACATTCTATTTACATTATAATTACAAACATTTAAAATTGAATTTTATATATATTTATATATATAAACAATGCAAAAAAAAAATTAGCACATTAGTTCTAAAATATGCTTCATTTTGTTTGTGCAAAATATAAAATCTTTTTTTTTTTTTCTGTGATTCTATGGTGAAATGCGAGTCAGGTTTGGTGAGATTCACCCATCGGTTCCTCTATCGTATAAGGCTTCGGGAGGAGAAAAATGCCCATGTTCTAATGTCTTGCGTATGTCGCATCAGCATATTAAACGAGTCAGAACTGCACCGATTAACAGCTACAGAACAAACAAATGCATTAATGAAATCAACAAATGAAACTAAACTTTATTTCCCCGATGGAAATGCTGAACTCGAAGCACTTCCAGGAGATATTAGTATAGTGTACAGTATAAGGCCTATTCAAACAAACGCTTATTTTGTCCACCCATGTAAAAGGGGGAAACATCATGCGGAGCCCCTTTCCTTATTTGGTTCCTAATAGAGTCGGACACACAGTTATGACAAGAAAAGAATTTCCATGATCCGTTAATGTTGATATCTCATATCAATTGATAAAAGGTCATAGGAAAAATATAGATATTTATGTTGCAGTTAAGTTTATCTTACAAAATACAAAATCATTGTTTTTAGTGGTGTGGTCTACTAAGACAAGTCCCTCGAATTGCAGTAGAGAATCAAATCCAAATTCTGACTAACCAAGACTAACCAACGTCTTCCTGCGATTGGGAAAGATCCTGCGGCGAGACGCATTACAGACCGTTTCCTCTGATGGATTCTGCAATTTGTTAAGGGAAGGCAGACGAAGGACGAAAGGCAAGAGTCTTTGTGTGTGTATATATAGTATCGCTAACAGCAGAGTTGATGTTTATGTCTGTTTTATGTGAAACCCACCTAAAAACCTTCAGTTCTCACAGAGCGTTTCTTAACGCATTCTCTAATTACCCACAAAAGAGCAACTCGCTCCCAATGGACCCAAATCAAATTGGAGACTCCGCCCCCTTCCTCCCAGCAGCCAATCCCCAGCGACCAGCCGCCAGTCGATTGGTTAAACAGGCGATCTGCATTTCTTCATTGCACGGCTAATCGACTTTTCTTAATCAAAGACAGCAAAGGACCACTTAAATATTGGAAAACAAAACAAAAGCGCAGCAGAAGTGTTCCTGGTGGATCTCAAGACGCGTGGGGTTTCCCGAGGGCTGCTTGAGGGGCCGGTGAGGGGCTATAAGGTGAGGAACACAGAGATGCAGAGCAGCAGCAGGGCCAGCAGGGGCCCCGACGTTTGGTGCCGCAGGCCTGAAGTCGACACGTCGCTCCGGGACGGTTCGGCCTCGTGACTGGTGTCATCTGGAAGTGAGGAGACCAAAAAAACATTAGCCACTTCTATATAGAATTTTGGAAATTTTTGGAAATGATTTCAACATTAACATTTTTCCCCTTTATATTTTCATTTTTATGGATTGCATTTCTTCCCCCTATTAATATGTAACATTTTATATACCGTATTGACCCGAATATAAGACGATGTTTTTTTCTTGGAAATACATCTGAAAAAACACGGTCGTCTTATATTCAGGGTCTAGACTTTGACATGACAATAATACACCCACAACAATAGGTGGCGCCAAAAACACATTAAACGAGTGTGCCATGAAATATATATTGTAATGTGTGTTGTAAAGATCGCGAGTGAAAACAAAAGAAAAAGAAAAGCTTACAGCAGCATGAGTCGTGACTGTCATGTTAGCCTGATGGGACCAAACTTCCTCTGTAAGTGATTTTAAACAAGACTGTACCCAGATTTGAAGACTACAATAATATTTCATGATAATACAATTTTGGTAGGCTACTATGATGGATAGACTAAATGTTATATAATTCAGATGGGCTACCTGTTATTTTTATGGTATATCAAAAAGTCTATATTTTTCAATGTCATTGTTGGTACATTTTACCAGTATTTACCATACTTTCAAAACAAAAATTAAAATAGGAAAAACATGCAATATGAAAATAATTTAAGAAAAAATGTGTTTTACAGAGAGAGAGAAAAAAAACAAAACAAGATTTGGTTTTCAAAAAGCCTTTTTCCAAAAGGTACATCTGGAAAGGGGGGGGGGGGGGGTCATCTTATATTCGGATCAATACGGTATTACATTTTTAAAAATGATTACGTTATTACATTATTACAATTATTATATATAAAATAATTGATTAATGTTAATGATCAAAATCATGTATAATCAATTGAATTCATAAAACATTTAACAATAATGGTGTCAAAAGTGTTTAACTAAAACCATAAAAAACATGAAATGCTTGAAATAAAATAAACTTTAAACGTTTATTTCAGCTAGTTGAAAGGCAACATTTCTCATTTTCATTTAGTTTAACTTGATGTGTTAATTTTATAAAAATTAAAATGACAAAAATGTGTAAAAACTACATAGACATTAAAAAAAAAAAAATACTAAAACTTTAACTAAAAATTTAAATGAAAACATGAAAATATAAAATAATACAAACTGTAACAGTAACAGTGGTGATACTAAAATAATGTTTTGTAGAGCAGGTTGTAGGGCCCTAAGCCCTACTTTACCCATTTTAAATTTATTATTGTTTTCCATTTAATTCTTTATGGATTGCATTTTAATGGTTTAATTAAAATTTAATTACAATAATAATGCCAAATTTGTGTTTTTTTTTTTTTTTCAGTTTCAGTTTTTCAATTTTCAGTTTTTTTTTTTTTTAGTTAGTACATTGTGACCACAGTTTACAAATGAATAAGAATGAATTATTTAAATATTTTTAAAAACATTATATATATATATATATATATATATATATATAACACATTTTCCCCAGACTGTAATTTGAAGGACTTCATACATTTATAATCAAAAACCATGGTAATTTATAGTTTAAAAAAATAAAAAAATAAATAATAAAAATGTCAAAAACACAACAAAATTACTAAAATGAAAACTGAAACTCAAAATATTAATAAAAACTATAATATCAAAGATACTAAAATAACACTAGTGCCATCTAAACTTAAAGCAGCAAATAACCCCAGAATCCTCAGTAATAACGGAGGCAGGGCTGTTTGGAGTCTCAGTTCAGTTCTGCTGGTTTATTGGTGCAGACACACAGACTGCAGTTATCATCAGTGAGCGTGATATGGCTTTGGAAAGCACGGCATCTCTCGGAGGACGTCAGCGGGGAAACGGACAGGTGTGGCGCTAAAGGAGACAGATAAATATGCTTGGGAGGGGAGGACAGAGCAGTTTGCTGGCTCATTCAGGCGGGCAGACAGACACCTCCAGCCTCTCAGTGGGGAGCTGGACTAATAAATCAATGCCTCCATCATGACACGGCGCCTGCCAGGAACCCAGGCCTGGGTGGGTGTGTGTTGGCGAGGTGAAAATGCATGAGAAAACAATACTGTGTTCAGCTACACTGACACTATCTGCAGTGTTAATTGATATAAGCGTGCGTTTTCAACAGCTTTTCACCATGATCGCCCACTGAACTGAAACTGCCTATGCACTTGGTTTTCTGAATATGTGAAATGTTAACACTTTTCTATAGTTCACTTCAGACATTCTACTAACTAGAGCTGCACGATTAATCGAATGCGAAAGCCGGTTCTGTAATCAGTAGTAAATCTCCATCACATGCTTTCAGATGGAGAAAAAAGTGCAAATAAGTTACTTATAGTTTGTAGAATGTCTAAAGCAGACTATAGAAATAAAGTGTAACCTGTGAAATAATCTGTCAATCTACAGGTTAGAAAGTCTAGCTGGTGGTAGGTTCTTATGAAACGTGTTTTATTTTTTTTCCCAAATTCTGTTAATATTTAATTTAATTTAATTTAATTTAATTTAATTTAATTTAATTTAATTTAATTTAATTTAATTTCATTTCATTTCATTTCATTTCATTTCATTTCATAGTTTAATTATATTGTAATAATCAAAAAGCATGTTTAATAAATTGAATTAATAAAAATGTAATTTATTTAAATTGTAACAATAATAAAATAATAAAATAATTAAATGCTGATTTCCCCCCCCCCACCCCAAAAAAAATTTGTTGTTGTCTTTTTAAATTATTCTGTGATTTATTCTGCATAATTTTCATTCTTTATGATTTAATACAAATTTATCATCATAAACTGGTATTTAAATCAATGGAAAAAAAAACCTTTTTTTAAAGAATTAATCTTTAACAAAAATAAATTGAACAATTGCTTTTATTTTCTGTCAAACAGTGTTTTCCATTTTAATTTAATATTTAATTAAATTTTAATAATTAAAAAGCATATCTAATGAATTGAATTCATAAAACTTTAATAAGATAAATGTCTATTTTTCCAGAAATGTTGTTGTCTGTTCTTAATTGTTCTGTTTTATGATTTATTACAAATTTATTGTCAAAAATTGTATTCAAATTAATGCATACGACTTTAACAATTTAATTCATATTTTAAAAATGCATACAAATTAAATTTCAACAATTCCTTTAATCTTTTGGCAAACAAAGTGCTGCAAAAGGTTTACACTTTAAATTAAAATGTGAATGAAAAAATTGAGATATTCCTTAAAATATCTCAATTGCCATTACTGTTATTACCATTATTATTTTGAGGAGAACATTTTGTTGTACAGAAGTAATATGTTTCTGTCATAATTTCTTCAAGTTTAAACGAACTTTTAACCAGAGTAATTTTGGCTGTGTGTATTTTAAGAGTTTTCTTAAATTAAATGGTGAATTGCTGACAAAGTGACAGTCAGAATTCTTAATTTAATAGTCTTTTTGTGTTTTAATATACTATTCCAAATTGTGATTTTATTAAATGTACAGCACTACTTTCCAAATTGTGCCATATTTGTGACATTCTACATTTTTTATGACTGGATTCATATGGTTATGGACAGATTTGCCGTTAAACGCCACATAAAACAAAGCAAACAGTGGTTGGTCACGGTCAGACGGTCATTTCATGTCACAGTGGGTGGTTGAGATTTTAGACCAATAGTCAACATTCAGATTTTTCCCTTTGTCTATTTCATTACATCTTGAATTTGAATGCAGCACCAATGTTTGATCATGACACCATGAAAGTCAAAGCTGGCGTGACAGAAATGGCAATAAATATTTCGAGCCGAGAGTGGTGCATATGTTAGTAAGTGCCATGTGTTTGGATGTAATAGGTTTCATCAGGGAGAAGCCAAAGCAAGCTTGGCATCGTCCCACGTGACACTGCTAATTTGGCACAAAACCTTCATGCATATCCAAGTTTTGGATCTCAGTTCTTCCCGCAGTCAACGTGCATGCATATATTGTGAGTATAATCCATGCATTTCAGCTGGAAGGCACGATAGACACTGACTGACTGAAGCTTTTGGCTCGCTGAAAGGTCACATGGCTAATTTCTGGTCACTTAATTGCTTGTGCACAGGGTGGAGATGTTGACAGACAGCCCTCAGCTATTACAAGAGAATGCATTATTAATACGATGTGTACCTCATGCATAAATAAAACAGTCTTTGTGGTTCGAAGTGTCAGAGAAGCCGCAGGCGCAACTCAATTCGAGGTGCATTAATACACAAGCACAGAGTGATTAGAGGAACTAAAGCACACAGACTGAACAAAGCGAAGGTGATTTCAAGCCATACTGACCTCTTGGTTCTAATGCATTGTCTACTTTGTCATCGACAAAAACGCGGTCATGAACGCCTATGGTTTTCTCGCAGCCATCTACAAAAACAGAAGAAATGAAAAAGATACTGTAAGCCAATCATGTTAGTGGTAATTCAGCAGCCCGACCCACCTGCCAATCAGAGGAAAGCACACAGAAGCAGTCACCTGTCGTTAATGTCCATTAAAGTGTGTTGCATTGAAAGGCATGGGAGTTTCCAAACCAAATGTCTCCGACAGAATCATACGTGTGTGTTTTGTAATCAGTGACACTTACTTGGTGGTCTCACGAATACTTTCAGCTTGAGACACGACCTTCTCCCGGTTTCTGTGATCATGGATGCTGTAAAACACAAAGAAGAGATAAGAGAAGGTGAGTACACAAATGCACAAACACCTGAGAAAGATATCGTCTTGGTCTCACACCACACACACACACACACACACTATCCTATAAAGCTGCGGCTTGCGGGTGTATTTTGTGGTCCGAAGTAGGAAATTGCTCCTTTCCTGTGGAATCTAAAGGGCGTGTGCACACACACACACACACACACGCACAAACACACGGCGCCTGCGGGGTGAAGAGAGGAACGTCACGCTGTCATTTGTGGTTTTCTGTCACTAGCAGTCTGCTGGTTTATCAGCCGCTTTGGGCCCCGAGAGTTTTGAACACAAATACACTGGACGAAATTCAAAAGTGGAAAATCGCAGCTGAAATTATAGAGTGACTTCATCTCAAGTTTATTTTTAGGCAAAGTATGACATGTGCTTCTTGAATGCGACATTTAAGGTCCAGTAGGGAAGACAATTCACACAAAGATCTCCCTAGAATCTCAATTGTTTCTGCTAGACAGAAACAGAATTAAATGGAGATCTGACTGAAGTATCCTACGGAGCCTCTAAAAAGACAAGGTGTTGAAAAAATTATATTTAAGTGCTTTTTCTAAGAGAAACCATGTTTGCTCACACAAAACCTGCTGTGTTCCAAAACTTTTCCAAATGCATTGCAAGCAAAAACATTTCTCAGAGAACGCTTGAGAATTTTTCAAGCGAGCACAATTGTTTTGCAAGTGAACAGTTTCTCGGGAAATACCAAAATTTTGCAACCGAACACAAATGTTTTACAAGCGAAAACAAAGTTTCTTGGGGAACGCAATAATTTTGCAAGCAAACAAATGCTTTGCAAGTGAAAACAACATTTCTCAGAGAACACAAAACTTTTGTGAGAGAATACAAATGTTTTGCAAGTGAACAGTTTCTCGGAAATACCAAAATTTTGCAAGCGAACAAATGTTTTGCAAGTGAAAGTTTCTTGTGGAATGCAAAATTTTGCAAGCAAATAAATGTTTTATAAGTAAAAAAAAAAAAGGTTTTGCAAGTGAAAAAGTTTCTCAAGGAATAAAACTTTTGGAAGCAAACATGTTTTGCAAGTAAAAAAAAAAATGTTTTGCAAGTGAAAGTTTCTTGTGGAATGCAAAAATTTTGCAAGCAAACATGTTTTGTGAGTGAACAGTTTCTGAGGGAACACAAATGTTTTGCAAGTAAACAAATGTTTTGCAAGCAAAAACAGTTTCTCGAGCAAAAACATTTCTTGGGTAATGCAAAAATTTTGCAAGCGAAAACAACATTTCTCAGGGAACAAAAATTCCGGGAGCAAACAAATGTTTTGCAGGCGAAAACAATCTTTCTCTGTGAATGCACAATTTTTACAAGCAAACAAATATTTTGTAAGTCAACAGTTTCTCGGGGAATGCAAAATTTTTTGCAAGCGAACAAATGTTTTGCAAATAAATGTTTTGCAAGTGAAAACAAAATTTCTCAGAAAATGCAAATATTTTGCAAGTGAACAAACGCAAAGCTCCTCAGTGGAATGCAAACATTTAAAGAGAGAATTACAATTGTTTTGTAAATTAAAGCAAAAGTTTCCTGGGGAGTGCAATAGTTTTGCAAGCAAACGTAAAGTTTCTCGGTGGAAAGCAAAAGTATTTTTCTTTTGGAAAAAAAGAAGAAGAATTGAACAGTGTCTGAGAAATTAGCCAACATGCCAAAGATCTCAGTATGAACTCAAAACACAACTCTCCCAAGACTAAATGATCTGTGCTTTGCATCTGTCAACATTTGACTTATTAATGTCTATTTTTACTTAGCAATTTTAGGAGAAACGGCAAGCAATCAGCTCTTTCAATGAGTCATAAATGTGAAGTTTCTTAAGCCGTGAAAGAGAAAACTCTGAGGAATTCTATGTTCATTTGAGGTTATTCTGTGAGCTTTATTAAGACGGACAGCACAGTGCAAGTTCAACGCTTAGACTAATTAAGGCTAATTACTCTCAACAGGGGATTTTATTCTGTGATCTTTGGTGGGAATGTGCTGTGGTGTGTGTGGGATGTGTAGAGTTCCTATATTATAATCCACACTGTCTTTTAACACTTCAGAGTCAACAATCACAAGCCGTTTACCTCCATAATGTGATGCATTCTGAATGAAACAGATGGACAATAAATGTAGGCCAGGACTTGATTTTATCTATAGGGAATTGATTTCAGAGACAGCCACAATGACACCATTATGAAAGTAAATAGGGTCAGTTTTGATTTCCATGCATCAAAATTGCATCAGTATACTGATGTTTCACTTAAAATGTGATTATTATTTCTCATGCTTTTAAATGCAAAATGTTACACCGATATCTAACGGTGGCTCAAAATCGTTCATTTAGCATTTCAATCTGCTATGAAACATACTGAATATCTTAAAATCATCACATATTGACAGTTTAATAGTGACATCTGTATGTGTAATGCACATTTATGAAGTGAAACACAATCCTGATCAGTATTCTGTGCCGCTCGAGTTTATTAATGGAATAAAACAAACACCTGAAGCATGTCATGAATCCAAATGATAGTTTCACAAAGCAAGAGCCAAATAAACCCAACAAACAGAAACACATAACTGTCAGTGTATTCCTGCTTGCTAAACTGGATTGCATTTGCGGCAACATGTTATGGTACATCACTTACAGAAAGTTTTTGGACTTTGTAATACCATGTTTCTCTTTTTTTAACCATGGTATTCTTTGAAGAACATTTAATTATATTTTAGATATTTATAATAAATGTTTTTTTGGTTTGAGGTCAGTATTTTTTTTTTTAAATAAATGCTCATCGAGGATGTATTAAATTGATCAAAAGTGACAATAAAGACATTTATAATGTTACAAAAGATTTGTATTTCAAATAAATGCTGTTCTTTTGAACTTTCAATTCATCTGTGAATCCTGAAAGATAAAATGTATCACAGTTTCCACAAAAATATTGGGCAGCACAAGAATGATTTCTGAAGATCATGTGACACTGAAGACTGGAGTAATGATGCTGAAAATTCAGCTTTGATCACAGAAATAAATTACATTTTGTAGAAATATTTCATATTATTACTGTTTTTACTATATTTTTAAACAAATAACTGCAGCCTTGATGAGCATATGAGAATTCTTTCAAAAACATAACTTTTTTTTTTTTACTGGCCCCAAACCTTTAAGCACCAACTACCCGAACAATGTACAATTTGTAGACAGAAACAAGTTTGCCACGTGTGCTGTAATGAGATGAACACATTTCCAGGAACTCTGCCTCCTGCACTTCTCCTGAATGCGGCTTAATAATCAAACAAATTTTCCGATTGGAAATCTGGCAAGCGTGTGCTCCTGTCAGAGTCAGCCCACCCTTTGGGCAAGTATGCTAATCAGCATTTATTTCATTTGACAAAGACAACATACGAATGCAGAACTATTAAATATACAGCGCTCTCTTTTGAGCACCGTAGCCAGCGGCAGAGCTTTCTCAATTTGTCCTCATGCATAAAGAGCCTCGACTAATAGCATCAGCAGAGATGAAGAGTATTTCTCACAGCCCTCATCTGACTCTCCGCTTTAGTGCTGCTGTCTCTCTCATCATGTACATGCAAATGAAAGACAAAGAGAAAGAGTGTGTGTGTGTGTGAGAGAGAGAGCGAGAGAGAGAGAGAGAGCAAGAGAGAGATTGAAGTGTTACAGGTTCACAGGTGTATGTACACACCTGTGATCCCTATATAAGACAAAACATCATACATAATATGCAATTCACTTGTGTAACCTAAAGTTCAATGAAAATATAAAAAATTTTGACACATATAAAATAAGTTGCTAAAAAGGCAATTACAAAGACATGCATAGCAACACCCTGGTAACCACTCAGAATAACTTAGCATCTGCAGAGCAATAGCCTAGCAACAATAGCACCCTGGAAACTACACAGAACACCCTTGCAACCACATAGCAACAACCCGGTAACCACACAGAATACTCTAGCATCTGTAGAGCAATACCCTAGCAACTGAAACACCCTTGCAACCCCTTGGCAACTACACACCCTAGCAATCCCATAGCAACACCCTGACAACCACACAAAACACCCTAGCAATCACATAGTAACACTCTGGCAACCACACCCTAACAACCACAATGTAACACCCTAGTAACTTCATAGCAAGACCTTGCTAACCAGCCAGAACACCCTAGAAACCACAATAGGAACACCTTGACTACCACACAGAACATTCTAGCAATCACATAGAAACACCCTGGCAACCAAACAAAGAAACTGTATAGCAACATCTTAGTAACTGCATAGCAACATCTTGGCAACCACCCAGAACATCCTTGCAACAACCAACCAAACTAAATAGAACACCCTAGAAACGGTATAGCAACACCTTGGCATCCACCTTGAATCCTCTAGTTAGTTTAGCGAGTTTTGCATTACTCACATTCATCAATGTAAAAAACTAGTTATTGAAATAGTGCCTGAAAAGTGTGAAACTGAATAAGGGATGTTGACATATTTCCATCTCTCTGCCATCTCAGTATGATAGTAAGACTTTCAGAGGAGACGACACAGACTCATTCACACCATGCAGTGGATCAGCAGCAGGTGCTCATCATGTGTTTAAACATGTTCTCATTACTGCCAATTCAGCTCAACTGCACTGTTAATCTGGAGGGAACACATTGTAATTTAATGTGCTTTTAATTTCTACAAGACACCAGAGACTTCCATCATTGTGGCAATAACACAAATTCACAATTTTAAAAGCCTCCAAAAACATCTCCTGTAATATAATGAAATATTAGCAATACACATGTTGCAAAAGATATTTTCCCAATCAGAATACACTGATATTTAAAGGCCATCAATGGAAAAAGAGGGCCATGAAACAAATATTACAGATGGACCTCAGACAGGTCTTCTACACTGAAGAGTCTCTTCCTGCTGTAAACATGTTATTACTGATACATCTGCGTTCACATTCATCAGAAGATTTGCAGGCAGGAAACATGGATTCCACTTCATACAGACCATACAGAACACCCTAGCAACCACATAGCAACACCTTGGCAACCACTGTAAAGATGGTTTTTTTACCAATGCATAGCAACACCCTAGCAACTGCAACCTCCTGGAAACACACATGCAGGCAACTAAACAGAACACCCTAGCAACTGCAAAGCAACACCCTGGCAACTGCTACCCCCTGGAAATACCCAGGCAACTAGACAGAACACCCTAGCAACTGCATAGAACACCCTAGCTTCTGCATAGCAACACCCGAACAACTGCAAAACCTGCCAACACCCTGGCAACTAGACAAAACACCCTAGCTATCACAAGGCAACAGTCTGGCAACCACTGTAAACATGTTTTTTACTAATGCATAGCAACAACCTAGCAACTGCAACCCCCTTTTAAGACTCAGGCAATAGACCAATTTCCTGTTAGTAAACATTGTGACGTTTTTCTGTGGGCGGAGCTTCGGTGATGGCAGAAAGATCCCCCTGACCTGGTCTGTTAGCTTGTTTTTTTAACAATAACTTGAGAAATTCCGATTTTACCTGCATATGTAAGGGCTGCATACCTGCATACTGTACGGGACTGCGTTATTTGAAAAGGTTAACTTTAACGGACGAAATTGGCCGACCTGTACTCACTCAAAGCATGGACGATCTGACAGGATTACCTCCGCTTGAGTGATCACAACTAACGTGTATCGTAAAGACAAACTCACCGTGTATCTATGAAGATGTAATATATATTTCAATTTCAGCAGGCAACTATTTTTACAGCTACATTATTATTCCAGCCACAATTACTCATAACAATGTATATACAATTACACATGATTAAGCATATAAATCGTCAGTTTGTTGTTTTACTCACATGCACGCAGACATTATTTCATACACGACATAGTACTGAGATCCATAAGAAATCTTTAGATGCGCTCATAACAACAAAAGACAATACTTTATTGAATCTTTTCCGATAAGAAATGTGCGCCTGCAAACGTGAGCTTTTCTGATGATTGTTTCTGTCCAGTCCGCTCTTTATCTCGTTTATCCACAGCTGTCGTCGTTTATTTATTTTTTTTATTTATTATTTATTTTTTTATTTTGTCTGGCAGTGGCAGCAGCGTTCAAATTTAAATTTCAATATTTCAAAATTCTGACTTTATTCTTGCAATTCCGAGATTATATCGCGCAAGTCTGATAAGAAAAATCAACTGGTCATTCTCTCTTTTGAGTTATATCCCACACATCTGGCTTTTTTCCCCTCAGAATGGACAAACTCGCTATTGTTGAGTTAAATTGAGTTATAAAGTCCGAAATACGAAATATAAAGTTGAAAAAAAAAAAGTCTCAAAAAGAATTGTGGGATAAAATAGGTAACGTGATGTAAATTGGTATAGGTTTAAATACTATTTCATGCTGTAAATGTAGGACAAATATAATATATTCCCTATGAACTGTATATGTGAATATTATGTTGACCAATTGTTTAAATCAAATTTATGCTTTAAAAGTAGAGTAATCATAGCAGGTTTCATTCATTAGTCTGTCCGTTTAAACGTCTGCGTTTAGCTTCAAATGGGGTTTTTGACGACAGTATTCTATAAAAAATTATTTGCATTCCGATTCTGACATCCAAAGGCACAACAGTACATTTTATCTCTTATTTATCTCTTATTCTCTTATTCGGATTTTCCCCGTTTCACTCCGCTTGTTACCATGTGTTTCTGCCACCACAATGCGCGCGCAGCTGTGACTGACGTAACTGTGACGTCTACATGAAATTGGTCTATTAGACAGAACACCCTAGCATCTGTACTGTATAACAACATCCTAACAACTCCAAAATCCTGGCAACAAGACAAAACACCCTAGCAACTGCAAAGCAACACCCTGACAACAGCAACACCTTGGCAACTAGGCAGAACACTCTAGAAATCACACAGAACACCCTAGAAACTGCACAGCAACACCCTGACAACCACTGTAAATGTTTTTTTTTTTTTAACTGATGCATAACGACACACTAACTGCAAACTCCTGGAAACACCCAGGCAACCAGACAGAACACCCTAGCAATCACATGGCAATACCCTGGCAACCACTGTAAACATGGTATTTACTAATGCGTAGCAACACCCTAACAACTGTAAAACCCTATCAACACCCTGGCACCTAAACAGAATGCACAGAATTTTAGTACTTTTAAATCTTATTTAAAATAAGCAGTTTTTTAGGTCATCTTTTTCTTCAATTTTTCTAAAATGTTATAATCTAGTCTGTTCTTTTAATTTGCTTTTTTCCCCCCTGGATGTGTTGCATTTTTACCTGTTTGTTTTATTATGTGAAGTGCCTTGAGAAGCTGCTTTAAAGGCGCTACATAAAAATAAAGTTCATTATTATTATAGTTTATTAGACAGAACATCCTAGCAACCACATTGCAACACCCTAGCAACTAAAACCCCTTGGAAACAACCAGGCAAACAAGCAGAACAACCTAGCTATTGCATAGCAACGCCATGGAAACCACTGTAAACACCTGTTTTACTGAGGCATAGCAACACCCTAACAACTGCAACCCCTTGGAAACACCCAGGCAACTAGGCAGAACACCCTAGCCATCACATAGAACACACTAGCAACTGCAAAGAAACACCCTGGCAACCACTGTAAACATGTATTTTTTTCTTTTGTTTACTGATGCATAGCAACCCCCTTACAACTGCAACCCCTTGGAAACATCCAGGCAACTAGGCAGAACACCCTAGCAATCACATAGCAACACCATGGAAACCACAGTAGACACGTTTTTTTTACTGAGGCATAGCGCCACCCTAAAAACTGCAACCCCTTGGAAACACCCAGGCAATAGGCAGAACACCTTAGCAATCACATAGAACACACTAGCAACTGCAAAGAAACACCTTGGCAACCACTCTAAACATGTTTTTTAATTTTTTTTACTGATGCATAGCAACACCCTAACAACTGCAACCCCTTGGAAACACAGAGGCAACTAGGCAGAACACCCTAGCAACTGCAAAGCAACACCCTGGCAATTAGGCAGAACATCACACAGAACACCCAATCAACTGCATAGCAACACACTGGCAACAACAGTAAACATGTTATTTACTGATGCAGTTCATATTCATTTACAGATCTGCAGGCACACGGATCGCACTTCAATCTAAAGTGAAAACACATTGGGAGAATTCATACAGATGCCATTCACAGACATGGTCTCCGGAAGTGCATAGCCTCTGGCGAGCGAGTGTGTGTGTGTGTGTGTGTGTGTGTGAGTGTGTGATGATCCGCTCACAGACGCTCTTTGGCAGCGTCTTTCAGTAAGTGTAAGATGCTGTCTGGCAGGCGGGCAGGCAGGTCCGGGCTGTGTGCCACCGAATGTTACAGTCACACACACAGGAAGAGGAAAACAGCAGGACGCCGGGAAGTGTTGCGACCCAGAGGATGCAGAAGGGAATCAGACGAAACAAAACAAAGAGAAGGAGAAGGTTCCATTCATCAAAGGCATGATAATGGCTGACGTGCTCCTTCACACCGCAGGAGAGGCGATGAAACGCCAGGAGTCTTCATGAACGTGAGAGATGTGCTGGCTCCGTCTGCGGCTCATGCACAGAAATATAATAAACTGAGTTTGTCTGTCATTAAACTGATCTACATCACTGCGCTCATGCAAATGGCTCACCGTTACCATGACAACCAGGGTCAGGCAAAATACAGAATTTAAGAATGGGCTTCCTTTGTGTGAGTTTAAATTGAATTGACCACAACATGCAGGATGCTGAATTGGAATGAAAGGAAGAGGAAATTACTGAATTGCACATTTGGATTAATTACTTATTAATTTAAAATAATGTTACAAATAAAAATTACACTTATAATATTAACAAATAAATTCAGCCTTGGTAAGCAGAAAAGTACTGACCCCAAATGTTTGAATTATATATATATATATATATATATCGGAATCCTGTTCATTGTTCTTATTCAAATCCAGCAATTTAAAAGTCACTACAATTGTAATTCTGAACGGCACCAACTCTGATAGCGACTGCATCCCTTACAGCATTTATCAAACCTGCGGCAGTTGCTAGACAGTCGCCAGAGAGGGTAAAGCGTGATTTAATATGCGTCCGTGAGGTCATAAACCCCCCGCGCCGTTCCTGACACTCCAAACTGCATCAAGATTTTCCAATTCCACTCGTGTCAGACAAAAAATGTGATTCATTCTCCTCTCATCCACTGACTCCCTCCTGTAATATTGGATTTGGAGACCTTGAGAGATTAAAATCCATCCTTAACAATATTCACAATATTAGAAAAAGATGCTGTCTCAAGCATTTCGAGGTGGGGGGGTCAGCAGTGCGCCCTGACCTTTGACCTCAGAGGGACATGCTCACATGGCTCACACTGTATTCAGCTCAATAGGCTGCAGATGTGAACGTCACTAAACAGCTTCCTGCATTTTCCATTTTCAGCATCACTTTCTACAGCAGCGCAGAAAGAAAAACAGCGTTTGTCTCAGATAAGAAATCCCTCCTGATGGACACCGTCTCCTCTCTGAGACAAAAAACATGATGAATTACATCCTTGTTTGATTTCACCTCATGTCTCGATTAACCTGCTCAACTGGATAACAGCATAAAAACACAAAACCTCACTGACCGCACTGAAAGAACACAAGACGGGGACTTTTTCATCTTGCAAACAGCAATTTGTCATTTTAATCCACATTTCAAATAAGCTGTAATACCGTGATCACAATACAAATCTCTGACTAATGAAAATCACAGGCACATTTGTAAAACAACACACTGCTGCTGAACGCATGCCCACATGTGTCACAGCGAGCTGTTTTATTGATGTAGAAAAAAGAATTGGAGCTTTTGATGTTATATTGTTTGCAGACTGTGTTACACACACTGGTATTACTGGCACCCTTAAACATAAAACAACCTAGCAACCCTATATCAACACCCCTGTGACCACACAGAACACCTAAGCAACTGCATAGCAACACCATGGTGACTGCACAGAACACACTAACAAACAGCAAAACCATGGCAACCATACACAACACCCTGGTAACCACACAGACATAGCACCACATAGCAACACCCAGGTGACCACACAGAATGCCCTAGCAATCACAAAGCAACACCGTAGCAAATGCATAGCAACACCTTGGTGAAAAACACCCACCCCCCACACCCTAGCCAACACATACAATAGCATCAACCTGGCAACCACACAGAACAAGCTAGCAACTGTATAGCATCAACACAGAACACCCTAGCAACTGCTTAGCAACACCCTGGTGATCACACAGAACATCCTAGCTATCACATAGCAACAGCCTGGAAACCACACAGACCAACCTAGCAAACACATAAAGTAGCAGCACCCTGGAAACCACAGAGAACACTCCAGCAACTGCATAGCAACACCCAGGTGACCACACAGAACACCCTAGAAATCACATATTAACATCTTAGCAACTGCATAGCTACACCCTGGAAACCACACAGAACACTCTATCAACTGCATAGCAACACCCTGGTGACTGCACAGAACACATTAACAATCAAACAGCAACAACATGGCAACCATACACAACACCCTAACAACTACATACAGTAGCAACACCCTGGCAACCAAACAGGCCACCCTAGCGACCACAAAGCAACACCCTGCAAACCACACAGAACACTCTAGCAATACCTAGGTGACCACACAGAACACCCTAGCAATCACATAGCAACACCCTGGCAACCATACAGAACACCCTAGCAATCACATATTAACACCTTAGCAACTGCATAGCTACACCCTGGAAACCACACAGAACACCCTAGCAACCACATAGCAACACCTTGGCAACCATACAGAATACCCTAGCAATCACATATTAATACCTTAGCAACTGCATAGCAACACCCAAAAGCTGGTTTCTTTACCATCTACATCTACCATCTTTGCTTCTCAGGTAAATTTATCTTGATTTAAGAATCTTTAGATATTTTTAATGGAAAACAAGACAAAAATACAAAATACTATTTTTTTTTTTTTTTTTGCAGTGTATAAACAGGTAAGAGTGCCATTAAAAATCCGGCAGACTTTTCTCAGCTGCTGCTATTAGAGAGAGACGTGACAGTCTGGAGTGATAATGTCAGTCAGTGAGGAACAGACGCAATCAGAGCGAGCGATAACATTTCTACTGAGCGCCACCTTCACGACTGCTCCAGACGCGCCGTGTCTCTTCAAACATTGATTTAGAGAAATGTCACGGATAACCACCATCTGAAAGCATCAGTAACGACACTATAATGATCTTCTGTAGTTCACGTGAAAATTCAATCAACAACAATCCATGAAAACAGACATTTAAAATTTGCTAAGCTAGCGAGCTGTGATCAACACTATAAAAATTTAACATCACATAAATACTGGGTAAAACGTAGTTAGACTGAACTAGTGTCCATACCTTTTGTTATTGCATGACTGATGAACTTGACACTGTTATTGAACTGAATTGAATCAACACTGAACTGATTTGAGCTGAATAATGACACAGCTTTATAGTTGAAAAGACATTTAAAATATTATGGAATTTTGCAACATTCACACTATTTTTCCGTTTATTACTGTGAAGCTGCTTTGAAACAATCTGTGTTGTATGAAGCACAATCTAAATAAATTGTATAAATGCAATTTACATAAATAATAAATATTAATAAATAACTTGACCAACTATTTTGCAAATCCTGAGCCTGAAAAAAAACAATTAATTAATTAATAATAAAAAAAAAGCCAAAATATAACATAATTAAAAAAAAGAGTGAAATAGAATACAAATAAAACAATTATAACATAATTAATAATATAATTCATATAAAATTAAATTAAATTTAAAAAAAAATTATAAAAATAAACACTGGCTAAGTATTTACAATATTTTCTTACAAATTTAATAAGTATAATATTTCTATTTTGCTTACAACATATACATTTTGAATGTCTGTCAATGGAGAAAGATGCGTTTCGCAGTCTAACCAGCTAACCACTAGTTCGGTCTAGTTTTAGTCTCTGACCTTAAAGGTCAAGGTCACCGTCGGCAGATATGACCAAATAAACATTCAGTGAACATCAGCATAATCAATCAGTTGAATAATATAATTAAGAAATGTGCAATGATATGGACGTCAGCATGATATAAAACGCTATTAAAAAGGAGTTTGACAGTTTTCATTATACTTGAAATGAAGGCTTGACGGATGAACTAGAAAGGAAGTTTTAATTGAACATTTGCTTAAATATTCCTGCCAGAGAAAGCTGACGTCTTTAACCGTCCCTAATTGCGAAATCATCTTTCTTAATACAGATATTAATAATACCGTCGACTCTTTCAGTGTCTGCGAAACGAGTCGTTGTAAAATATGGCAGCTAAAAATGGGACTTCAGCTTCAGCTCTGACTTTCTGTTTGGAATTATGTTCAACATGATTGTCGTGATGTATATTAATTATGATGTTCGCCAGAGAGACAGAAGCTGCCAAGATCTATCTGGCAGGAGCTGAATAAAGACTGCGGCGCGAGACGTACGGATCCGTGCAGTGAGACAGAACAATCAGTCAGAGAGGGCAAACGTATTTCACAGATGTTCGCTTTAGACCGCGAGCGAGGATGATGGGACTCGTGAGAAGAGCGATATGCTGGATGATTTTCCTGTCCTCAGCAGCACCAGCTAGTCAAGCACATAATAACGACTCTCCGTGTAACGATATGAAGGTCCTGCAGGAGGCCGCGCTCCACATTATGAATGAAAACTAATGAGGTTTGCCTGTGTTTTCATCTCAGCTTGTCGACAGGTGTCCTTCAGCGAAACCCTCGAATCACATTTTCTTCCCAAAGAATATTGATTCATATTGATTTCTGCCCTGCCTGGATTTCATATGCGTTCGTCCTTGGGAGCGAATCTCAAAATTTACAGCCTCGACCCAGTGAGAGAAAACATTGCATTTTCTTATAGTCTCCATGCAGTTGAGAATTATGTGCAAATGGCTTTGTCACTGACATACAGTGAGGGAAATAAACTTTTATTACGCTTGAAATGAAACAACCTGCGGCCCTAAACACATCAAACTCCATCAGAAATGAGAGAAGTTGAAAAAAACAAAACACACCTGGATGAACTGGTATTTCTGGTTTCTGACTGATATTTCACCTAATAATGAAACTCTACAGTATGACGTCATGTTTATATCTCATTTAGCTTGCTTAAACAAGCCAATCTTATAACAAACTTTAAAATCTACCCTCATGGTATTTACATTTATGCATTTGGCAGTTGCTTTTATGCAAAGAAATTTACACTGCATAGATGTTGTACATATATATATATATATATATATATATATATATATAAACGATAAAATAATAATAATAAAATTAATATTACTATATATATATATATATATATATATGAGACTATATGTACATAATTTGAAACCTATAAATAATAATTTTAATACAGTTTTAATAATCATAAGTTCTTATGTTTTTTAATTGTATATAATGTTAAAGGTTTACTGTTTTTCTGTATGTTTGTTTTTTACAGTCTGATTTTTGGAGAATTACATTGAACCCACCCCATAACAATCATACCCTGAATACGAACAACCATGAGTTAATGATGAGTATGTTATAAAAAAAATATTAAAATATACCTGCATCCATCCATCCTTTCTCCTTCACTTATCTGCAGTGGTTGCTATTGTACGTTACTAAATAAATAAATCTAAAATAAATCAAATATAAATCTATATTTATTTATTTAATAGTTTTAATACAGTTTATATGTTCTTTATTTTATTTTTAAATAATTGGTAAAGGTTTACTGTGTTAACTCTTAAAATGCCAAACTGCTATATTCTCTCTATTTAAAGATGCAACCATAACTTCATGACTGACATGTTTGATTTTAAAGGGGTCATCGGATGCAAAATTCACTTTTACATGTTGTTTGAACATAAATGTGTGTTGGCAGTGTTTGTACACAACCACCCTATAATGATAAAAGTCCACCCAGTGTTTTTTTAAAATCCCGATATATAATAACCCCTTTCTCAAATCAAGCCGTTCTGAAGATGCAGTGGATTAGCTTTGTTTTCGAAGGGAATGCACCCCCCGATCTACCTAAATGCGTTTATGTTTGCTCGTGATTCAGCTTCACCTACAGAAGAAGTCAGTATAAGTTATATGAAACTAATAACATGCAAGTTCCTCGACGAATGCTGCTAAAGTTTACAGTCTCATGAGAACTGCTCGAGCCCATGGAAGAGAGCAGAGCTCATTAGCATTTAAAGGGACATGCACCAAAACAGCTCGCTGTGAACAGACAGGGTAAAAGGGGTGTTGTTTTACACTACCATTGAGAAATTTTAAACAAAGTATGATATACACTTTTAATTAAGACCCTAAAGAATCATATCAACTTGTGAAAAATGGGCATCCGATGACCCCTTTAAATCGGCCTATGGTCTTTAGTCGGACTTCTCCTGTAAAGCTGATCTGCGCTCTCATACTCACAGATGTAGTAATACTCTCGGCCCGGCCGGAACTCGAAGCCCAGCGAGAAAGGTGTGAAGAGCTGGAACTTCTCGGAGAACTTGAGCGGGCCGTTGGGCGAGTGCGGCCGGTTGCACTCCCAGCGCTTGAAGCCTTTGGCCGTGTGGTCACACGTGCTGTAGCCGTCGTAGTTGACCATGTAGAGCACATAGCGCTCAGTTCTCTCCTCAGGGACCGAGTCCTCATAGTGCGGACAGTACACATCCAGGTAGTCGTTTATACAGACGTCGATGTGATAGTCTCCACGGTGAAACCTGCAGGATACAGAGAGCCAGATGCATTAGAAAACAATCCTACGCTTCTCCTACCGAGTGCTTCATGCATCCGAAAGACTGTTCGATTCCAGAGAGAAATGTGTGATGGATTGCACAAGCAAATATTTGCTTAATTTTTCAAAGCGACGGGAACACGAGACTGAAACCGCTTCTTTGCTTTGAAATGAATGCTCTTCTAAGCCAAAACGATCTTCCAGTAAATATGAGATGATGCTCTTAAATCACTCAGTATTTTGAGGCAGTGAGTTTTAGTATCACTGATATACTATTTCAGTTTTTTTTATATTTTGAATTATATTTGAATTTAAATTTTTGCTTTTATTTTAATTTGTTGTCATTTTTATTAATATATCTACACAGTTTTTATCAAATTTATTAGTTGTAGTTGTAACATTTTAGAATAAGGTTCCATTTGTTACCATTAGGTAATTATATTAGTTAATATGAACTAACAATAAAAAATACTTCTAAAGTATTTATTAACCTTAGTTAATGTGAATTTCAACATTTCCTTATAGAGTATTTATCTATTAATATCAGTGAACAGTTGTATTTTTATAAACTAAGGCTAACAAAGATTAATAAATATTTTAACTAATATATTGCGCATTGTTAGCTAATGTTAGTTACTAAAGTATTACTGTTTTAGTTCATTTAGTTAGCGACTGAAGTACTTTGAGTTAATCTAAACGAAAACGAGAAATTTTCCCTTTGCAACTATCTGAAATAAAATAAGATTTATTCAAAATATAATAATTTTATTCATTTTATATTTTATTTTAGTTTAGTTTTATTAAATTTTTAAAATTTTTAAAATGTAATTTTATTCTGTTTTTATTTTATTTATATTTAATTTTAGTTTACTTTTGTAAGTTAAAAAAAAGTATTTTATGTTAGTTACATTGACTAATGGAAACTTATTGTAAAGTGTTACCATTTTATTTTATTTAGTCTTAGTGATTGTAGTACTTCAAGTTAAACTAAATGAAAATGAGAAATGTTGAAATAAACAAGCTGAAATAAAATGTTCAAATTAAAAAATATATATATATATATTTTGTTTTTTTTTATTTTAGTATATTAAAAATATATCTTTTGTATTTATATATATATATATACTGTATTTTTTTTTTTAAATTAACATTCATTTTGTTTATTTATTTATTTTTAGTTTGTTACCGCTAATAACCTTAGGTTGAGATACGATACATATTACTGAGATGAGTGCTGGTTTGCTTCCAAACTCTCCTCTGACTTGTTTGCCAAGCATCTTGAAACAACTCCAACGTGCAACACAAGGAATGATCTCATTAATCACAAAAGAGACTAACATGTCCAAATGCGTGCCTGATGTGTTTACGGATGGCAAGCGAATCTGCTATCATCTCACCGATGAAATGCATAATGTGCCCTTATTTGGTTCTCAAAACATTACAAAGTATGTGAAAATGAGCAGCGGTAAGCGTTAAAGAGAATGACCTCTGACTGACTCTAAACGAATGTTCGTCAAAGTGACAGTATTTCTCCCTTTGGGCCGCTGACCCTCGTGTACATGCATCACCTGTAAATACTCTCCACCTCGTTCTCTAAACTTTCAACGAATGACTAAACAACCTCATTCCTGTCGCTAAACAGCCATTTCTCAGGCAGGTCAAAGTTTTAATTGAGAATCAGTTAGAGAAATGGCCTGACAGAAGCTTGTGGAAACTTTTAATTGAAATTCTCCATCCTTGAATTCCACCGAAACAGAGTTAAAAACCATTCTATAGCTGCTTTAAATCAGAAATCAAAGCGTGCTGCGAACAGCGATGCTGCTGACAGTCTAGAGCTAAAATAAATCACAGGGTCAAATGGGCAGAGAGCGATCCAGGCCAAATATATTCAAGAGCACACAGAAAACCTCTCTTCGTTCAATCTGCATCCGCACACACAGTCAACTCAATTAACAAAGTTAATAATCCTCTTCTCAATGATGGCACGCTTCATTAGCGCCCCTCTCTCACCCGCAGCAGGAGCCGCTGATGTTCTGGAGGTGTAAACAGCGAGGACAGACAATTAACACACACCACAGTTCATCAACACCAGACCGTCAGAGTATTCACATCTGGAATAAATACATTCTATATGCAAGAAACTGAAAAGTGATTAATGCATATCCAGCTAATGGTTATTAAGGTTCTGACAAGGTTCTTTCAATGTTATAAACAAACGTCTTCCGATAATGTTTATAGAACGTTCATTAAACGTTATCTGGTAACATTACCAAAATGTTACTTTACGTTGTTCATGGAACGTTCAGCTTTTAAAAGTTGTATCTAATAATTTTATTTAATGGACCTGAGTTGATATGAACTAACAAACTAATAAATACTAAAAAACACTGTGACACATAACTTGCTCATTGTTAGTTAATGTTAGTTACTAAAATTAACTTTGTAACCATGTTACATAGTAAAATGTTACCATTTGTTACAAACGGTAAATGGTATGTTACAGCTGTAAAATCTTTTTGTGGATTTGGTTTTAGCGATTTAGTATTTCAAGCTAAACTAATCAAAAATTAGAAATGTTGCTTTGTTAACTGGCTGAAGAAAAAAAATGATTTAAAACTTTTTATTTTATTTTTATAAGATTTAAAATATATATTTTTATTTTTTTTATTTTTATATATTCTTTATTTATATATTGATCATGGAACATTTTTGTGAATCATTTCAGTTATTTTTTTTTAACTACTTACTATTTATTTCAGATGGTTAACTTTTTTATTAACTTGATATGAGCAAAATGTTCTTAGCACTTTATTTAAGCGCATATTGCATCTTCAATACAAACATGAGCTATAAAGTCTCTAAATAGTCTACTTTTCTAGATGGTTTTATCATATCAGTCCAAATAATAATAACAATAATAATAACAACAACAATAATAATAATAATAATAATAATAATAATAATATACTTATTTATTTATTTAAACAATTATTCTGTATAATTTATATAGTAATAATAAAACAAATATATATATATATTTTGCAATATATAAATATTTTATTATACACACACACATTATATATTATATATTCCTATAATATTAGCAAAATTATAAAATTGAAAATTTCCTTAATGGTTTCTCTAACATTCACATAATCAAGAAAACCTTTTTTCTTTTTTTTTTTTATGTTAAAAAAAAAAAAAAAAAATCTGTATGTTTTGTTTGTGCTGAGAACTTTAAGAAATAACGTTTTCATAATTGAATGGGAACATTAGCAAAACATTCTTAGGACTTATTTTTATTATGGTTAATTGATTTTATTGCTGCTGAAAGATCATTAAACTTAAGTGTATTCTAGCTTAAATGCACTATGTAAATATCATGGTAAATAAATACAGTAAATGTGGCTACTAAAAACTCATTCAGTACTACAGTACTATATTTTTTTGCTTTCGGAGGGAAATGCCGAGATTTATTGTAAGAGCAGAGGTTTGGAAATATCTGCTCTTATCCATAAAATATAAATTCATAGACACATACTTCAGAGCTGAAGGAGCGTGTGGTCTTTTGAACTTTCATAAACAATATTTCAATAGACACAAATGAATATCACAAGCTTTTTCTCTCATCTTGAGCTCCGTATGAAGAACGGCGGTTCTAATTGGTTACAAAACAAATATTCAGTAGACGCTGCTTCTGAAGATCTCACGCCAAGAACTGCAGAAATACAGACAGATTGTTGAAAATGAATATTACGTTTCTCTGGATGAGAGAGAATAGAGTTGCAATATTTCTTTTGAATCCCCAGGATCCTGAATATTATTCATTTGAGGAATGTCCCTGTAAAGTCTAGCAAGGTTTTAATCTGTTTTTATTTGTTACTGATATCACGTCGTCTGCACATAAATTCTCGGATTTCCAGGAACCTCTTGGCAATCTATTTTAAATTCAATTCTATTGCTGTCTTTCAAAAAAATACAGTCAGACACAAACATCCTGTGTTCAGTTGTGTGTGTAACAGGACCTAATTTAGCAAAAATAATTTCAACAAGCTCGAAGCACATTTACAGTAATGGAAGTCTATGGGCAAGACATTCAGGAGGGTTGAGAGCAGAAATGTGCCGTTTGTGTTTTAATTACAGCACATATTAAATCCTGAAAATGAGCTTAAATACAAAAATAAGATGTTAAGTCTCTAATTAGGACACTTTTCAAGGTGATTATTTTCACAACAGTCAAACAACAACTACTACTACTACAACAATAATATAAACTACTGTTAATAAAATTGTTATACAATATATACTTATTTAATAAAAGCAATTATATATACAGTATACATACAGTATGTATGTGTGTCTATGTGTATATATAACAACAATAATAATAACTACTACTATAAATAAAAATGTTGTGCAATATATACTTAATAAAAACTATTATATATACTGCATATATACAGTATCTATCTATCTGTAAGATTAATATATCACAAAATATATATTATTATAATTGTTAATGAGCTGTAAAGTCTCAGTCTAAATAGCAACAACCATAATAATAATAATATTAATAACTACTATTAATAATAATGTTATACAATTTACTTATTTAATAAAACTTATAACTTATAATATAATAATAATAATATATTTTGCAATATTCTATTAATGTATATATTCATATATATAAATATATTGCAAAATATATTAACAATTATATATATATATATATATATATATATATATATATTATGTTATGGTATATGTACAAATATTATTATTATTATTATTATTATTATTATTTGCAATTTTGATTATGTTAATGTGTAATTGTTATGCCTTTACTTTCAAAACAGTGTGTATTTAAATGTTTATCCGGTGAAATATCAAACCCCACTGACTTCCACTGTAAGTGCATTACTGTAAATGCAATTTTCCTTTGTTTTTACAAAGTGGAAATGATTTTCTGTGTTAATGGACCGGATGTCACAGATGCCGGATCTTGTATTGATCCCACACATTTTCTTTAATTTCATTCATCCGGGTGATTTTTTCCACTGCGATTTTCTCGACCTCCACTGAAAAACAAGTATTGAGAAACTCAGTTCTGCTGCTCCTGCAGGAAAACTCCTCCATGCTCCGGTCATACGAAAGGCAGTAATTAAAAACTGGGAATGGATGGCAAGCTAATTGTCAAATTATGATAATTACACGTCTTTGTTATGCTCCAGCTGTCTGGGAGAGAAGCTGAGGTCAAACGCAGCTCTGGCCGGCCGCACTCTGTAATCAGAGAGGAGGATCGGCCAACTTTAGAACATTTATTACAAGCTGATTATAAACCCGAGGAGCTTGCAACGCTTTCTGTCTTTGACTCTGTACTGGATCTGTTTGGGACTGAGGCGGCCTTCCATACGGCCTGCTGATTGGTCTATATCCATGACAATTACACAGCTCACTGAAAACGGCCGAGCACTCAATGAAGTGCCGTCTGACGGCACAATGATTACGCTGCTCCGACCGCCGACAGACAGAAAGAAAAACCATTCTCTGTGATAAGACCTGCAGGTGTGACTGCCCACTGCGCTTGACTGAGAGAACACACACGTTCACTGAGCATCTGAATGAAGACACAACATAGACTTTTGTTTTTATATATAGACTATATATATATATACCTAACCCTGTTTTGCACTATTCTGGAGAGTAAATGCATGTCCAGGATGAGGATGTAATAGATTCTGGCATATTTCTGCACACTGTACATCTGTTTCCACACATCTCAATACCCGTCGGCTGTACACAGAATCATTCTACTTTACATCCACGGCGTGTGTTTCTCCTGTGTTTTACCACGCTGGAGCTGACAGCTGCATTTACCTCTCACTGTTCACTGTGCAAAGCTCACATAAACATGCATAGCTGTACTGTATTTACAGTGATGCTGTCATCAGCATAAACAAACTACAACAAATACTAATATGATGCATTAACAACTTGACCCTCTAACACCCTCTAGCATTATCTATTCTATTTCATCTACTCGTTTTCTTTTGTTTATTAAAAACAATCGACCCTCTAACACTAGCGTTCTCTATTCTATCTACTTGTTTTCTTTTTATTTATTATTAATAAATGAATAAATAAATACAATAAAAAACCTTACTAAAGTGAGGAAAAGTCTGTGTTAGACTAACCAGGACCACTAACAGTGGAGTAGAGTATTATGAGAGACAGACTGACTGAGCAATTGTGGTTACCTGCATCAGATACAACATTCATTCTTAAGATCAATCTCATATTCACAATAAAACATTAGTTTGAATGTCCGCTGAGGAAAGCGATATCTTTGTCATACTATCCTTTCATCTGTTAAGGGTGATTTCTAATGACAGCACTGCATCTTACAAGGGGTTACTGAAAGTAAAAATAACTTTCTTGTTTACAACCGCGTTTCAGGCTTTCAATATAAAAGTCTTTACTGCTGAATCACTCATAAAAACATGTCGCCATCTAATGGCGGAACAATGTATCTAAACGCAGACTAGGCTTGCTGCGATAGACGGTGATACTGGCACCGTCCCCCACCGTCGTTTTGATTTTTTATAGTAATAAAATTCATTTAGTTCAGTTAGAGAACAGACACTACAATTAAAATCTGAACACGGTTGCTCAATACAGCATCCTCCATAACGCGGTGGCTATTTACACCTGATATCATATGTAAACACTTGTGTTACCACAGCAACGACTGACGCATCTGAATTGCATTCCAAAGAGATCCGTTATCAGCCCCGCAGTGGAAAACGAAATCATAACTGTACCGGCCAACTCAGATCTGCACGGAAAGAGAACCGTTCAGTGCGATGGTGAAAAAGCGGCTATAGATTAGATTTCATTCACGTGAGGAGAGTCGAGCTGACTGACAAGAAGAGTGGGGTGAGACAGACAAGATGATAGCGGAAGATTTAGTTTCAAAACGAAATACAAAAGCAATATTTAGCATTTTGAAAAGCCTGTTGACTTTTGCTGTTTATGTAAGGTGATTTTGGAAGTTATTTTTAAACATTTGTTTCTTATTTAATTGGTTGCACAGTGTTTGCTGATTTTCAGTTTTGTATAGGCCTACCTATAGGCTATTTAAACTTTGTGTAAGTTATTTGTTATTTTATATTAGGCATAGCTTATAGAACGGTGTATTTTGATTCATTTTGTTAATAAAAGTTCTATGATTTATATATAGGTTAAGTTGAATTTGAAGTTTTGTTGATGCTTGAATTGACGCCGAATTGACGCTAGTTTGAAAGTGAAAGTAAAATGCGCACATCGCTTTTAAGCTGTTTAGAAGCGAAGGAAAGTGAGGAAAAGAGGGAAACCTCAAACGAACTAGTGCTTTATGCCTAATTGCCGCTAATTTGAAAGTGAAAGTAAAATGCACACCCCGCTTTTACAAGCTATTTAAAAGTGAAGGAAAGTGTGAAAAAAGGGGAACCCCATCCACCCCACCACCCCCACGGTGATACCGGTACTACCGGTGTTGTCACACGTCGATTAACCGGTGGGGAAATTTCCTCAGCGTCACAACCCTAACACAGAGCACTTCTCAATACCAAATATTACTATTATTTATTGAATAATAATATTTACTAAACAACAGCAGCCACCATAAAGGTTGCTAGGCAATTCAGTCAAAAGCACAAAGGCAGTACTCTGATATACAGCATTGAAGTTAGACGAAGAAGACTTTGCCCTCAGCCAAAACTATTTGCTCTGGAACAAATAATAGATTAATGAGACCAAAGTCTGCCCGCTAGATTTACCCAAAATGAATTATATGTTTAACCACTATAGAGACATCAGAGCCAGTGGTAAATTCCAGAAAATCTGGCCGAGGTGAGGCTGCTCTCTGTGGGTTTATGAGCACTGAATGCCTGTTGACGCCCTGGAGCTCACATCTCCGAAAACGTTGAAGCAAATTTTTAAACAGACATTATCTTTATTAACAAACCGCATAATTGAATTCTAAACAACTACATTCTCACCTAAAAAAACTCTTAAAACTACATTCCGTGACACAAAAACAGCATTATTTATAAAAATTATAGTGGATTGTCCGCCATGAGACTTGCTGTGAGAAATACTGCAAACGGAGTGATAATAGTAACTGTTGTGTGTGTGTGTGTGTGTGTGTGTGTGTGTATATATATATATAAAACAATATTTCGCAGACTTTCCGATGAGATTAATAAAATGTGTGTGTGTATATACTGTATATATATATATATATATATATTTACATAATATCTGTGTATATAAAATGATGCCAATCATGTAACTGTCAAATGACATGAACATACAAGTCGCTGTGATTATGATCAGAAATTAAGTTCCTCATTTGTTATTGAATCATCATCAATCCACACTACATGTGTTCTTGGCCCGTTCCCAGAGGACCGTTAGCGACCAGGAATTCGGAAGTCGATCGTGAGCCCTTTTCCCGTGTAAAGCAGTGGGATGCGTGACAGGAGGCGTCAACAGCCTGTCTTTATATCAGATCTCCACCTGCTCCTGTAGCCCTGCCGAATACCAGCAACAGCTGCCTTCAATAAATCCTGACGCTGCTGCAGCGCAGGTAATATCTGTAACTGTAGAGGCCTGATCGTAAGTCCTTCTGCAGTCGAGCGGGACGCTATTTAGGAGGTTAGGCATGTGGCGCTCGCCCAGTGCGCGTCTAGAGTTCTCATACGAGCCGAGATGGAAACAGCAGCCGTATTTCCATCATTGCGAGAATGTGGAGGGAAGTTGTGCTGATGGTTTGATGGGCTGCTGGTTGGACCATCTCACCTGCTTCTGGCTAAAAACACCAGTCAACACATACTGGACACATGTTTGACTTCCTCTGTCTGGCTTGCAAACATCCTCGCCAAAACCCACAAGGAGATTCTGGTTTAGAAAGACACGCGTATGAACTTGAAGTGCCTGAGATCCCACAAGAAACAAGAGAGGAGAAAATCAAACAGACCAAACAGAAAATGGGCATCAATCCCTACTGTTAGCATGCAAAATTAGGACTATTCTGTCCCAAATTATATATATATATATATATATATATAAGCATATTATATAATTATATATATAAGCATATATTATATATAGCCTATAAACCTATATATTATGCACATTTGTGTGTAGAAATTGTGTTAAAAGATGTTAAAAACTGTGGATTAGAATATCCCAAATTATATATATATATAAATTAATGTTTTATTTATATATTATATTTTTATATTTACCTAATATTAACTTGTATATACAATTAATTAAGGCAGTTAATAATTATATTTGCACAATTAACAAACACAATCAACAAACAAATTTCTATAAATTTCTATAACAAATAAATACAATTAATTTTTCAGGGTAATTTGCATATATACATATATATATAGGCCTATATACACATACTGTATATATGCACACACACACACTGTATATGTGCATGTGTGTGTGTGTGTGTGTGTGTAAAATATTATTCTTTATATGATGATGAATACTATCATTATTTATTATTATTATTATTATTAATAATACTGTTTTATTTATATAGTATATAATATTTTTTATATTTACATATAATTTATGTGCATATAAATGTAGGCCTTATATGTCATCTTATATGCATGATTAACAAACCATTTCTTCATGATTCATTTTTCTGGTTATTTTGGATTTATAATTGCATTTGTGTGTGAAAAACTGTGGATGAAGATGATCTTTCATAAAGTAACAGTGTGTCCTAAAACAGGCCTACTGTTTTCTAAATATGTTGAAGTATGTACTTTCCCATCACAAGTACACAGTAAAAGTATGCACGTCGGGATGCGTATGCAGTTCATCTGGAGGCTAGTTTCTGCTGTGATTTTGGGCGGTCATGAGGACTCGAGGAGGGCCGATCGGACAGAAACAGCCTCTCGTCATCCGTCATTACGCTGGTTTGGTAGCGAGGTTCATGCATCAGATTTCATAAGCAGCGCACATGTTGATCAGAATCACCGCCACAAGCAAACATCTGCAATTATGAATCGTCAGTAACGAGGTTAGGCAGGGTCTGGTCTGAGCGCTCCTCTGCGGGTCAGAGCGAGTTCAGCTCCCTGTGGCGCTGCACATTTACTGACGATTAAATCATGAAAACGCCGCTCTCCTCCAGCTTCTTAAAGAAGACAAACGGACGATGTCAGTGTAAACCGCGCTCCATCTTTATTAAAATGTTTATCAAATATCCTCATTATGCCCTGCAGGAGAACTGTGTGGAAAGTCAACTTGAAATCACAAATTCGTACATTCGTTTGCCGATACGGTTTCCTGGCTTAAGGATTTACATAATATCATGTAAATTGAGGCTGCTTGAGTTTACTTCACTCAGTAAAGATGAATATTTCCATTTACACATCGCTTGAAGCTATCAATCAACTCGTGTGTCACCTGACAAACACATTCAGAGAAATAAAACCAATCTGGACCTGCTGCCTTCAGATCCTCCTTATTCTATGTATTAAAATTTATGTAGTAATAAATGTAAATAATAATAATAATAACACTGTATATTTAAATAGTATTTATGTTTTCTGTTGATATCATTCACTAAAACTTAAACCAGAATTAAAATGATTAAAACATTTTTTTAAATTTTTTTAAATGTTTTGATTAATTTATTTAAATAGTTTTTTAATTGAAATAAAGCTGAAACAAAATATAAATGCTTAAATGTAAAAAAAAGCTAAATAGAAATATTTAAAAAATGAATAAAAATGACAAAAGCACATAGAATTACTGAAACTAAAAACTGAATATTAAAATAAAAGCTAATTCAAAATATTAATAAATACCACAATACTAAAACAATAATTTCTTATTAGCCTACTTATTTTTAAGTGATAAAAATACAGTCATTACGTCTGAAATTCATACTGTGGATATGTGATGAACATTTCCTACCACATAATAACTAATAAAAATATCTACAGTATAAAGATTCCGCTGGAATTGGTTTGCTTAGCTGGGAATCACAGAGCAAAACATCCAGCATATGTGAATGATTTTATTGAACAGAGCCGTGTAAAAGCCTCGTGTGTAAACTGAACACATGTCGGGATATTCTTCTATTTGTTCTTGTATTTTCATTTAATTCCAGCTGATTTCTTCTTCCAATGTGATCAGAGACAATTCATGCTAAGATATCAGAGAATCACAGCGTCTCTCCCGAACACACATCTCTATCACTGCCTTTATCTGCCTCTGTGACTCTACACACACACACACACACACACACACACACACACAGCAATCACAGTTTCCAAGGACTCTTGGTGGATAATTACTTTGCCTGCTGCATCTTCTGAGTAAAGGTAAATTAAGACTGTCACCTAAAAAACAGAAGAAACACAAAGCAGCTAATGAATGGATCCCACGCTGTCCTCTTTCTCGCGTAACGTGAGAGACTGGAGAATTATATATACAGTTATATTATATTTACAGTTTTTTTCAACTGCTTACACACATATTCAAAACTTTACCTCTTTTTTCAAAACTTTACACACAAATCCAAGAATTGCACACAAAATGCGAAATGCCTCGCATCTCTTGCAAAATGAAGCACTGCGTTCAAAATATCACAAACACATCTCGAAAGCAAACATTTGCAAATATATTTGCCATAATATTAATTCCTGTTAGATTTTTGTGTGTTACATAGAGAATTGTGTGTTGTGTTTTGCAATAAGTGTTTTATGAAATTGAAAACTGAATCAAAGACTGATAATTAGTGAATGGTTTTCTCAGATTTGAGTGTCAGCTTTCAGAAATTGTGTTACAAGTAAAGATTTTGTGTGTAAGCAACTGTAATATATTAAAAATAATATTTATATAACATTTTGGTAATAAATGTAAATGATAATATGTAAATAATAAGAACATGTTTAAGTTAAAATACTAAAATTATCAAAAGAAAACTAATAAAAATCACTTTCATTAATTAAAATGAAATAATATAAAAACATAGAATAGAAATAGAAATAAAACGACTCAAACTTAAAATTATAACACAATATTTGTTGTAATAAATACTATTTACTGTAATATTTAATATTCATAATAATAATGTCATTATAAATAATATTATTTATTAGATGAAGTAGTAAAAAGGCTAACAATAAACATATAAATCTATATATATATGTACACACACACACACACACACACACACAAGCAAATTACTAAAACAAATTAAAAATAAAAAAAATTAAAATTGAAATACTGAAAATATAAAGCATTCAAAATATTGAGAAATACTGTAATAGTACATAAATAATGTTAAAATACCACTGACATTGATCAGTAATTCTCTACAATGTGAAGGTGTTACCAAGTGAAGGTGAGAGTGTGCTACGATATCAACACCTTCATCAAAAACAAAACTGCCACGAACAGAAGTGTCTGTTATTTCCGGAGGAGGAGAGAAACTTTGCTGTCCTGCAGAGTGTTTGTGCTCCAGGACTCTCTCTGTGGTCTGTCGCTGGACCGCCGCCACACTCGCCTCTAATGAGGCTTCAGGCTTCGGGTTTGAGGCCAAAATGCCTGCGGATGATCTGGATGATTTGTGTACGAGATGGCGTGAAATGTCTGGCGGAGTGCACGAACACAAACCTGGATCTGAGAAAACACAAACCCACACGGAATGACGCAACGAGAGGCGCATCAAACGCAATGCAATACGTGTAACGCGATCGCTGCATGCCGTGTCATGCCTCGTATTTTTGGACTCTGCACTAACAGTAATAATATCTCTCAAAGCATCGCATTGCACCCAAGATAGCAACATTTGAGTGCTTATTACAGATGATTATTCACAAAGCTCTCTAATCAGGGCTGATATTAGCAGGGCTCTTCACACAACTCTGAAAGCAGATGGACTCTCACTCAGTGTGGTTTATGGGTTAGTTAATCGAATACTAGTCTGTGTAACGCCCACAATCTGTTCACACACTCCTCATGCAGACCACATAACAAGCACCGACTGGAAAACTGCAGTCAGTTTGCTTACGATGTGCCAGGTTAAATACACTTGATACACTTAACAAGGTTTGCATGGTTAATTAACAAAGTTCATGTATTTTTTTATCATGAAAAAATGCAAGATTTCACCCACAATAATATAATAAATATAAATAATAATATGTAAAAAAAAAAAAGTTTTTGGAATTTTTAAAAATATTTATATGTATATTTTGAAATCTATTTAAAAATATATATGCATTTAATAAATGATATCTAAATTATGCAATTTATATTTGCATTTATTATTTATATCTGACAACAGCCAGTGCTCCACACAGAGATCTGATCTTTCCCTTCAAGAAACCTGAGATGAAAGAGTATAATAAATAAAATATTTATTGTAACTAGTGCTGTCAAACGATTCATTGCGATTAATCACATCCAAAATAAAAGTTTTTGTTTACATAATATATGTTTGTATATGTGTATATTTATTATGTACACTGTATATAAATACAAACACATGCATGTATATATTTAAGTTTATAAGTGTAAGTTTATATATTAAACATTTTATATATAATATAAAATATAAGAATATGAATGTTAGTGCTGGGCAGCGATTAATCGCGATTAATCGCATCCAAAATAAAAGTTTTTGTTTATATAATATATCTGTGTGTACTGTGTATATTTATTATGTGTATATAAAGACACACACATACAGTATATATTTTGAAAAGATTTACATGTATATATTTATTAATATAATTTATATGATATATAAATATATTTAATATATAATCATAACACATTTTTCTTAAATATATACATACATGGGTGTGTATTCATATATACATAATAAATACACACAATACACACACATATATTATGTACACAAAAACTTTTATTTTGGATGCGATTAATCGCGAATAAGCACTAATTGTAACATTTAATATATTAGGAATAATATTTATATAACATTTTTTTTTTTGGCAATAAATATAAACAACAATATGTAAATAATAATAATATGTTTAAGTACTAAATTAATAAAAATCACTTTCATTAATTAAAATGAAATATAAATAAAAAGACTCAAACTTAAAATTATAATAGTCAGTGCTCCACACAGATATCTGATCTGTCTCTTCAAGAAACCTACCTGAAATGAAAGACTTAAAAGTATAATTATGAAATAAAATGATAAAATATTGACTTAGAGTTCATGTCATTAAATCTACAACAGATATTGAATGTTTTGTGTGAGAGCGACTAGAAAACCCAAGCGATCAGAGATGATGAACTGTAGGAGACTAATCTAATGCTGGATGTCTCTCTCTCGAGCCGGTTTGATCCCAACACGCATAAGAATTCAAATCAATAGCAGTCAATTAAGATAAGTGAACATCCGCAGGTGAGCCGATAGAGAAAACACGCGCTCCACCGACTCAAGGACATGTCCACCTTTCACACCAGACAAAAACAACTCAAGCAGGAGATTTACAGCCCAAAGAGCCTGTTTCCTCAGGATTCGCACAGCGCCATGATTTACTGCCCTGAAGATTCACACAGAGAGCAGCTGCAGCTCCTGCGTTACAGAGGAAGAAATCCAGTCTTGTCAATTAGGATTTGACACCTGGGGCAGGTCTGTGAACTCTGACCCCGCCGGGCCGCTCCACGCTCATTCAGGAGCAGCTAAATGAAGAATCAACTCTGAACGGGAGGTCAGACCCCCGCGGAGGAGCTGCAAGGTCATGAGAGTCGACAGAATTATGTGATCTGAGACTGAGCCTGTTACACAGGTCTCTACTGCTCACCAAGACTGTTTATTTGATCAAAATACTGGAAAAACTGTGAATTATTTTTAGAATTTAAAACAGCTGTTTTCTATGTGAATATCTGTTGAACTGTAATTTATTTCTGTGATGCGCAGCTGTATTTTCAGCATCATTACTGCAGTCTTCAGTGTCACATGATCTTCAGAAATCATTCTAATATGCTGATTTGCTGCTCAAGAAACATTTCTGATTATTATCAATGTTGAAAACAGTTCATATTTTTGTGGAAAACATGATCCATTTGATTTTTCATGATTCTTTCAAAAAAAGTTGAAAAGAACAGCATTTATTTGAAATAGATTTTTTTTTTGTAAAATTATAAATATTTTTACTGTCACTTTTTTATATGTCCTTGATGAATAAAAGTACTAATTTCTTTAAAAAAAAAAAAAAAAAATTAAAATTAATTAAAATAATAATGAAATAAATATAAATATATAGTGTATGCTTTTTTGCAATTTATAAAACGACTGATATAAAGCAAATTTTTTATTAATTAATTACTTTTAGGGGTAGTCATTATAATTAACAAAAAAGGGTAACACTTTACAATAAGGTTCATTAGTTAACTACATTAGTTAACATGAACTAATAATGAACTGCACTTATACAGCGTTTATTAATCTTTGTTAATGTTAATTTCAACATTTACTAATACATTATTAAAATCTTGTTAACATTAGGTAATGCACTGTGAACTAACATGAACTAACAATGAACATCTGTATTTTTATTAACTAACGTTAGCGAAGATTAGTAAATCCAGTAACAAATGTATTGCTCATGGTTAGTTCATGTTAGTTAATACATTAACTAATGTTTAACTAATGAACCTTATTGTAAAGTGTTACCCAAAAAAGAGATAAGCCCTCAATACAGTTGTCTTTATTTACATATATAAACATAAACGAGAGCAGTAGCTTCTCTTAATGCTGTCCATGAATACTGTGATTAGACTCGGATTTCTTTATTTTTATATAAATACATTTGTTATTTTATTGTATTTGATTATTGATTTTAATGATATGCTGCAGACTGGATTGCGCCACTGATAATTCCATTGGAACTCTGTTACAATGACAATAAAGTAAAGTCAATGCAATGACCCTAAAATTAGCAAAATATAATTTTAAACATAAAATGTAAAGCTTGAAATATGAGCTGGAAAAGGTTTTTTCTCCATCACGTTTATTTAATCACGTTTATTTAATCATCCTGACTGTAAGTACGTGATGTTGTTTTGTTATTGTCACACATTCAGAGATTCGTCTAAGCAAGTCATAAACCCCCATAATTCCACAGTGCTAGTGATGTGCTCAGTTCACCCTCATCTGCACATGATCAGACACGCATTCTCCAGAAAAGTCCATCAGTCCCAGCTCACTTTGCACTTGGCCTATTTCAAGAGATGAGCAGCAGAAATGAAAGGAGGATGGAGGACTGCTGTAGGTCAGGTCAGGGTGGAGTCGACCGAGAGCTGAAGACAGCGATGATGAAGAAACAGCAACATTGTGTCATCGTTTACTCAACCTGCAGGATATTTTATGCATATGATATTTTGCCTATTTCAGCTGCTTTTGCCCATGCAGTAAAAGTCAGTGAGGTCCGAAATAACACGGAGCACTGTATGGACCCCTTCAAGACATAAAAAAAAAAAAAATTAAAAATGTTTTTCAAAGAAGTCTCTTCTGCTCCTCAAGGCTGCATTTAATTGATCAAAATTACAGTAAAATCATTCAAACAGCTGTTTTCTATGTGAATATGTGTTAAACTGTAATTTATTTCTGTGACGCAGTGCTGAATTTTCAGCATCATTACTGCAGTCTTCAGTGTCACATGATCTTCAGAAATCACTCTAATATGCTGATTTGCTGCTCAACAAACATTTCTGATTATTATCAATGTTGAAAACAGTTGCGCTGCCCGATATTTTGTGGAAAATCAGATACACTATCTTTTAAAAATTTGGAGTGAGATAAAATAATAAATAAATAAATAAATAAATAAATAAATAAATAAATAAATAAATAAATAAATAAATAAATAAATAAATAAATAAATAAATAAATAAATAAATAATTAATTAATTAATTAATTAAAATAAATACATATTTCCAAGTAATGATGTATTAAATTGATGAAAAGTGACAGTAAAGACATTTATAAAGAAAAATAAAAAAATGTATCACAGTTTCTACAAAATGTAATGCCTGTTTAGTATTTTTTATTTTTTATTTCAGTTTTAGTTTATTTATTCTCTGTTTTAGTCATTTTAGTACATCAACATCAACAAAAATAAAATTACATTTTGCCTTCAATTAGCTTAAATGTTTTTAATATTTTTAGTTAATGATAATAACACTGAGGTAATGGTAAGATGTAAAATAAATAAATTAACACTTAATCAGCTATAACGTATTAAATTGATCAAAAGTGACAATAAAGACATTTATAATTTTACAAAAGTTTTATATTTGTAAGTACGTGATGTTGTTTTGTTATTGTCACACATTCAGAGATTCGTCTAAGCAAGTCATAAACCCCATAATTCCACAGTGCTAGTGATGTGCTCAGTTCACCCTCATCTGCACATGATCAGACACGCATTCTCCAGAAAAGTCCATCAGTCCCAGCTCACTTTGCACTTGGCCTATTTCAAGAGATGAGCAGCAGAAATGAAAGGAGGATGGAGGACTGCTGTAGGTCAGGTCAGGGTGGAGTCGACCGAGAGCTGAAGACAGCGATGATGAAGAAACAGCAACATTGTGTCATCGTTTACTCAACCTGCAGGATATTTTATGCATATGATATTTTGCCTATTTCAGCTGCTTTTGCCCATGCAGTAAAAGTCAGTGAGGTCCGAAATAACACGGGAGCACTGTATGGACCCCTTCAAGACATAAAAAAAAAAAAAAAATTAAAAATGTTTTTCAAAGAAGTCTCTTCTGCTCCTCAAGGCTGCATTTAATTGATCAAAATTACAGTAAAATCATTCAAACAGCTGTTTTCTATGTGAATATGTGTTAAACTGTAATTTATTTCTGTGACGCAGTGCTGAATTTTCAGCATCATTACTGCAGTCTTCAGTGTCACATGATCTTCAGAAATCACTCTAATATGCTGATTTGCTGCTCAACAAACATTTCTGATTATTATCAATGTTGAAAACAGTTGCGCTGCCCGATATTTTGTGGAAAATCAGATACACTATCTTTTAAAAATTTGGAGTGAGATAAAATAATAAATAAATAAATAAATAAATAAATAAATAAATAAATAAATAAATAAATAAATAAATAAATAAATAAATAAATAAATAAATAAATAAATAAATAATTAATTAATTAATTAATTAAAATAAATACATATTTCCAAGTAATGATGTATTAAATTGATGAAAAGTGACAGTAAAGACATTTATAAAGAAAAATAAAAAAAATGTATCACAGTTTCTACAAAAATGTAATGCCTGTTTAGTATTTTTTTATTTTTTTATTTCAGTTTTAGTTTATTTATTCTCTGTTTTAGTCATTTTAGTACATCAACATCAACAAAAATAAAATTACATTTTGCCTTCAATTAGCTTAAATGTTTTTAATATTTTTAGTTAATGATAATAACACTGAGGTAATGGTAAGATGTAAAATAAATAAATTAACACTTAATCAGCTATAACGTATTAAATTGATCAAAAGTGACAATAAAGACATTTATAATTTTACAAAAGTTTTATATTTCTAAATAAATGCTGTTCTTTTGAACTTTTTAGTCATTTGTGTCCTGAAAAATCCTGAAAAATTTAACGTATCACAGTTTTCACAAAAATATTGTGCAGCACGACTGTTTTCAACATTGATAATAATCAGAAATGTTTCTTGAGCAGCAAATCAGCATATTAGAATGATTTCTGAAGATCATGTGACACTGAAGACTGCAGTAATGATGCTGAAAATACAGCTGCGCATCACAGAAATAAATTACAGTTTAACACAAATTCACATAGAAAACATCTATTTTAAAATTCTATTTCACAATCTGTCCTGTATTTTTGATCAAATAAATGCAGCCTTGGTGAAAAGCTATGTTTGTGATGACATGAGTGTGAGAACATGATGCCACAATGTTGATTTCTGAATGATCTCTCCTTTAAAATGAACTACTGGAATATGCATTGGCTCGGATGAAAGCGGGAAGGACAGAGGGAATATTCAGAGGCGCGAGAGGAGACTCTAAACATAGCGGGCGCTGACAGCATGCCGAGCGTCTCGTTGTCCGAACCCCTGCAGCTGTTGCCTAAATCTCCCGTCGTGTCTTGGCAGGTCTGTCAGAGCCTCCGGGCCGAGCGTCCGCTCGCAGCAGGCCTGGAGAAACAGCCCAAACGCACTCCAGCTGACCCACGCCGCGCCAAAGCTTGACACGCTCGTTCCCGCTCACATTACAGCCCAGCGGTGACCGAGTCATGTGACCCTGGACCACAAAACCAGTCATAAGGGTCACTTTTTTGAAATTGAACATCATCTGAAAGCTGAATAAATAAGCTTTCCATTGATGTATGGTTTGTTAGGCTAAAATAATCTGGAATCTGAGGGTGCAAAATATATCTAAATACTGAGAAAATCACCTTTAAAGTTGTCCAAATGAAGTTCTTAGCAATGCATATTACTAATCAAAAATGAAGTTTTGATATATTTACGGTAGGAAATTTACAAAATATCTTCATGGAACATGATCTTTACTTAATATCCTAATGATTTTTGACATAAAAGAAAAATGGATAATTTTGACCCATACAATGTATTTTTGGCTATTGCTACAAATATAACTCTGCTACTTATGACTGCTTTTGTGCTCCAGGGTCACATATAGAGCGGCACATTGACTCAACGAGCCTGACTTATGGGAGCTTGGTTTACCTGCAGGTGTTTCTGCTTCAGATGGACGTAAATCTGAGCGCTGCTCGTCTAATCAGAGGAAGATTTATCTGGATTCGGCTGACAGGGAGCGGGTGGCGCTTAATTCTCCAGTTCTCATAAATATCAGTCAGAAATCCACTCGCTGAAGTTTGTGAGCAGGTTAATGTGGCGTTAAAATATTAGACAAAAATATCAAAGCCTTTGCTATAAATCTGATCATTTCTGCACCGATACATCCTTCAGATGGCACTTAAATTTGCCTTTGCTTCAGGTCATTAGCATCAACTAAAACTTTAAGAAATAAAATAAATGTTAGCTAAAATGACATAAAACTTTCAGTTATACTTTCAGTAAATATTTTAGTTAGTTGCAAAAGGTAAAATTTCACATTTTTTAGTTTAAGTGTTTTTTTTCTTTTCTATTACTAAACTAAAACTGATATTAAAAACAAATACATAAATAAACAAATAAGCTAAATAGACATATAAAAACAAACAAATCAAAGCAAAACAAAACAAAACAGATAAAACCAACAAAAACACTCCGGGAAAAACTTAAACTAAAATTAAAATCAAAATAGAAAATATAAAAATAACAAGTAATAAAAAATTAAATACAATAATACTAATTAATTTACTGAAATTAAGCAGAGAGAAAAAAATATATATAAAAACTAATAAAACCAACAAAAAGACAAAATTACTAAAGCTTAAAATAAAACTAAAATAAAAACAGAAAATCTAAAAATAAAAAATAATTCAAAATATTAAAAACCATAATATTATATTAATAATACTAAAATAACACTGTTTTTACTGGGGGGAAAAAAACATAAAAAATAAAAACAATTACTATAACTTAAATTAAAATTAAAATATAAAAACATTAAAAAATAAATATTATATAAAAATATTATGAAATGCCATATAATTAATAGTAAAAATAAATAAATAAAACACTGGTTTAATTTACTCAGTTCACTTGTACAATGCAAGCAGGTGAATTCTTTACCATTGTAAAGTCGGCATGTACTCAGAACTGACTTTATTTGTTTATCGTCTGCTCCTGATCTGACAATGAATGATTCACATTATTCTGGAGAAGGAAGTTTTTCTTCATAATCCTGAGAGATCAAATCAAGTCCTGCTCTACATGTTTTTTCTTGTTGAATACCCTGTTTCAATTACAAATACGTCATAAAAGTACAAACTGCATTTCATGTCGACTTTAAATCAATGCCAATAAAGCTTTACGACACGTTCACTGACTCACAAAGAAAGAAAAAAGAAAGAAAGAAAGAAAGGAATCTTTAAATCCAGCTCAATATCACTGAGATTTAAACATCTTAATAACAACGATCAGATTTCTGCTTGAAGTAAAATAAGACTGTTCATACAATCGATTCTTCATTTACATTCAAATAAGAGGATACAAATCAAAGAAGGAAAGCAGTGGTTGGAAAATGTCATTTGTCGGCTCAAGAGTTCCTTTGATTTAGTGTTTGAGACGATGAGGAATATCTCATCCATATCTCTGTGGAAGTCATGGATGGCCAGGATTAAATTGAATTGGTCCCATCATCATCCTCCCTCTCTCTCTCTGGCTGTTGTGAAATGATAAATGTGAATGATAGAGTCTCCATATGGCTTCTCTGAGCAAATCTGAGAGTCTGACTGCGTCCGGATCACAAACACCAGCTGCTGCACCGTCCAGCACACACACACACACACACACACACACACACCTGATCGTGGGAATATACAAACGATGACACAAACGATGATGAAAAGTCAGACTGATTTCACCAGTTCAGGGATTCCCAAACTTTTTTCTTCAGCTGAAACCCTTTGAGCTACAATATTTACTTACTGCCTAAGATTTAATATTTTTATATATAGTTGTATATATATATATATATATAAAGTTAATATTTAATTAAGTTAACAACATTTTTGCATATTCATGGTTCTCAGATGTTGGTTGATGGTCACATGACATGCAGCTAAATTAAATATTTCAGCTTTTTAGTAAGTTTTATTAAATTAGAATTTATTAAATTATCAAATTGTAATTAATGTTATTATTATTATTATTATTAACATTTTAAATGTTTAAAATTAAATAATTACATTTTTAAATTGTATTTAAAATTATGATTTTTATTTTATTTTTAACTTATTATTTATCTATATTTTAAATTTTTATTATTTAAATAATAATCTGACTTCAATAATATTTTCAGATATTTCATTCATACTTTCACATATTTTGGTTCGTTGGCAGGGCAAAATTCTAATTTTTGGTTAGTTTAAGCTGATAACTAAGCTAAAACTAAAATAATAAATAATAATATTTAAAAAAAAAACATTTATTAAGTGTTTTAAGTGTTTATATTTTAATGTTTTTAAAAAATGTACTATTTATTTTTAAGCATTTGTATTTTAATGTTTTTAAAATTGTTATTAGAAATTGTCATTTTTATAATTATTATTAATATTAATATTAAATATTAAATGTTTTAATTGTATTTAACATTTTCTTTTTTTATTTTAATTTATTTGTCATTTATTTATAGCCTATTTAGTATTCTAATAGTAGTGGCAGGTTTACTTTTTATGATTTAAATAATAACTAGACTTTCAACTCACAAACCCCGGTTTGTGAAACCCTACTAGCACATTTAGTGATGTTGGTTACTAGTTGGTCTCTATGCACTCTCAGAAATAAAGGTACAAAAGCTGTCACTGGGGCGGTACCTTTTCAAAAGGTACACTTTTGTACCTATTAGGTTCACTTTAAGTACTAATATGTTCCTTTAAGGTACCAAAATGGACTCTTTAGGTACAAACATGTACCTTTTGAAAAGGTACCGCCCCAGAGACAGCTTTTGTACCTTTATTTCTGAGAGTGTGTGTGCGGTGAACAACTGTTACAAGATCACCACTGAAACCCTGGATTGACCATTTAGACATAAACACAGCTATATACAGTATATTTCAAAATATGTCCAGACAGCCAGCAGATGAAATAACAAGAGATTCAATGCCTGGGAAGATCCTCAGACTGCTTGACCTCTGCCGACCTCTTCTGACCCATGCATTTCCAGCTGATATGAGATGCATTTATATAACTACTCCAGAACTGAATGGCATTTTACTGAGAAAGAAAGATCAGCTCACATAAAGCGTGTTTTTATACATCTACAGGAGAGCCCATCATCGGATCGATGAACAAGCTTGTTAAGTTAATACGCTGGATACGACAGAAGCAGAGCGCTGTAAAAGACGCGTGTACAAACACACGCTAAAAAAAAGATTTTCCAGTTTACAGGACCTTCTGAGTCACAAAAGTTGAAATGATACAAACATTATTGCAGTACGTTTTATAAGAAAATACTATTTCACTTCTAAAAAGCTCACATTTAACACTCTATGGTATGCATTATGTTCTATAACCATGAAATGTTTTTTTTTTTTTTTCAACTAAGCTTTTATTAAATGAAATAGCTTCAATTATAGCTTCAGTTGGGTATTTAGGAAAACGCTGCCATATGGCAACAGTGTACCACAATGGAAAATGGCCAAAAAAGTAGTTTTTCTATTAAATTATGATTTTCTTTTCAATTTAAATGCACATTTCTTTTAGAAATTGATGCATCCAATCTTAATTTCCATTCAAATCTGACACACACATGTAACAGGTGTCCTCCATATGTGAGGGTGACAGTGGGATAAATGTGTTATGGAAGACCATTCAAATGTCATTTGACTTAAAAACAGCACATCATTGACTACCCTAAGGCCGGCCCTTTTAATTACCATATTGCAATATATTTACATATATATATATATATATATATTAACTGAATTACAAATGTTGTTCAAACTAGTAAAGTGAATGTTGAGAGTGGCTGTGCTCCAAACCCTAGTGAGCTGCACACCTAGAAGTTTCTACTTTTTCATAGACATGAATAGTGTTATTTATTGTAAATTTGCTGAACAATAACCTCAATAAATTTATTGACTGAATGAGGCATTTTGCATTTAGTGAACAAACAAATTCAAATTGACAAAATGGAAAAAAATTTAAAGAGTTTGTGAGTTAATGAATGTATTATTATTATTTAAATAATAAAAAACCATAAAAATCTTTTTAAAAATGTATAATAATTTATCAAATATAAATAAGTAATTGAAAACTAACATAAAATTGCTAAATATATATATATATATATATATATATATATATTTTTTTATTTTTTTTTATTAAATTATTATTTTTAATTGCATTTTTGTATTTGTTTAGTAATTTATATATATATATATATATATATATATATATATATATACACACAAAAAATGCAATTAAAAATAATAATTTAATTTAAAAGGGGGTTGAATATGTGAAAATATGAAATAATAACTTAAAATATCAACAATCTCTTTTTTTTGCAGTGCAGTCTACATAGGCAGCTCCCTTTATAGGCAGCAGACAACATTCTGATATCATCTTATCTGTGAAGCAAGAAGTTGTTGGGCAAAAGAAGGAGTCTAAGAAGGCAGCATCAGGTGTTGTCTAGGTAGGCAGCTCACTAGGGTTTGGAACACAGCCACATTCGTTACTGGTAATGATGAGAGACCGTTGGAAATAAAGTCTAATTAGCTTTCACAAAATTCATCCAGCGAAATGATTATTACTGAAGAACTGACAGTATTCAGCTATATGATGATTAAGAAGATAACGACGGCGTGAATGAGAAACACAAAGAGCAGACATGTGAGTCAGACTGGGTCATGAAGGGCAGCGGGTCTCATTTCTGTCTGTTTTACACATTCTAATTGAAGCTGAAGGGTCTTCTGTGAAGTAAATGTCTCTGTGAACTGATTCTCTCAGACTTACATCAGACAGTAAAACTCACAGCTAAAATGCATTAAAAATAATATCAATAAAATATTTAAATAAAAAATCTGTATACTGGGTCTGTTTGGACCCAAAGAATCATTGTTTTATAAAACAGTCATAACTTCATAGTTTTCTAAAATCTTCTTCGTATTGTATACTTTTAGCGCTTTTACAATTTTTTTAAATTAATTTTAAAATTGAGAAATTTTTGAAATTTCAAATTACACATAAACCTCCACCAAAAAAAAAAAAAAAAAAAAAAAATTATGCAAAAAATCCTTCAGGATTGCACAAAAACAGTCCAAATTTATAAAACCTACATATTTATTTCTAAAAAAAAAAAAAAAAAAATATTACTCTAAAAAGTTTTCAAACTAAATAAATTCAATTTACTTGCATTACTTACATTTTACTTAATTTCACATTAAAAAATGATCAATGTTTTATGATGCAGTGGTTCATCAAAAGACATACATATTCATGTTTATAAACAAAATTCAGTCTGTGATTCTCAAACCCAAAACATTTTATCTCACCGCTAAGAGTTCTCCTAAATAGCAGTAAAAGTTTTTAGCAAAGAGTTTTCTCTTAAAACCTGTTCACAAAGCTGCCGAGACACACTTGTACTCAGGAACAGAGAGCAGTCTTAAGCTCAGAGTAAGGGGGCGGAGTTTACCTCGTTGCTATGGGTGATGTCAGAGTGCTTATTAACTACGTACACAGTGATTGGCTGACAGTCTCTGTCAGAGATTTATTCATAGAAATATTGTAAAGCGCGATATTATGATGCCACATTCAAATAAAGATTTTAAAATGCAGGCTAAGTGTCACTAATTAAACAAGTATATGTTCAGCTAATAGTCAGCCTCTTACATGTGTGCTTCTCAAGCAATTCGTGAATATGCATATAAACAGCCTTTTAATTAACAGAGTAGAATAATCACAGCTGATAGTAAGACATGCAAACGTAAAATAAAACCAAACTGGACGCAAGAACATCTGTTACTTCTTGTCCGGCTGATTAATCAAAACAAGGATATAATCAAAGGAAAATTTAGAGTAGGGATAACCTCCAAAACCGATACCTTTTTAAAAGCTCATTATCGTCAAATGTTTCTAAAATGTGTTTACGTTCCGAGGCAGATTTCCAGATAGTTTGTGACTTAGGTCTCCTCTTCACTGCTCCTAACCTTTCACAGATTTAGGAGCTAGATTTAGCACTAAAACACTTTATGAAATACTCTTAGAGCAAAAAATTAGGAGTCCTAAATTTAGATTATCTCCTAAATCGGCAAGTTATGAGCTACTTTTAGCCTTAAGATGTTTTGATATATATTTTTGAGTCTTGACCTGTAGAATATTCCTCTCTAGATTTCCCCCCACTTCAAGTCTTTCCTTGTCAAAATCTGAAAAATGTCATTCTTCCTGTGGAAGGGTTACAGAGCCTAACCTGGAGACGTCTGGAGTAATCAAGCAATTAACCTCTGCTGGAGAGGAGGAAAAGAAAAACAGACACGGATAGAGAGAAAGAGAGAGAAACTCCCAGGGATTTCAGACTAATCCAGCAGCGCTTTAACCCAACACTCTCACAGTCATACAGCACTACAAATCCCACAATTAATCTGAATTAATCCTCCACGAACGCACTCGTCCCATAAGATCACACACCTCTGGGTTCCCGCTGTTTTCTGAGGAATGGCTCCAGCAGCTCGTTATTTAAGCACAGTAACGAAGCGGTTGTTTCTGTTCATCAGCACTGACGCACACAATCACAGCGCAGACGGCCACCGTGCTTCGTTGTTGTTTTATCATCACGTTCATTAGCGTTTGGCTTTATTTAATCTACTTGGGATTGCAACAGTCTAAAATCGTCCCGTTTCATCCGAGCGCCAAAAATGTGGCGATAAACACTGATGTTTGAAGAACAACAGCTGAACAAACATCACGCTAACTCTCCTCGTCAATGAACGCGCCAGTTCTCACTTATGTCCCACACTTTCAGTCTGTCTCTCACACACACACACACACAGACACACTCACACACACACACACACACACACAGACACACACACAGACACACAGACACACACACACTCACACACACACACACACACACACACACACACACACACACACACACACACACACACACTCACACACACACACACACACAGACACACACACAGACACACTCTCACACACACACACACACACACACACACACACACACAGACACACACACACACACACACACACACACACTCACACACACACACACACACACACATACACACACACACACACACACACACACACACACACTCACACACACACACACACACACACACACACTCACACACACACACACACACACACACACACACACACTCACACACACACACACACACACACACACACACACACACACACACACACACACACACACACACACACACTCAAAGCCCTAAAAGACAAAGAAAAGCATTATTTACTTGTTTTATGAATTGTTTTTATCTCTGAAGACACGAGCGGGGGGGTTTGTCAGATTGAACTCACAGTTTTATCGCTGAAGTGTAGCTCAGTAAACACACACACACACACTAATGTGCAGACTCGTAATTAAATGTCTTAATTAAATCTCTGCTGAGCCTTTGCTGTCGCTGTGAGGGTCTTTTCTTTGGTCTCTTTTTAGTCTCAGATGAAGCGCTTATGGACTGTCTGATACTCAAAATAAAAATGGCGACGAGAGCTTTCTAAACATTGCTAGATTTAATATGAATGGCTTTACACTTTGGGGTCAGTAGGATATTTTTTTAAAGAAACGAATGCTTTTATTCAGAAAGGATGCATTAAATTAATCAAACGTGAGTGTAAAGATATTTATAATGTTATAAAAGATTCAAATTAATGCTGTCCTTTTGAACTTTCTATTCATCAAAGATTCATGAAAAAAATAATGTATCACAGTTTACACAAAAATATGAATTGTTTTTAACATTAATAATAATCAGAAATGTTTCTTGAGCAGCAAATCAGCATATTAGAATGATTTCTGAAGGATCATGTGACACTGGAGTAATGGCGCTGAAAATTCAGCTTTGAATCAAAGGAATAAATTATATTTCACTATATATTCACATTGAATTCCAGTTATTTTAAATTGTAAAAATATTTCAAAATATTCCTGTTTTTACTGTATTTTTAACAGCTTTCTAGCATCTCAAGCTCCGATCTCAGAGACGAGTGTGACGGAGGATTTTATTAGAGCGGTGAAGAGCGTCAGAGAGACACTGAGTTATCTAACAGAGAGAGACGGAGACAGGGACGATCACTGCTGGATCTCCAGAGCTGTGATGAAGTTCACTGCAGTGTGTCTCTCCATCATCACGAGACCTCATCTGCTGTCTGTCGTCTCCCTGAGAGCATATTTATACCTCTCTGATCCTGAACGCACAGCAAAAGAGTTAAAAATGAGATCTTACACACTCGAGAAAACCTACTGCTTCTTCCTGTCTGGTGTGAATAAAATCAGAGAGACATTTATCTGATCTGTAGCTGTGGCTCAATCCCTCATTTAATGCAACTCTGGGAGATTTTCAAACTGTTTTATCATCTACCATCGGTCTGAGCTGAGAGCAGGTCTTTGAATACTAATAATAATAACGTTCAACATCAGCGTTTGGTTTGAGTGACGCTGTTTCTGTGTAACTCAGGTGTGAACATCAGTGAAACGCACCTGAGTCCGCTTGAAAAGCAGGCTTTGAATGGTGTGAAAGATCCAGACTCATTTGTGGAAATGAAGCGCTATTGATGAAATATAATTAGCTCATTAGAGTATAATGCGTTTCTCATTGCCGCCCGTCTCGTATTCTTCACATCTCCTTGAATCCATAGACAGATGCAAGTGTCGTTCTGTGCATGTTAATTTTGGTAGAGAAGATTCAAAAACGTGAATGAATAACTCAAGTTTTTTTGTTAAATATCCAACTGTTATAGTGTCATCCTCAAAAAGCGTTGGAGACCCTTAAAAGCTGATGGTAAGTATTTATTATCGATTTGACATTATTATCATTCATAAAGTGCATAAAGTGAATTTTCTTCCTTGTTTGTATTATTTTAATTCTATTTCACTAGTGACAAATACTCATGCAAAAATAAAAAAATAAAAATACGAAGATAGGTTCTTTGATGAATGCTCAAACTAAAATCCTACTATTCTTATTATTTCTGCATATAAAGATTTAGAACTACACTGTAAAAAAAAAAAGAAAGTTGAGCCAACTTAAAATTTTAAGGCAACAAGATTTTTGAGTTTTCTCAACTTGTCATTTTAAGTTTATACAACAAAAATGTGAGAATCTCGCACAAAAATAAGTTGAGCAAACTCAAAAATCTGCTGAAGCTGGTAAAAAATTTTTTTTTTAAGTTCGCTCAACTTTTTTTTCTTTTTTTTTTACAGTGTAGTCAACTAGTCTCTTTGTACTCTAAACTTCAGAAAAAACAAGGGTCAAGCGTTCTTTTACAATTATTTTGTGTTGCTTTTCTGCACACTTGCAATAGCAATCAGCAATAAATGAATAACTGAGTCAAACTATTCCAAATTAGCAGATAATATGATATATGGGTCAAAGACGAAAAGGGGCTTTTCAAAACAATACAAATTTAATACAGCTTTAATTAAAAAATTTTTTTTTTTTTTTTTGGTTTAGAATATGTTTAAAAAAACATGATTTAGAGAAGACACTGACTAAAATGTCACTTTAACAAAAATTTTTTTTTTAAAGTTGACATTAAAGACTCTATTTAAGGATCACAGTTCAGCCCCAAAAACTAACTAATAACTATCTGTCATTTAAATCTTTACCAATCTTTTACCAACCACTGGGTTTCACCTATTTGTCAGCAAGACGTTTTTAATAATTTGAAATATAATACAATTTTGTATGATCACTTATTCTTTTGTATATTTTAGTAAGCACAGGTCAGAATAAGTATGTTGTTTAATTGTTACATAAATATATCTGTTATTTATGGATGTGCGTTTCCACCACTGAATAAAAAAAATACATTTTTTTCTCTAAATTTTTCTCAGTATCGTGAGATATAAACTCGCAAGTTATAAAGTCAGAATTACAAGATATAAACACAATTCTGAGAAATATATCTCGTGAGTTTATATCTCGCAATTCTGATTTAATTTCTTAGAATTGCAACTTTATTTCACGCAATTGCGAGTTATAAAGTCAGAAATGTGAGATGTAAACCTCCAATTGTAAGACAATAGGCCTAGTCTTTTTCCCTCAGAATTGGTTTTTATAACTTTTTATAAAAAAGTTTACATCATCAAGTCAGAATTACAAGAAAAAAGTCGTAATTACTTTTTAAACTTTATTATTCAGTGACGGAAACAGGCTTCTCTTATAGTTCCATTTTCACAAAAGCTATTTGAAACATTAAAGTAGACACTTTACTTGCATTTAATAAGGGTTCTATACCCATCTAGTGTCTAGTCTTACCCATATACAGTAGTAAATGAATAAATATACTGAAAAGGCACCAACAGTTGATCAAACCTGGAAACTATTTCCTGACTATTTTAATAATTTTCTAATGTTTTTTTTTTCAGTACAGAGTGTTCAAGTAACCGTATTTTGAGAACGAAGCGACGAGCGAAATAAAATCTGGAAAAGCTGTGCGAACGTGGACCGCTGATGGTGATGACAGAAGGTTTTTGTCTGAATTAAACTGATGAATGTACAGAGCGCAGCCGCAGGTGAGCCGAATAGAGTTCAGATCGACTTACACAGACGTCTGCGCTCCCTAACGACCCTCAAACCACTGCATAAGCGCAATGAAACACAGCCGCCCAAATGAGGAAACACCATCAACATTCATTTTCCGTGAAATAACATTAAGCGAAGGCTAAATCCACCTTGACCTTGTTTGCAGTGCTTTCACGCTGATGCAATGGTGAGTAATCAGTTTGGACGGAGCAGGACCGTTTTGGCAGGTGTTGAAATGACGCTCGAGTCCCAAAATACGAGAACACGGCGGACTTTTACAGGCAAACCTATAAACCTCCACCCAGCTGTCCGACTGCTGCTTCACCCGACTAATAAAACAGCAGATTCTGTCCCACAATCCTCTCTGGCTGGGTGTGTGCGAGATCAAGCCGAGCGTGAAGGAGCCACTGTTCTCCACGCATCCATCCAACACGACAACCTCAAAATATCTGCTGCATATCTGACCCATCATTTACTGACAACATGAAACACGTTCTGCTTCAGGAACAAGTGTTGTTTACCATTTTCATTTAGAAATAATAATAATAATAATAATAATAATTTATTATTAATAACTTAACATTTAAATAAATATAATTATTAATAATATTTTGTTTTGTAATATTTTATTCATTTATGCAATATACCTGCTGTTATCAGGCTTTTTAAAGTGTAAATTTTTTAATGTATCTTTATTGGGTAATGTGAAATTTATTTATTTATTTATATTTATTTTTATTTTTATTTTTAATGTGTATTTAGGTAGATATGTCTGTGTGCATGGATTGAATTGTGGTTGCTGTTGTAACAATATAATTTCCAGTAAAGGATTAATGAAGTATTTAATAATAATAATATTTTAATTTAGAGATGATAATAATAATAATAATAATAATAATTATTATTATTATTAACAACTTGCAAAAAAATCTACAAAACTGACAGATAATTTACATTGAACATAAAATGGTATCTGGGACATATTTTGCTTCAATATTATTTACATGTTTTGTTTAATATTTTAATTCATAGATGATGATCATAATTAATAATAATAATTTTTACTTTTTAATTTTACATTATTATTAACTTGATATTTAACAACATATAATCATTAGTAACTTTAAATTTTAATTGAGAGATGATGATGATGATAATAATAATTTTATTTTACGTTTGTATTTATTTATTTATTTATTCTTATTAACTTTTTTTGTGCAGCCCTAGTAAACCCAGATATACCTGTATATATATATATATATATATATATATATATATATATATATATATATATATATATATATTATCACAATTTGTATCATGTATCATGCAAATATCATGCAATTTTTAAGAATATATGAATATTGTTGGCTCTTTGACATCTTTTGTCGCTTTGGATACAAGCATCTGCTAAATGCATAAATGTAAATGAAAATAGAGGTTTGCAATATAATAATCGCACTAAGCTTTATAGCGATTTCACAACTCGTTCGGTGAGTGAAAGAGGATATTCAGTGAGAAAAACGAGTCTCAAACTGTGCTCGGCTTTACCGAGATAACGAGCTCAAACATTTCTCAGCAAATGATCTGAGCCTCATGAGCAACACAACTGTCCTTGTTTCACACATGCGTATCTCCTCCTTAACAACCTGCCAAAAACACTGTGAATCAGACGTGATTGTGAGAGACGCGAGCGTCTCACGAGAGCAAATAACAGCAGAGCAGATGTGTGTCCTGCGCTGAGTTTGGGTTCAGTGTGATTGTGTGAGAGTCAAACAGACACGCGTCTATTAACACTGAACACATCTACTGACAATAAAACACACATTACAGCGCTTGTATTACATCTAGAGGATCTGTTCCTCTCCTGTTTCAATTACAGACCCGACTGAGCTGCGTGCAGGTTATATTATACCATTTAAACTACCATAGACATAACTGCACAGCTATCAGTGGGCACGAATGCTTTGTTTTATAGAAAAGAATATAAGATAAGATATAAGATGATAATAATATATGAATTTGGACACTTTTGGACACTTAAGTCACACTTGATCTCATTGCATTAGATACAAAATATCAAACCTAGCATCTGCATCTACAAATAATGTTAGAGCTTAGAGACACTTTTTTAATTATTGTTATAGTTCATCATAGTAACATTTTTCACATAGTTTGACAGGAAGCATTTTTGTTTATTATTAAATTATTATATTGTGATATTTCAGTATATATATATATATTATAATTTTATATTTTTATATATTTTATTTTACATATATATTATAATATATAATCAATAATAATAAGAGATGTCATAAAATTCTATAACATTAGATATTTCTATATGTGTCTTTCAAAAATATGTAATAAAATGTTATAAAAATATATAATAAATAATACAAAAAAATATGCAAGAATAAAATATATGACATTTATAGTCAATATAAAATACAATTTTATCGTATATTATATATATAATCAAATATAATGAAATAACAATAAAACTGTATGTGAGTGTGTGTGTGAGAGAGAGAGAGAGAGAGAGAAATACTGTATGTCTGAAACACGTAATAAAATATAATAATATATAAAATGTCAAAATTATGTAACAATAAAATATATAACAATCAAATATAATAAAATACATAATTAAATAAAATTGTGTGTGTGTGTGAGTGTGTGTATATATATATATATATATATATATATATATATATATAAATTATTTTAATATTTAAATATTTAATATTCTAATATAATATAATATAATATAATATAATATAATATAATATAATATAATATAATATAATATAATATAATATAGAAAAAAATATATATTTTTATATTATTTTTATTTATAAAAAAATTACATTTATATATAAATAAATCAAATAAAATGTAAAAAAGACTTGTGTAATACTGGTCATATTTTCACCCAGCAGCACGTTTAACATATTTACGGGCCGGCGTCGTGTTGTTTGGAGGTCGTTGTGTTTGAGTCCGGCACATTCCGTCACGCATTCTCGTTCCCATCACTCCACACTCCCATATTACTGCCACTCCAGTGATTTAGAGCCAGCAGAAGAGGCTCGTTAGCAGGACATGTCAGCTGACGATGTCCGAGCCTCAGAGCTCCAGCAAACCAGGAGGGAATTCTGGGTAAACATGAGCCGTTCTCCTGTTATCTCCTGCGGCGGACGTCTGATCACAGATGCCCTGCTAAGCACAAGATAAGCATCGTCTGGCCGCGAGGAACGCAGAGCTTCAGCTTCTGTAGAGTTACTCAGGAACCTGATTCAACTCAATACAGCACAGCTCCAGTCTGAAATAACTCACAAACACTGCGATCGGCTCATTATGACACCCAGATGTTGAGAGCATGTATGAGGACAGCTCAACACTTCTCAACAATAGCTCATCTATGCAGCTGTTACAGTAAAAATGCAGTGAATGTTTTCAAGAGAGTTCCAAATGTAAAGCTCATTTCATATGCAAAGGTGTCAGCCAATCAGATCAGTGGGCGTTTCCATTGAGTCTCACAGAAGACACGCCCCTTCAAACAGAGCGTTCAAATCAGAGGCTAAAATCAGGGGAGAAAATGACCATTTTTGTCAAAATTATGACCATTTTTGATGAAAAAAGCTTAGTAAGATTAGGAAACACTCCTTTAAAGATAAGCCTTCCTAGAGACTCGTGGTGCAAATTAGCATGTGCTATATTCTGTATGTACAATGTATGTTTTTCAATTCTTTGCTTGGAATCTGTTTTTTTTTTAAAATCTAAATAAACCAATAATAATAGCTTTAAAAATAAATAAATAAATAATAGTAAGTCCTTAAGTTTCAGACATTCTATACAGTCTTATTTTTTTATATTACATTATATTTGGCAACAGTTTACTTAAAAGCTTTATGTATAATGCATTATAAAGGTATTCATAATGTAGCTTGTAATGCATTATACCATTTCATAATTAACTGTAAGCAAATGCAAAATGCATCATAATATTTAAAGGTTTATTTGTCTTGTATTTTAATGCATTATTCTTTCTATAGGTGTAACAATGAAAAGATAAATATAATGTATTATATTTGTGGTAACAATTATTCATGAGACCATACAATGCATTACAAGCAGAATGAATGCATTTAAACTGCTTTTATAATGCATTACATATAAAGGCTTTAAATGTTACCAATATTTTAATTTTGTAATATATATATATATATATAATTTTTATTTTACAGTATTATTATTATTATTACAGTAACTTTTTGCCAAAATTGTCCAGCCCTACAGACAAGTACAGCAAAGCATGAGCATTTAAAAAAGGCATTTAAAATTGCAAATTGTAAAAAACAAACAACAACAAAAAACTTCTCCATCCTCAGCCATCCTCTAAAGTAAATCGTGTTTTGCCAACAGAAATGACTCTAGAAATGACTGAATTACTACACTTTAATCTTTACTCAAAGAAAGTCAGATCTCTTTTAGTGAACCAGTTATGAACTGAGTGAAACAAGAGCCCAGTTCACTTTGCATTCCCATTATAACTTTTTGCAATCTAATAATTGCAGTAGTTTCTATTGTAATTTAGATCAGAGTAAAATCACACTCCTTTAGATGTACTGCCACGTCCAAATAACACTGGAAGTACTATGGACATTTTTGCTACTTGTTTGTAAGTGTTCACACTCACAAGACAAAACTTCACCATCTGAAAGCCAGAGATTTGTGCTGAGAGGAGAGAAGCAGAGAGCAGATCTTCACATGAGCCGTCCAAACGCTCTCAGACCAGCAGAACGTGAGCGGCATGAGACAAACACAGCTTACTGAATGCTCTCGATCCCTCTGCAGTGTCCGGAGAGTTTCCAGACGCCAATTACAGGCTGCTCGGTGCAAAAAAGCCTTTGATTCACATGAAATTAATTTCTCCATCTTTCCTTTAGCACTCAAACTCCAGAGTCTGAAGTATTACTGAGACTGAAGCTGCTGTCATTGCTTCTCGATGGTAGCGCATTATGACCAAAGCAACACGGATTCAGTCTTCAGTGTGAGATCTGTTTGCTCAACCAGTGCTTGATGGGGAATCTTGATTGATTGATTGATTGCAAAATGTGCTCGTTATTATAACAAAAATCTCAGATATTAGGGCCTGATTTCCGAGTAAAATAATAATAATAATAATATATATATATATATATATATATATATATATATATATACACACACACACACACACAGCATAGAATAGAACAAACAAAATAAAGAATATAGAATATATCAAATATATATAGAAAGAATAGAATATTATATATATATATATATATATATATATATATATGTAAACCTTTAAAATTATTGTTAAATTGTTTCACAATTTTAATTAGACATGATTTTGACAACTAAAATTTAATTTAACAATATAGTTAAAATGAAGAGGAAAAAAAAGAAGAAAAAAAAGATAAATCCAATTGTTACATTTTTAATAAATTGCTGTTACATTGTATAAATTTCATGATTTCAATTAATTAGACATGCTTTTTGGTTACTAAAATTTTATTTAACCACTAAGATGGAATCCATAAAAAGCAAAATGGAAAAAATCTGAATCCATAAAAATTAAATCGGAAAATATGAATTTTTGTTAAACTTTGTTTTGCCATATTGGCATATTCAGTAATGCCATATTCCCACCCTGAACTCTCTCACACACTCACTACCTTTTTTCTGTCCAGTTCTTTACCTATTTACAGCAAATACAAGAGCACTTGCGACAATCCGGAGACTGAAAGCTCACGTTCATTATGCAGGAATTCTTTTGTTCGTTTAAACTCATTTAGCGCTGGCATAACTCCCACAGGTTAATCAAGCGCCACAATTAAACTCAAGAGAACCTTCGCCCGAGATTTCTTTGAGTCCGAGCCATTCACTTCCAGGGACCTTTACAGAAAAGGAGCCACAAATCTCAAAAGCGTCCCAAACAAATGTTTAGGGGATTTCTGGGGAACAGGAGGAGCGAGAGAGAGCGACGCTCGCTGAATGCCAGCATGGAAACCCTCGGCCTAATGCTGCAAAACGCCATCAGATTCAAGAGAGCCATTCATATTTATAATGCTAGGCACATGGAAAAGAACAGAATTCACTCCAAATATTAGCAAGTGGCCAAAAGAGAGAGTTAAAAAGGAAATGATCATAAAGAAAATAGCCAGAGTCCTTATTTGTTCCTTATAACTCACACTTTTGCTGTTCTCTTTTTAATTACTGAAATTTAATTTAAGCATTCAAATGGAATCCAGTACAATTAAAACAGAAAAAAAACAGAACCCAGAAAAATTCAAATGTAAAAATTTATTTTTTTACTTGTTGATTTAAATTAATTAGACATGCTTTTTCATTCCGAACAGTTAACCATTAAAATGGAAAAAAAATAACAAAAACAAAAACAAAAAAATAAGTAAAATGGGGAAAAAATTTCTTAAACTTTCAATAAATTGTTGTTAAATTTATTTTAATTAAATGTTTTTGACTTTTTTGACAGCTGAAATTTAATTTAACAATTAAAATGGAATTTTCAAAAAAATGGATTAAATTTATGTTAAACTTTTAATAAATTGGGTTGAGTTGTATTGGTTTCATTAATTCAATTCATTTGAAATGTTTGACTACTGAAATTTAATTTAACCATTAAAATGGAATCCAAAAATAAAATAAATAAAAATACATTTTAAAAAAATAGAACACGAAAAACACAAAATCCAGAAGAATTTTTTTTTTCAAACTTTTAATAAATTGTTGTTACGTTGTATCAGTTTCATGATTTCAATTAATTAGACATTTTTGACTACTCAAACTAATTTAACCATTAAACTGGAACTAAAAATAAAAGAAAACAGAATAAAAAAATTACAAAAATATTAATAGAATTAAATGTAAACAAATTCATATAAAAAAGTCAACCTTTTAATAAATTGTTGTTGCACTGTATAGGTTTCATGACTTCAGTTAATTAGACATGCTTTAACTTTAACTTTAAAAATGGAATCCAGAAATTTAAATAAAATAAAATATATATATATATATATACAATACAAAAACCCTAAATCTAAAATTATACGTTATCTGCACCTGGAGATCCATTAATATTTATAATGTCAGGTGCATGGAAAAGAAAATAGTTCACTCTAGCAAAAGTCTACAAAAAAAGTTAAACCCCGAAAAAAAAAAAAAAAGATCATAAAGAAACTAGCCACAGTCCTAATATGTTCCTAATAACTCACACTTTTGCTTTTCTCCTGAGAACCAATTACCAGCAGCGCTTTTCCATAAAGCGCTTTGATTGGCCGTAGACGTTTAACAGTCTATAAACACCAGCGGATGATCTGTAACTCCACAGGTCTGAGATCAGCGTGACGTCACGCGTCTGAGGCGCACAAAGCAGCAGCTAATTGGAAATTGGATGATATTAAAGTCTCCAGCTGAGTTCAGCTCTGCATTCGGCTCGCGACCTCAGGACCGCGTGTTTCTCCAGCACCGCGCTCACAGGTGTGTGTGAGGAATACTGATGCACACACACACACACACACACACACACAGACTCTCTCAAAGCAAACGCAGCTCTCTGGATTTCATACGCTGGTCATTCTGATACATATTAGATGCTGCTGGGTTTCTGATTTGTCTTTGTTTGTCACAGAAGAGGCTCAGAGGCTTCCATCGCAGCAGTGAGTTTATGCAGGCAATCCAACACTACAGCTGTTTATTCAGAAAACATGTAAAGCAACATAAAGCTGGATTTGACACAAATACTCTATGCATGTTCAAACTAACGCAATATAGTGCATAATACAATGTGAAAGTCTGCTGTATACTATATCAAACAACAGTATGCAGAATTTTTCTGCATATATACATGTGGTGTCAAACAATTAATTGCAATTAATCGCATCCAAAATAAAAGTTTTTGTTTACATAGTGTATGTGTGTGTTTTTATTATGTATATATAAATATACACACCCATGCATTTATATATTTAAGAAAAATATGTTGTTTATACACTGTATTAAATATAATTATGTATAAGTTATATTAATATTAATATATACATGTACATACATGTAAATATTTTCCAAATATATACTGTATGTGTGTGTTTTATATATAAATAATAAATATACACAGTACACATATATTATGATGTAAAGAAAAACTTTCATTTTGGACGTGATTAATCGCGATTAATCATTTGACAGCACCTAATATATATATATAGTCAATCAAAAAATGTCTTATTAATTCAAACATTTATTTTTTATTTAAAACTTACAAATTTTTATTTTATTTAAAATGTAACAGAAATGAAATTGTTTATTTTAATTAAAATGTATTTAATATTTTAAATAAATAAATATCACAGTGTGCTCTGGTTGCACTGCATATGTGACCGTGGAGCACAAAAGTGTCAATATATTAAAAAAAATGATTTATTCATCATCAGAAAGCTGAATAAATAAGCTTTGCATTGATGTATGGTTTGTTGGACAATATTTGTCTGAGATACAACTATTTGAAAATCTAAATATTGAGAAAATCACCTTTAAAGTTGTCGAAATGAAGTTCTTAGCAATGCATATTACTAATCAAAAATTAAATTTTAATATATTTACGGTAGGAAATTTACTAAATATCTTCATGGAACATGATCTTTATTTAATATCCTAATGATTTTTGGCATAATAGAATCTTAAGACTGGTACTGTGGTCCAGGGTCACATATATTGGCAAATTTAATTCATGCTTACATGAAAAATGACATACTATGCAAAGTATACATACTGCAGAAGTACATTAGGCTGTTATTCTGAGCATTTCTGATCTTGCTCGCTTGCTGCGTTCTGTTTTCCTCAGAAAGAAATGTCCAACTTGTGCAACAGAATGACACTGAAAAATGAGATTTCATCAAAATGCAGTCATTACATGAACACGTCTGTGCTGTAATGACAAACATTCACTTTAAAGCAAATGAAATGCATCAAGTGAGTCGTCGCACGACAGTAAAAGCTCTTAAGCACACATTTGCTGAAAAAACACTCAGTAAATAATCTTCTCTATTGATAATCATACACCTGCAGAACAAATGCTAGCATTAGCATCGCTCATCCTCAATATTGGGTTGCTAAGAGACGTCTTTACTGACAATTGAACACCTGCGAAGCTAAAATTACCACACGTTAACCTCTTCTGTACAGCGTGAAGCTGGAGAAATTCAGTAAAAACATCCATCATGAATGTCTGCCGTACTCTTAAAATTCATGAAAAAAAGTTCATGATAAAATGAAAATTATATCTATTTTTTTCTATATATTTTAATATATTTTAAACTATATATCAAATAATATAAAATTTTTAGCAGTTATTATAACAATTAATAGCATGTGTGTGTATATAATTACAAAAAAAAATTGTATTTAATTATCTGAAAAATTCATGATTATTATAATCTAAATTTTGTATTGATTGATTGATATATTATAATAATGTAATTTAGATCTGAATTTTCATTATTATACTGTATTATACACATTCAAAATAATTAAATCAATAATTTAATATTATTATTATTATTATTATTTTAGCATGTTAAAATATTACAAATAATTATTTCATTATATTCTTTTTTCATTATATTAAATTATATAAAAATAATGTGCATGTATATATATATATAATGTGTGTGTGAGTGTACACATTTATATTATAATAATGATACACATTCCAAATAATTAAATATAAATATAATATGGTATCAATATAATGAATATAATTACATTTAATATAATTGTAACCTTATGGCATATTTAAAAATAGTTATGATTGTGACTTCACAGGTGGTTTATCAGCTATGGAGACGTTTCAGTCCAGGGATTCAAATCTAATTAACGAGGCTTCGTTCACCTCCGGGACAGCGAGGAAACATATGAAGCGTAATTGGCTACAACGTCCCTCCCTTTCCTCCTACAGCCCGCTGAATGACAGGGGAGCTAATTACAATCTGATTCGGCCGTTAAATGATACAAAAAGAGCCGGAGAATAGACGGCATGCGGGCAACACTCGCTCTGAGGCCGCTTTTAATTATATTTATGTATAATGGGCCTGACCTGAGGACAGCGGAGTGGAACTGAATGGCCGGTCTGAGTCCAAATGTGATCGGTGTAATGAGAGAAACACACGATTACAGACACATGAGCTGAAAACCAGCAACCCAACTTGGTTTTTCATTCAATTCATATTCTATTTTAAAGTCAAATTATTCTAAAATGCCACCCAAGAGCTCTGTCTCCTCACAGATATCTCTTAAATTCACAATTGGCGCTATTTGAGTCAGTTCAGTGTCATATTTGAGTACAACGTAAGTGCGTATTTTGCACATGATTTGAGAGCGTTGACTTACACTGTCATATTTTTCATTCAAATCGCTTTGGGTTTCATCTGAGATGAAGCGTCCCGGAGGGTTAAAGTGTCTAAAATTGCCACTTATTTTTTCAGCTCTTCAAACACATTCTCTCATCTACGGTAACGCTGTGCGTCTGAAAGCAGCTCCTGTCTTGCATGCTCTTGTTTCCTCTAAAGGTTTCATCCGTTCTTAACCTCCTCATGTCACTCCATTAACTCGGTAATGTCAAACCACTGCCCTAATTTCCACAGCACACTTCAGTCTGGGAGATTCTTTCTCAAACATGCAGTGAAAGAGTAAACTTTCACCAAAAACGGACATTCAGCTTTCTTTCCCTGTGGACGTTATTAATGATTTCTGCTTTAAAGTGAAGAAGAAGAAGTGTGTTTCAGACGCAGGTGGCAATTTATCTTGTCCCACAATCCTTAGGAAAACAAAGAGGCGGTGTAATTAGTTTATAAAGTTTAATCAGCTTGATGTGGCTCCTTTATCTTGTCCTGTTTTTTAAGTTTTTCTTCATTACAGGCTTGCTCTGTGCTTATTTCATTTGCTCAGTCTCCCTCATTCATTACCGCAGAGGTGTCCTTGTGCTTAAATAAACACTAAATTACAACTTAGTTGAAAGAAGTCTCTTCTGCTCACCAAGGCTGCATTTATTTGATTAAAAATACAGTAAAAACAGTAAAATTGTGAAATATAATTAGAATTTCAAATAGCCGTTTTCTATGTGAATATGTGTTAAACTGTAATTTATTTCTGTGATGCAGCGCTGAATTTTCAGCATCATTACTGCAGTCTTCAGTGTCACATGATCTTCAGAAATCATTCTAATATGCTGATTTGCTGATCAACAAACATTTCTGATTATTATCAATGTTGAAAACAGTTGTGCTGCACAATATTTTTTTTGCAAACTGTGATGGATTTTATTTTTCAGGATTCACAGATGAATAGGAAGTTCAAAATAACAGCATTTATTTGAAATAGAAATATTCTGTATCATTATAAAATTGTTTGAAAAAAAGTCATAATTATGGGATTAACTCTGTTTACATTTCACAATTTTGCGTTTATATCTTGCTATTTTTTTGTTTCCATCACAGAATAAAAAAATAAAAAAGATAATTATACTTTTATCCCACAATTATGACTTTTTTCTTTTCTTTTTTTCTCTAAATTCTATCTTGTACTTCTGTTTTGTTTTTTTCTCATCCATGGAATAAAAAAAAATTGCTACTTCTTATCTTACAATTCTGACTTTTTCTTGAGATTATATATTCTTCTCAGAATTGCAAGTTAACATCTCTCAATTTTATTTTTAGTTCATATCATGTAATTCTGAGTTCATATTTTGCAAAAAATATTTTATTTACAGAATTGTGAGAATAAAAAGCCAGAATTGTGAGATGCAAAGTCAAAATTGCAATAAAATTTGCAATGACCATTTTGGTTACAGTTTATTTTAAGGTGTCCTTGTTACAGTGTAATCACACATTTAAGTACTAAATAATATTAATGAACAACATGTACTTACTATATGGTTAGATGTTAGGATTGGGGTTTGGTTTAGGCTTACTTGCATGCAATTATGCATAATTGATTGTTATTATAATAGTAAGTACATGTGTAACAAGGACACCTTAAAATAAAGTGTTACCAAACATTTTTATATTTTTATCCGTAAGTTTCCATACGGCTCCCTCAATAAAAACCTAAGTTCAACAGTGTCAGTGTGTATATCTTGTATATCTCACAAATCTTTTTTGATTCAGCTCTGAACTAAGGAGCGACTCCAGGAACGCACACCGAGGAAGCATTAGACGAGCTCCACTCCAGAAGCGTGTTTGCTGTATGAGTATGAGCTTCCTGATAGGGTTATTCTCCTGGGTCTGCTCCAAACCTCACGCAGGCTTTTGATCAGGGATCTCAGCCGCTGTAACACAATGCCAACGGCCCATTAGCTCAGCAAACATGAAGGGAAGCCTGCTGGGCGAGGAGTGTCCGACTCTCTCTAGGTCACTCTCCACAGCGCCGTGAAAATCTCTGCACGCTTGCAGATTGATAAACACAATCTTCCTGCGCCATGCTACGATACGCTGCCTTATCGAATATGAAGTCAAGGTGACTGCGCTGATCTGCTGTGGACAGAGACGGAGCACAGGGCTTGGGTCTGCTGTAACCGGCCGAGAGAACAGAGACACCGGAGCCGCTGTTTTACCCGTCACTGTCTGGATCATCAGAACCACGTCACGTCATCCTGATGAAACACACCGTCTGTGTGTCACGGGGAGGGTCAGGAACAATGCATCGTTCACAATCACTTTCAGGTCATGAGTGTGAATCCTGACTTTATAAGTGAGTAATTTAGAACTCGGTTTTACTAAATATTAAATACGGTGAAAAAACTATATCCATCTATATAAAACACACACATGTGTTTCCATATTTTATGGGGACATTCCATAGGTGTAATGGTTTTTATACTGTACAAACCATATTTTCTATCGCCCTACACCAACCCTACCCCTTACAGGAAACTTTCTGCATTTTTACTTCCTCAAAAAACTCATTATGTATGATTAATAAGCTTGTTTCCTCATGGGGACCTAAAAAATGTCCCCACAAGGTCAAAATTTACTGGTGTTATTATCCTTGTGGGGACATTTGGGGACATCTATCCATCCATAAATACACAATCACAAATAACATACACAAACTATAACTATATATTGTATCACAGAATTATTTCTTAGATTATGTCTTGCAATTCTGAGTTTATGTCTCTCAGTAATGCGAGAAAAAAGCAAGAATTGTGAGAAATAAACTATTAAATATGAATATATTAGCCTATATATTAATATTATTTGTAACATGTTTATATATATATATTTCTTTTGAACTTTTTAAATTTTAAGCAATTTAAAGTTTGTCTAGACAAAGCCTTTTATTTCTAATAAAAATAAAAAAACTCTTAAAAAATTAAATAACACTGCATTTGCATGAATATCTTTGAATTTCTGTTCTATTTCTTTCATTCAAAGACAATTCTGCATCCTGTATGCAATCTCGCTTCAAACTGAAATAAAACTCCAGCATTGAATTCGAATGTAAAGAGCGTTTTCAATTCAGCCGTGATTGACACACAGCCCTGGTCACGGGGTTAAACAGATCTGCTTCACAGTAATGCAGCCGGAGACAGATCATCATATTCTCAGCCGTCTCTGTGCATTCACAGGAGCGAGGCCATTTACTGAGAGCGGCTGGCAGATTCGCACCCGGCCTTCTGGTTAGAGAGCGGGGCTGAACGTGCGCGTGTCGAATGGATAAACCCCTTGTTTAGCATAAACAGCCTCACGCCACTCATCTCAGGCATCTGCAATCCCGCTCTCGCCTCGGGACGCTAACTTGGCCTCAGAATGCGTCTGTGAGAAGGATCTTCAGGATCTGCCCGCGGCGCTGTCATTCTCTGCCCAGGTGCGCAGGAAGACGAGCCTCACCTGAGCGCCGCGAGCGATGCCACCCTGCTCAAGAGAGCATCGCTTCTGAAGAGCACGGCGTTTGTGTGTTATTGCATCCGGCGCTGGAGAGTCTCTCAGAAACACTCGTGGACGTTTTCAAAGTGATTGCGAGCGTGTTTTTACAGCTGCGCTCTGCCTCGGGGTGACGTGCTCTTCAGAAAGCGACAGGCGATGGTTTGGCCTGCAGCTCGCGCTCGTCTGTTTGATCTGTGCTGGAGTGACCAAACCTTAATGAGGCATAAGTCAACATTTAACACAGACGTCTGAGAGCCAGCCATTCTTACTTCCCTCAGGCGGAGACGTGCAGCAAATGAGCTGAGAAAATGCTTGGAATTATACAACATGCATTCACGCAACAGTTCTTTGCTGTTGTTTTCTAATGATAAACCTTGCCCACTTGGAAAAAAAAAATGGCATAATGCCATAAACTGAGAAGAAAAGAAAAAGAAATCATCTACCACAGCCTTCAAAAACATACAATATATTTAATGCAACGTTTAATTCATCTGACTGAAACATTGCATTAAATATACTGTTTGTTTTGCAAATACGGCAGTGTTTTTTTTTCTTCTCTATGCATGATGCAATTTGCATTTCATTTATAAGTTCAGGGGTTGTTATTTAACATCTTGAAGCTTTGAGAGTCTCTGCAATCATACTCAAGAATGATAGCAATGCACAAAAAGAGATGTGTGCTTTGAATTTATAAAGAACTGCAATTCAAAGAAATTCATTGAACGCCAATAAGTGTGATTAAAAACCAAGAACTTCATTTCCCAGAATGCATTGCCTGTTGAATTGAAAACTGAACTGCATCGACACTATCAGAACAGAATTTGAACTGAATTTTGAACTGCAAATGGACACTGTTTCTGAACTGAATTGCAACGCATTCTTGCAACAATTCTTTACATCTGTTGTTCATTGTGATAATAAACCTTGCACAAAAGGCAAATGCATAATGTCATAAACTAAGAAGAAAAACAAGCAGCAAATCATGCACTCTACTATAGCTTGCAAAAAGAAACAATATATTTAATGCAACATTTAATTCATCTGACAACATTGCATTAAATATACTGTGTTTTGCAAGCTGTTTATGATGTGGTCTCATTTATAAATTCAGGGGTTGTTATTTAACATCTTAAAGCTGAGAGTCTCTGCAAACATGCACAAGGATGTGCATTTACTGTAATGAAATAATGCAAAAAAGAGATGCATGCTTTGAATTTAACTTCAACAAGTTTGATTAAAAACCAAGTTTGAAAAGTCTTGAAATGTAAAGGTTTTATACAGACAAATTTAAGGATCAGGGTGGAAGAACTTCATTTCCCAGAATGCACTGCACATTAAATTGAGAATTCAAATGCACTGACACTATCGAATGAAGATGTACGCGAGTCAATTCTTACTTTCTGAATTTTGCACAACTCTTCTGTTGGTTGGTATTTACTATGGTACACCAATGTATTTCAAACAAACCCATGCATGGAACAGCATGGTCATTTTTCTAAAAATTCTGTAAGGCCAGAGATGATATTCATGAGGCCTTGACTTTCACGAGCACTACATACTGTAGAAAGCACACAGGCCGTATGAAGACGTCTCACTCGATAACCTTGAGAAACAGGACAGACTCAGACCTTTGGCCAAATCAAAAGGTCAGACTTCTAGCTGCTGGGACGGAGAGACGTTTCATTTCTGATTCACTTCGTGTTGGCCGTGTCTCGCTGATGGACAGCTGGCTCCGGGCCGCTCTGGTCCTCCGCCCCATTGGCCATTCAGCACCACCTCCTGCACAATAACAGCGTTTGTCAAAGCTGATGAGGAAATAACAGTTTGAAGGGAACAAATTGGTCCGTCTCGACTGAGCCTTGTAAGCAGGATGCTAACAGCCAAATGTGCTTTACGTGAAGAGGAAGGTGATTTTGGGAAGCATGGAGGGATGCAAAAAGATGGGGAACGGGACATGGCCCAGTTCATTTAATCACACATATCACTTGAACGGCTAGCTGAGGGTCCAAACACACACACACACACACACACACTGCACACTGCTTTTATATACAGTGAGTTATAAGTACCAGAACCTAACATTAACCCTAACAGAAATCTTCCTGCATTTTTACAATGAAAAATGTTATTTACTTTATTTTTATAGTAGTTTTACAAATGAGTGTTTCCATAAAATGAGGTTTTGAGAATTTCTGTCAGATTTACACTCTTTAAAATAAAGGTGCTTAAAAGGTTCTTCACAGCGATGCCATAGAAGAACCATATTTGGTTCCACAAAGAACCATTCAGTCTCTTTCTTACCTTTTTATAATCTGAAGATGTTAAAGGTTCAACCATTTAGAAAAATGTGAAGCACCTTTATTTTTAAGAGTGTAGCTCACTTCTGGATACAAGTTTGTCCCCCAAAATATCATAATTGTTGATTATTACGCTTGATATCATAAGGGCAAACCATTATTCTTAATGTAGAACCACATCCAAAACAAGCTGAGAAATGTATGAATTATTATTATTATTTTATCATTTGTTTTGCTGTTTTATTGGCAAAAAAACTTTATATTAGTCTCAAAATGAACAACAAAACTTTATAATTTTAAAAACAATATACAGCTGTTTCAGCCCTGCAGATATTAGTTCTGGTACTTGAATTTGTGCAAAGTTGGGGATTTTGCAGTGACTCTTTCTGCGAGTCAGTGAATCATTGGTTCAGCCGATTCATTCAAAACACTGATTCATTCAGGAATGAACAAGTGACTGTCTTTATGAATGAAGCATTGAATCATTCTTTCAAACAATTTGTTTAAAACACTGAATTAACAACTGGCTGCCTTTATAAGTGAATCACTGAAATACTCATTCAATCGATTCCTTCAAAACACTCATTCAGGAACTATGATTGAATCACTCATTCAACTGATTGGTTCAAACCACTAATTCATTCTGAAAGAATCAGTGAATCATCCGTTCAAAACACCGATTTGCTCAAAACATTGATTCATTCACAAACAGTCACTGAATCATTCCTTCAACCAATTTGTTCAAAACACTGATTAATTCAGGAACGAACATTGACTGTCATTATAAGTGAATCTTTGAATCATTTGTTCAACCAGTTCAGTTCAAGACTGAGTTATTAAATTATTCATTCAAAACAATTAAATCTACAGTGGCAAAAAATAAAAAATAAAATCTTGTAATATTTTGTTTAAAATGCAAGTTACTCAATATTAACTTATTGTTTACTGAAATGTATAATCTTGTTGTTTGTCGTCGTCGCTGATTTGAACTCCAATTGTGGCTGACTTTACAAATAAAAAACGCTGTAATAAGCACTTTTCACAATCATGACTGCTGTGATCATAATCAGTTATTTACTGTATTAATTGTGCAGTTCTGTTGAAACGCACTGAGCGATGTCTCCAGCTCGGAGGTTTCTGTGTGTTAACGTCTGACCTAAATTCTTCAACTCTTAGACAGTTTTCCTGAAGTGAGCCGAGCGAGAGATTTCTCCAAGGATTTCCGCGCTCCCCTCCTAATAATGATATTTTGATGAGGTCACTGGAGATAAAACACACACACACACACACACACAGAATGACCTTTAAAACAGCACAAATTCGTCGAAACAGTGACTAAAGACGATGATGCTCGTGTTAACCACACAATACGGCACAAGCTCCGGGCAAAATGACAACGTGCCAAACGCTCAACACAGCTGCGTTCCGATCATCCAGCAAAAAACACAACGTTCTGACAACTTCACTGAATTAATAGATCGTCTGACAGCCGCTCTTGTGTAAAAGTCTGCTTTCTACATCTATTGTCCGTGTTCCTCCTACAGGCCCGAGGACAGACAGAGGCCGCTCTTTAAGAGTTTATTAAACAGCACTTACAGCCCTTCCCTCTTCAGCAGACTGCTTTTCTCCTCAGTCCTTTCAAAAGGGACAAAACACACACATACGGTTGGGAAAGAGTCTCGGACAACAGGAGACGCTTGGATGAGGCTCTTGGCCTGTTGCTACGAGACGCCATGTCCGTCTCGAACCCTCCTCCTCCGTCCGCTAACGAGCCGCAGCCTGATAAATAACAGGTAGAGTCCTGCATTGGTCATTACATGAATGCAAATAGAGTTTTAAAGTCTCTGAGGCTGAGAAATAAACCCGTGTGTTTGTGTTCAGCATTCAGCGGCAGTGAATAGCGTTCAGACCGAAACAACAGCAGCCGTGTTCAATGAGACGCACATCTGATCTGGAGACAGGCTTTAACAGGAATGTTTTGATGGTTGAGGTTGGCAGGGGGTTCGGGAAACTCAGATACTGATGTTTGGTTTGAGAGAATCACACAAAGACATGAGGGAGGAGAGGAAAAGCCCTGATCTGAGATCTCATCACACCATCAGCATCCAGGTCACACAGGAACAAAGCCATAATAGTGTTTCTTAAAGGTGGTTTAGACATGTAGTCTCAAGAAAAGTCTGTAAAAATATTAATATAAAAAAAAAATTCTGTACTGATTTTTCACGTGTTTTACTTGTATTTTGAGTTAGGCATTGCATTTGTTATTTTTATTTTTTTTTTTTTTAGGTTTAAAGGAAATGTTCGTAAACCTAATGGAAAATGTCCTGGCAAAACAATTACCAGTACTTTTCCCATTTTTCCCAGAGATTTTTGGAACAGTTTAGCATTGTGCAACATTCAGAATTGAATTGAGAATACATTAAATACTTTTTAAATACTTTAAATTACAATTAAATTACTTCATTTGAACCGAAAAGCAATTGAAATGGAAAGAAATGTATTTACCCCAATAAGTTTTTATGTTAGTGTACAGTAAAAATTGAATTTAGCATTTAAATTATATGAAATTCAGAGAAATGAATTTACTTCAATTAGTGTTTTTAATTATTATTAAAATAATTTAAATCTAACAATAAAATGAACTGAAATTCAAATAAATTAATTCAAATAAATTATTTAAAGTAAATTTAAATGTTTTTATTTATGAAATTTAACATTAAAATTAGCTGAGATTCAAATAAATTAATTTACCTTTAAGTGCTTTTAATTATTATTTAAAGTATTTTTTATTTAAGTGTTTTTATTTAAATGTAGAATTGAAATTTAAAATGAACTCAGAATGAATTCAAAATAAATCAATTTACCTCAATAAGTGTTTTTATTATTAAAGTATATTTTAATTAAATTTGTATTTAAAATGTAATATTTAGCTTTAGAAATGAACTGGAATTCAAAGAAATTCATTTACCTAAATAAGTGTTTTCATTATTATTTAAAGTACATTTTTATTTATTTTTGATTTTTTTATTATTAAATTTAGCACTAAAATTAAATTTTTTATTTATAAAAGACTTTTTTATTATTTTATTATACATTTTGGCTTGAAAAAGTCTAGTTTGAAAATAAAAAAAATAAAAAAAGAAGTAAGAATTTTAAGATTTATAGGTCTTATACAGATCAGGGGATCCATACAATTAATTTCCCAGAATGTATCACCTGCATTGAACTTGTTTTGAATTGCAGTAAATTCAGTAAATTGTGGCATAAAATTCCAATGCATAAAAAAATACAAAGTAAGCAGCAGAAGCGGCTTACTTTGTAAGACTAACAAGCGCTAATGAATGGTGCACAATAACAGCAGTCACATTTATTAGTAAAGAAAAAAGGGTCAGTTTGAGTCGATTTCATGTCGTCTTAAACGGGCAAACATAAAGCTGCCGGTGGAAAGCTTGCGGCGTGATGAACTGCACAGACTCGCTGAGCTCATGCATCTGTTTACTGGCATCACATTGTGAATCACGGTGGCTTCCAACCACCTCTGGCTTCCAGCAAGTCAACCATCCATAGCTTCATCAGCAGATGGACAGCGCCGGAGGAGGCCGCTAATAAAGCCCGTTCACAGACAGACTCGAATTATCATCTCCACACCTGCCAAACACGGCCGGATAAACAGATAAACAGTCCCGCAAACGTATATTCACATGACAAACTGCATTTATTTGCTGAACGGAGCCCGCGGACCCTCATCCATCACAGCCTGCTCGCAAGACCGTCCCTGGCCGGCAGCAATAAAAATGCTTTTCTTCCATACGCAACACAGTGAATGCAATCTAAACCGCTGCCTGTTCCTGCCGGCTGCATTTTCTATTGCTGTATCTCGCAGTCAGCTGTTAGTCTGTGAAATGACACCTGCAGACGATGGCGGGAACGAATAAACATCCTCAAAACACCCTAAAAAAGGAACATTTCCACTGGCTGTTATTAAATTTAATAAAATGTACAAAAATTCTGTTAAATAGTAACACAAAATAATAAATAGTATAAAATAAAATAAAAAATTAATTAATACATATATTTTTTTCTTATATATAATAATGGAATGCATTTTCAAATTTAATTTATTAATGTTGAGGTAGTCTTAGTTAACTTAATTATATAATATTTATTAAATACAGCGCTGGGCAATGATTAATCGTGCTTAATCGCATCTAAAATAAAAAAATTTGTTTATATAATATATGTGTGTGTACTGTGTATATTTATTATGTATATATAAAGACACACACATAAGAGTATATATTTTGAAAATATTTACATGTATTTACATGTATATATTAATGTTATATATATATATATATATATATAAATATATTCAATATATAAACATAACATATTTCTTCTTAAATATATACATGCATGTGTGTGTATTTATATATATATATATATATATATATATATATATATATATATACAGGTGCATCTCAATGAATTAGAATGTCGTGGAAAAGTTCATTTATTTCAGTAATTCAACTCAAATTGTGAAACTCGTGTATTAAATAAATTCAGTGCACACAGACTGAAGTAGTTTAGGTCTTTGGTTCTTTTAATTGTGATGATTTTGGCTCACATTTAACAAAAACCCACCAATTCACTCTCAACAAATTATAATACTTCAAAAGACCAATAAAAAAAAACATTTTTAGTGAATTGTTGGCCTTCTGGAAAGTATGTTCATTTACTGTATATGTACTCAATACTTGGTAGGGGCTCCTTTTGCTTTAATTACTGCCTCGATCCGGCGTGGCATGGAGGTGATCAGTTTGTGGCACTGCTGAGGTGGTATGGAAGCCCAGGTTTCTTTGACAGTGGCCTTCAGCTCATCTGCATTTTTTGGTCTCTTGTTTCTCATTTTCCTCTTGACAATACCCCATAGATTCTCTCCGGGGTTCAGGTCTGGTGAGTTTGCTGGCCAGTCAAGCACACCAACACCGTGGTCATTTAACCAACTTTTGGTGCTTTTGGCAGTGTGGGCAGGTGCCAAATCCTGCTGGAAAATGAAATCAGCATCTTTAAAAAGCTGGTCAGCAGAAGGAAGCATGAAGTGCTCAAAATTTCTTGGTAAAGGGTGCAGTGACTTTGGTTTCAAAAACACAATGGAGCAACACCAGCAGATGACATTGCACCCCAAATCATCACAGACTGTGGAAACTTAACACTGGACTTCAAGCAACTCGGGCTGTGAGCTTCTCCACCCTTCCTCCAGACTCTAGGGCCTTGGTTTCCAAATGAAATACAAAACTTGCTCTCATCTGAATAGAGAACTTTGGACCACTGGGCAACAGTCCAGTTCTTCTTCTGCTTAGCCCAGGTAAGACGCCTCTGATGTTGTCTGTGGTTCAGGAGTGGCTTAACGAGAGGAATACGACAACTGTAGCCAAATTCCTCGACACGTCTGTGTGTGGTGGCTCTTGATGCCTTGACCCCAGCCTCAGTCCATTCCTTGTGAAGTTCACCCAAATTCTTGAATGGATTTTGCTTGACAATCCTCATAAGGCTGCGGTTCTCTCGGTTGGTTGTGCATCGTTTTCTTCCACACTTTTTCCTTCCACTCAACTTTCTGTTAACATGCTTTGATACAGCACTCTGTGAACAGCCAGCTTCTTTGGCAATGAATGTTTGTGGCTTACCCTCCTTGTGAAGGGTGTCAATGATTGTCTTCTGGACAACTGTCAGATCAGCAGTCTTCCCCATGATTGTGTAGCCTAGTGAACCAAACTGAGAGACCATTTTGAAGGCTCAGGAAACCTTTGCAGGTGTTTTGAGTTGATTAGCTGATTGGCATGTCACCATATTCTGATTTGTTGAGTTGGGTTTTTGTTAAATGTGAGCCAAAATCATCACAATTAAAAGAACCAAAGACTTAAACTACTTCAGTCTGTGTGCATTGAATTTAATACACGAGTTTCACAATTTGAGTTGAATTACTGAAATAAATCAACTTTTCCACGACAATCGAATTTATTGAGATGCGCCTGTACATACATAATAAATATACATAGTACACACACAACTTTTTTTTTTGTTTACTTTTTTTTTAAATGCAATTAATCACGATTGCCCCGCACTATTAAATAGATTAAAATATTTGCAAAATACAAAATTAGCAGTGTCACATCTTTTACTTATTTACATCCCTGGTTTCAGAGCATAAGCTAATATATAAAAAATATATATTAATGTTTAATAAGATAAAAATATTATTGAATTATTTAAATTTACTTTTAATTATTTTATTTTATATTATTTATTATTGTGTGTTTTTATTGCTTAATTTCATTAAATTTAACAATGGACTTTAACAAGATGATTTTTTAAATGAATCCGGATTAACGTGCATGTCGGCAGTGTCACTTCTTTTACTCCGCTGCATTCAGAGCATAAGCGCGCTTGTGTTTTAAGCTTTGACTGATAGCAGCATCTGCAGTGTGTCGCTCGTAATGATTTTGCAGGCGTGTTATCAGAGAGCAGATCTTCACAGGACGGTTCTTTGTGCGCGGCCTCACAGGGCCGCATTGTGTTTCAGGAACAGGTGTCCTTTCTGTCCAGGCTTGTAGTGCGCTGCTCTCCGCTTACAGTGGAACCCAAACCAGACGCAGCTCCTCCACTTCCACTGACAAGTTCAGCTCTTTCATGATGTGACGCCCATCAAAGATTAATGCCGTGTCCTCCGGCTAATCACAGTCACTCAATGAAGCCCAGAGGAGCGAAGAACCGCTGCTTTTATGTCATTGTGGTTTTTTATTTGAACAGGCAGTTTCGTCTCTGTGGTCAGATGCTCTTTTATGCTCAGGTGAGGCGGACTCGCATGACAATTACAGCCGCAACAGACAGATTTGACAATGCAAAAGTCCTTTATTAAATTTATTGAAGTTATATATAATAATAAAACACAAAATAATAAATTATTTTAAATATTATTATATATTAGGGGTGTAACGGTACACAAACATGATGCTTCAGTACGTACCTCGGTTTTGACGTCACGGTTCGGTACGGTACAGGAGGGAAAAAAACATAAATTGCTTTTTTATTATTAAAAATCAAAAATCACAAATACATATAATAAAATGAGTAAATTAAAAATGAAAATATAAAATAAAAGCTAATTCAAAATAATAATAAATACTATAATATATATATATATATATATATATATATATATAAAATAAATAATATCTGTCCATCCATCATTCTCTCTGTTAATAAGGCCTATAAACCTTCAAACATAAAGACTTTAAAACTATTTTTTAAACTTTCAAACACAGCTTTTGCCAAGTCAGCATTCAAGGTTTGTCTTGCTTTTCTAGTTTTCTATGAATTGTTTTGAATGCTCAATGTAATTCTTTATACATTCGTATATTTTTATTTTCTGGATCACATTCACTACCTCAGTGCAAACTGAACTCAAAGGCTCTGAATGATGAGCAACCTGCAAAAGAGTTTAACCGTTTCCACAAAACACTACAGGATTTGCTCTGTTTGTGTCTCATGCAAGGCCCTAAAATCTTATTATTTTTCAATATACAAAAATCACATGCGCAGCTGGTGGTTTTATCAGTCTAAACAGGCGATACTTGGTCGGGAATACACTATAAAGCTGACTTTCTTCAGTCTGTCTTCAAGGAGCATCTGGTGTCTTTCCTCAGATCTCCGTTTCCTGTTTCCTGTGTCTGATTTCCTGTTATATTCACCTCCGCCCTCCACGTCGGTGTCGTGAATCTCTGTTCGCCGCGGGTGAGCGAGAGTCAAACCAACCTGCCAAAACTCACTATCACTTACCCGCTAACAGGCTTTATCTACGAGTTCAGTTCCTGATGCATCACAGAACAAGCTGTTTAATAAAGAAAAACTTTTCCGAACGCTGACAGCAGCTTCACGCGTGTGTTTACTTCATGCAAACGTCTGCAGGGATCCGTGTCACAGAAGAGGAAGAGAAAACGTCAAGGAGCATCCGATGAGTGCAAACACACCTTCATCACTATCGTTATCAAAACACAAACGCAAAACCTGACAGACTGTCATGCATCTCTAAACCAGAACATACAAAATCAGACTTGTTTGCAATAACAATAAAGCATCCAGGTAAATATACCGTAGTAAAACCCCTCAAAGGTTCCTTCAGAGAATCAAAGAAGGAGATCGCAGTGTCTTCGTGACGGTGGAACAATAAAAGCGAGCCGGAGGAGAGCGAATCAAACGTCCAGCATGAGTTCTGTGAGTTCAAAGAGCCGAGGGTCTGCGGAGATCAGACGCCACGCCGAGATTTCACAATCATTTGGGCAACCTGTGAACATATGCAGACGCGCACACACGAGGAGAACCTTTCAAACCTCCTCAAGCACGCGAGGAAACCATAGCAAACGATAACTCGCCGTCACAACACCAGCATGTTTCAGAGTCGTTTCCGTCTCAGAGGGCTGCGAGTTTTGGTGAAAAACAGATTTTTCCGATAAAAATAGCTCTTTTGATTTAATATGTGTTTTTCCAGGTTTTTTCAAGATTCAGGTTTGCTGTGCTTGTTTTTTTGGCCCAAAATTATGTGATACTAATAATAATAACAATAATAATAATAATTTAGAGTGAAATATTGAAATTGTCATATTTATTATTTTGTTTAAATATTTTTCATAATAATAATAATATGACATAAATATTTAAACAAAATAATAAATATTACAATTTCAATATTTCACTCTAAATTATTATTAGTCGTAGTATTATCACAATTTTGGGTCAAATTGTACAGCCCTACAAACAAGCACAGCAAACCTGAATTATTATTATTAATTATAATAATACTAATAATACATAACTGATTATTACATAACTATTAGAATTCTTTAATAATAATAATAATAATAATATTAAGTATTATTATTGGTATTATTAAATATAAATATTTAAACAAAATAATAAATATTACTATTTTAATATTTCACTTTAAATGAAAAAATAAATATATTATTGTTAATTTATTATTAAAAGTATTATAATTAAATTTTATAGTACTACTAAATTACAACGATATATAAAAATAAGTAATATTACAATTCTGATATTTCTCTGTAAAAAGTAAATAAATAACTTCATTTTACAGAACTGTAAAACTGCAATACACATATATAAAAATACTATTGTATTAAAAATACTAATTCTAATATTTCTCTGTAAAAGAGTATTTAAGAAAAAACAATCATTTTAAAGTACAACTGTAAAATTGCAATAGTAATTTATAAAAATATTTAAATTGTAATATTTCTCTGTGAAAAATTGTAAATAATAATAATAATTATTATTATTATTATTAATGTTGTTGTTGCTATTATTTTACAGTACAGCTGTAAAATCACAATAATAATATCTATTAATGTCTTAATTTCTTTAAAAGTTTTGGCAGAAAATCACAGGAAGGCGTTAAAGCTTCGCTCTGAAACATATTTATTTAGTTGAATCACAGCCTATTATTTGGATGAACTGTGCAGCCCTACTGTCTTCAGTGAAATGTTTTTAAAAATCACATTTTTTCACCTGTTTTCTGAAAATGCTGGATGACTCACATCTTCATCACGTCACTAACTGTAACTGAGTGAACACTAAGCATGCCGCTCGCGCTCATTTGGGAGGATGAACAGATGTTATTCTATCTGGCCTCTGAACAAGCAAGTTAAATGTCTTTCTGTGCAGTGTTGTAATTCACTTAACGCTGGAAAAGCCCTGAATGTATTAGATAATGAAGAGGGCTTTGGCCCCGTCCACTTAACTCTACAACTGCAGTTATGATTGCATTGTCCATTATCCAAATGGACAGCACTCTGCTGTATTGATCTTCTCCCCTTTCCAGTCGCGCTCGTCTGCATCGCTGCAAACGGCGCCTCGGCCGCGATCCGGCGTGATAAATCAGCGCTCAGCGATTATCGCCGTCCTCCGCCGGAGTCGTCCGCAGACCTCCAGGGGAACACACAGGCTCGTTAAGGAAGATTAATGAGCGCTCCGGCCGGATATGTGACCCCACATCTGAACTTCATGCCTTAACAGGGACAATCGCAAACAGCGGGATGCTTTACTAACAAGAGAGGACGAGACCAGGGCCATTAGCTGCTTTTGACCCGTAAAGAGAGAGACCAGGCCAGATGAATTTCAGACGTTAAGGACAAACTCTCAAAAAGTCTCCCAATTTCCAACTATGTCTGTATATAGCTAAGAATTGTGCAGGAAAATGTCCCAGAACATGCTTTAATGTAAAACTAACTAAATAAATAAATTAAATGAAGTAATAATAATAATAATTATTATTATTACCCTCAAACTGTTGACATTAAAGAAAATATTTTCAAAAGTCTCTATTTAGCTACAAACTGTGGAGTAAAATGTCCCAGAACATGCTTTAATGTAATAAATAAATAAATGAAGTAATAATAATAATAATATTATTATTATTATTAATGTTGTTGTTGCTATTATTTTACAGTACAGCTGTAAAATCACAATAATAATATCTATTAATGTCTTAATTTCTTTAAAAGTTTTGGCAGAAAATCACAGGAAGGCGTTAAAGCTTCGCTCTGAAACATATTTATTTAGTTGAATCACAGCCTATTATTTGGATGAACTGTGCAGCCCTACTGTCTTCAGTGAAATGTTTTAAAAATCACATTTTTTCACCTGTTTTCTGAAAATGCTGGATGACTCACATCTTCATCACGTCACTAACTGTAACTGAGTGAACACTAAGCATGCCGCTCGCGCTCATTTGGGAGGATGAACAGATGTTATTCTATCTGGCCTCTGAACAAGCAAGTTAAATGTCTTTCTGTGCAGTGTTGTAATTCACTTAACGCTGGAAAAGCCCTGAATGTATTAGATAATGAAGAGGGCTTTGGCCCCGTCCACTTAACTCTACAACTGCAGTTATGATTGCATTGTCCATTATCCAAATGGACAGCACTCTGCTGTATTGATCTTCTCCCCTTTCCAGTCGCGCTCGTCTGCATCGCTGCAAACGGCGCCTCGGCCGCGATCCGGCGTGATAAATCAGCGCTCAGCGATTATCGCCGTCCTCCGCCGGAGTCGTCCGCAGACCTCCAGGGGAACACACAGGCTCGTTAAGGAAGATTAATGAGCGCTCCGGCCGGATATGTGACCCCACATCTGAACTTCATGCCTTAACAGGGACAATCGCAAACAGCGGGATGCTTTACTAACAAGAGAGGACGAGACCAGGGCCATTAGCTGCTTTTGACCCGTAAAGAGAGAGACCAGGCCAGATGAATTTCAGACGTTAAGGACAAACTCTCAAAAAGTCTCCCAATTTCCAACTATGTCTGTATATAGCTAAGAATTGTGCAGGAAAATGTCCCAGAACATGCTTTAATGTAAAACTAACTAAATAAATAAATTAAATGAAGTAATAATAATAATAATTATTATTATTATTACCCTCAAACTGTTGACATTAAAGAAAATATTTTCAAAAAGTCTCTATTTAGCTACAAACTGTGGAGTAAAATGTCCCAGAACATGCTTTAATGTAATAAATAAATAAATAAATGAAGTAATAATAATAATTATTATTATTATTATTATTACCATCAAACAGTTGACATTAAAGAAAACACTTTCAAAAAGTCTCTGTCTAGCTACAAACTGTGCAGTAAATATCTCAGAATATGCTTTAATGTTAAAAATAACAACAACAGCAACAATACTAAACAATAACTTTCTTCTTCTTCTCACACACACACACAAACATACATTGCATAGTGTTCTTTTCCATAATATGGAGGAAAATGACCATAAAAGCCCATCCATACATCTAGTGCACTATATTCCACATCTTCTGAAGTCTATGATGCTCTGACTGAAATGTAATACATTATTTGCTGAGAATCCCTTCGGTCACACTACGGCAGACAGAGAACTGTTCCTCTCAGAGCTTCTGTGTGACTTCAGAGTCCAGCATATGAGATCTGTGGATGTCTATTATTGTACTTTCCTGAGCTGACGGCCCTGCTGCACATTATGAAGAACACACTCCGGAACCTGCGTTCCTCAGAAGAAAGACTGACAAACCATGACAGGATTTTCATTTGTGGCTGAACTATTGCTTTTTCTTCTGGAGCGAGTCGGTCAGACAGCGAGTGTAGGTTTACACGTGTAAGAGCAAAGCCCTCAGAGATTATGCACGAGACGATGAAGATATTTGCCGTCTCAACACCTCATGAGCTCCACGAACCCAAACCTGCGGGGCACGGGAGGCTTTTCAGCGGATAAAACGCAGTTTCATGCTTTGAATACGAGAGAGGAGATGAAGTTTAAATCAGAAACATGTGAACTGAAGCCGCTTGTTTAGGATCCTCATAAAGAGCTTGAAAAACAGGTGAATCACATCCAGAATAAAGCATATGAATAATAACTTCAGCCTTCCTCTGCCAAAAGCTTTTTTGGTTTTAAACATTTATTTATTTTTATTAGCATTTTTTACATTTCTATTTAGCTTTATTTCAGTTTTAGTAATTTCAGTGCTCCAACTTAAACTTATTTACTTCAGTTTATCATTTTCATTTAAGTTTTTTTAATCATAGTTTTCAAATTCTTCATGTATTTTATTTTATTTCAGCTTTATTTCGATTACTGAAAATTATTTTATAATTTATTTCAGTTAGCTGCCAAGGCAACATGTATAATTTTCATTTACGTTTTTTAATAATTAAAAATATTCTACATTTTCACAATTGTAATCTGATTTTTTTTAAATTTTATTAGTGTATTTTATATCAGCTTCATTTAAATTTCTGAAAATTATTTAAACAGTTTTTAATTAATATAATAATATTACTCTATTTTGAATTAGCTTATATATTTATACATATGTATATATATATATATATATATATGTTACTTTCATTTTGGCAATTTAGTCATTTTAGTTTTAGTAATTGTTGTTGCGTACTGTGTCTTTGTTTTTGTATTTCTATTTCTACATTTTCAAAATTTTCATCTAATATTTATATTTTATTTTATTTCAGATTTATTTACATTAAATTCATTTATTTAATTTATTTTGTATAGTTTTTAATTAGTATAGTAATATTATACTAACATTTTGAATTAGATATTCATATTTATTTATTTTTATATATATATTATTATTTATTTATTTTTATTTTTTAATTTCTAGTTTTAGTAATTGAAGTACTCAAATTTAAATTTATTCTAATGAAAAACAACAGGTGAATTTCATCCAGAGTGAACATCACGTGAAGAATCGCCTCGTCTTCTTCTTATCAGCTGGATGGAGATGGAGTGGAATCAGAAGTGTTTATCCTTGGCTTTAGAAACGAATAAACTCAGTCAGATGAAACACAAACAGGCCTTCACTTCCACCAGCAGACGAGCCATGGCTTCACAAACACACCCGTGTGGTCTGGATCTGATTGTCCCGCTTCAGCCCAACACGCATCTACATTATGGAAAAATGGACTTATGAATATCCCACAAGAAACAGAGATGTTCAGACGCAGAGGATTCCAGATGTGCTGATTTCACTGCTTTACAAGAGCGAGGAAACCTTGGCAGGCGTCTCGATCCACGCGGCACCTTTGAGGCTTGACCGTTTCGAAAACATGAGAAATTATAAACACCAGTTTATTGCTAATGGAAAGAAATGTGAGACTCTGCAGTTCTGCACGATCCTGCTCACATAAAATGACTTCTATTCTTAGTCTGACATCAGAAAGGCAGCAGAATTCACTGTATAAACATGCAACGCTGCTCTGGATCTCAAAACTCAGCAGCGCTGCTTTAGAGGGATGAGTTCACAGATGCATCTTTTCTCAAAAATAATTAAGTGCTCCGCATGCAAAAAAAATATTAGTGCTATTACACCTCACTTCTGAGATGAAGTTGCATTTCCAACTTCATTCCTTTTAAAGCAGTGCTAAAGTCCACTACACTGTAAAAAAAATAAAAAAATAAAAAAATAAAAAGTTGAGCGAACTTAAAAAAAATTTTTTTACCAGCTTCAGCAGATTTTTGAGTTTGCTCAACTTGTTTTTGTGGGAGATTCTCAAATTTTTGTTGTATAAACTTGTATAAAGTTGAGAAAACTCAAAAATCTGCAGAAGCTGGTTGCCTTAAAATTTTAAGTTGGTAGTAAGTTGTAGCTAATGAACAGATTCTTTGTTCAGATTAACCACAGACTAGTTTATTTACGTCCTCTGATTCGAGCCTGTCCTCCAACAAAAAACGACCCTATAGGTCATTTGTGCAAGCGCCTTATTACGACCTATATTTATGTTTTAAAGTTATGCGCCCTCTAGCGCGCGTAAAAATAATGACGGGGTCGTGTTGCGTCTGTCGTCATGAAATGACGTATGACTGTCGTTACCAATCAAAATGTGTTTATTTAAATGCAATGTGTGGGCTTTTTACACCGATCTCACGGTAACTCGTACATATTTTACTAGGTGGCTAATTCGTACGAATGAACACACCTAACCCCACCTCTAAACCTACCCCTTACAGAAATCGTGCAAAATCATGATTTTTAGTGCACATTTTATGAGCGCGTGCGTTCTCTAGGATCGAATGATTACATATCGTCATATAACGCAATGCTCTACCAGCTGAGCTACACGAAACCCGAATTATAACGCAGATAAAAGTGTACAAAACATTAATATTACATATAATATCATTTTAATTAGACTTTTATATTTATATTTATTTTTATATTTTATTATTTTAATTTTACTTTTAGCAATTTAGTAACATGTTTTAGTAATTCTGTAACGTTTCGTAAATTTCAAGTTTTTTAAGAATTGTCATTTCTTACATTTTTCAGTTTTTCACATTTTTCATCTAATATTTATATTTTATTTTATTGTTACTTTAATTACTGAAAATGATTACTTTTGTTTTTAGGTTTTTTTATATTTCTATAAAATAGCTTTAATTTTTTTTAAATATAATTTGTTTAAGTAATTTCAACTTATTTATTTCAGTTAGTTGCCAATGCAACATTTCTAATTTTCATTATCCAATATTTATATTTTAATTTATTTCAGCTTTTTTAATTATCAAAATGTTTATTTTTTATTTGAATAATTAAGTGTCAATATTCAAATATTGAGAAATTGCTTTTATTTATTTTTATATATTTATTATCTTAATATTAGTTTTAGCAATTTAGAAATTTAGCAGTTTTATTATTTATGTACTTTTGTCTTACATTTCTATATTTAGCTTTCATTTAATTTAATTTTAGTAACTTTTTAGTTAGTTGTCAATGTAACATTTCACATTTTAATTTAATTTATATATATATATATATATATATATATATTTAATTCTTCATCTAATATTTAGATTACATTTTATTTCAGCTTGATTTCAATTACTACAAATGCTATACTAAACAATAAATACTCTGCCCGTGTCCCATCTCTAGACCTTGTACAGAAGGTTTTACATATGTAGTGAAACACACATACTGTACAATAATGCTCTGTGAGGATCAGCGTATGACAGCATCGCATGAACGCCTCTGAAACAGATCGGAGAGAACAGAAACAGCCTGAAAATCCCATTACTGCTGGAAAGGTCATAGCAGAGAGCAGCGTTCCTGAGAGACCGTGCACTCACACACACACACACACACTCGCCGCTGCTCTTTCTACACACACACGGCCGCATCACAGCAAACACGGCTGGTGATAATACCTGCTAGAATTGATTTAGGCTGTGATTGGAATAAAATCAGTTTTGGAGGTGAAGTTCAAGGTTTTGCCCCCGTTCCCGAGCCCCATTTCCTGCTGAATCGGCAAATATTTGCCTCCGGAGGGCCGCCGCAATCACAGAGCTCATAAAACAATCCGCCCCTGCAATAGTTTGAAAAATACAGCCTGCCGAAATGTGTTTTATATTCCCTTTCCTAATTATAGCTCTTTCCCTCTCGCCGTCACATCACATGACTAATATTGACGGGAAAGGCCAAAAATGAAAAGTCTGTCACCATTTATTTATTCATGTCATTTCTTTCTTTCTTTCTTCTTTTGTGCTCATTTTTGGTGCTTTTTTAAGTCGTATTTATTCACAGATTTTGTTTTGGCTGACAGAGAACCTCCAGAATCCTGAAATAGCAGACCTCTGACACGAAGTGAGAATTCATAATGAGCCAGTCTGGAAAATAAGAGGAACGGGAAAGAGTTTTATCTCCCAGACGGCTGCGTGACCCCGTGACAGACACTGGGAGGAACATCCAGCGGGATTCGCACTCTTCCAGCTGCTGCTACAGTGCACTGAGACCAATGCAGTGTATTTCTGTGCTGATGCATCAAATATTAATAATAAACAGAGCTATCCTTTGAGAATTTAGCATTATACAGTTCAAAGTGTTTTAAGGAAATACAGTATTGCAATGCATAACACTGACATCACATGCATGCTGTTATATGCATAAAGAAATGTGCACTACTGTTCAAAAGATGTATCTACTCACTGTAAAAATACAGTAAAATTGTGAAATATTATTAGAATTTCAAATACCTATTTTCTTTTGCATTATATACTAAAATGTAATTTATTTCTGTGATGCGCAGCTGTATTTTCAGCATCATTACTGCAGTCTTCAGCGTCACATGATCCTTCAGAAATCATAATAATATGCTGATTTGCTGCTCAAGAAACATTTCTGATTATTATAAACGTTGAAAACAGTTGTGCTGCACAATATTTTTGTGGACAATTACAAAACTGTATGTGTGTGTATTTATATATACATAATAAATATACACACACTGTAAAAAGTGATAAGTTGACTTAACTTAAAAAAAATTGAGGAAACCCGTTACCTTAAAATTATTAAGTAAATAATAATAAATAAATAAATAAAGTTAAGTGAACTTGACAATTCACAACTTCATCATTTACTTAAAAATTTTAAGGCAACGGGTTTCCTCAGTTTTTTTTAAGTTAAGTCAACTTATCACTTTTTACAGTGCAGTACATTATTATTATGTAAACAAAAACTTTTATTTTGGATGCGATTAATCGTGATTAATTGTTTGACAGCACTAATATAGATATGTAGATACACACACACACACACAATCTAGGAACCAAACCAAATTCTCCAAAAACGTTCTTTCAGCCAATAAAATCATTTAGGTCTGGTTTTGGCACGACAGCACTTTCTCACGAGCTGATCTCCAGATATCACAACTCAGAGCCGCTGAGCGCGAGACGTGGCTAATACACACTCATCCGCTGGAATGTTTGCGGACGTCTGGAGAAGAAAGCAGGAAAAACACAGTTCTGCTGCAAGCGTTGCATTTCTCGCCTGTAATCAGGGTTTCGTGCTCGTTTGGTCACATCGAAGCTCTGCCTTGTTTTGATCTGCTGCAGTCGCGCCTAATATCACCATTAAAAGACTAGCGCTTAAATCCACAAAAGTAATGCAACAGCCACTCGATCCTTGTTTTGTGAAAATGGGAAATCTCCCGAGGAGCGTTCTTGGACGGACACGAGATCCGAGCGTCTTAAAGGCTTATTTACATTGTGGCAAAGGTATGATTAACTTGTTAATGTTGCACATAACTCCGCTCAGCCAATGTCAGCAAACGGGTGGATTTGTAATCAAAACTAAACGATTCTCAAGGAGAAAACGTATCCCGAAACCACAGCTGCGTTCCCAGCATTCGTTTGTCTCTTTCTGAGCATCTAAACCGTGTGGTTTGTCAGCTCTGAGAGACGCGGCTTGTGTTTCTCTATCATAAACGGCTTTTAAAGCGACACGGGTTTGATGCAAGCCTCTATTACGGAAACAGACGTGTAATCGAAGCCTGCACAGACTTTCACAGCCTTTGAAATGTCAACAAGACACAAAGCAACAAACAAACCTCGTCTATTTGCATAAAGCGCTACATTAGACCTCCAGAGGTCACGGCGTTTGACCCTTGAAACCGAAGCCCGACGCAACCCTTCAAAACCTCAAACACGCTTCACGTCAGCTGGAAAACAAAACACGATGATTGAGCACATACTGAAGCAAATAAACAAAGCCATGAATGAAGAAAGAGATAAAATACTGCGGTACTGAAACGGATACAGCACTGAGCCAACAGCAAATCAAAACGGACCTTATTTACTTTCCTGATGGGCTTCGTGTTCTTGTAAAAGTATTTAAAAACATATTTTGCCCTCTATATATATTCCAATCCAAGAAAATAAACTCACATCACATTTGAAGAAAAACGTTTTTTTTAATTTTATTAAAAATAAGTAATGAATAATTTTCTTGCCCCTGAAATATATTTTGGTGCATGAAGGTTGAAACTAAATATATTTTCAATTTCAAAAATATATTTCAATGAGCTTCACATATATTTAGCATATATTTAAAATATATATATTTTTTTATGTATTTATTTATTTGGTTAGTTATTTATTATTTTAAATGAAAAAATTCTGCACTGAAAAAAAAATTGGTGTAGGATGTACTTTGAAACAAATTTCACTCAGACGTTGCTAGTAAAGTTCACAAATAATTATAAAGAAACGGCAATAACACACTGAATTAAAAGTGAAATGTATTTGCTTGTAAATGTACACCAATAATTGCAACTTTGAAAAATGGTTTTACAGTGTGGTTTCGTTCTGAAATACAGCACATAACAGACATAAATGGTTTGTGAATTTCATGCTGACTTGACCCTACACCCTTCAAATATATTAATAAAGTTATGCTTTAAGTATATCACAGTTTGTCCATGAGAAAGCCATGTGTGCATTAGATATAAAGGGAATTATGACAGAATAAAACCGGTCTGCAGGACTCGGAGAGAAAGAGGCTTTTCCAATAACATCTGATGTGGAGGATCTTTGTTTTTCTTCTCTCATCCGCTGCTAACCGCAGAACGGAGGAAAGAAAACATTGGGAAATCAATAAATAAAAGGTTTATATTCCTCGGAGGTGAAATCACCCCGGGGTGACGCTTCCCATGCGCACTCGATACGGGAGTTTATCAGCTCAGCGCGTGGACAGAGTGAGGAAACACCAATGAAGTCCGTCAATCGTTCTCATCACTACATCTGGATGAACAAACAAACACACACTGATTTCATCACAGCTCCTGTGCTTCAACTGGTAAAGTGTGTTTTTATTGCTTTTTTATGGTAATCTGTAGATAAGGAGTGACCCGTTTAAACACCCTCAGATTTCATAAAACACAAACGTGTGCGACTGAAACTCTCATGTTCTGTGGATCATGGTGAGCCGTTGGTAAAAAATGACTGTGTAAAAATGATGGATGACTAATTCCAACCAGATTAAACGCACACAAGAGAAAAATGTTCATTGAGAGCTATAAATTATCTGATGAGAAAGGAAAAAGAAGCATCCAGACCATTACAAAAACCTCAACGCCCAAATGATTCACCAGTGTTTTTGGACTAAACTCCACTTTTCTTCAACAAAAAAGGTATTAACATGTAAGGAAACTACCATGATGCTAATACCATAACACCACTTTAAGTACTAGTTGTCGACCGATGCAGGTTTTATATATATATATATATATATATATATGTGTGTGTGTGTGTGTGTGTGGGATGTAAATTTTATATATATATATATACTCTATTATATATTTTATATTATATTATATATCAATTATATATACAGTTAGAATATATTATTTTAATTATAATTTTGTAATAATGCATATATGTATTTAATCATATAATAAATAACAATCATTTCAATTGCTGAAATTACATTTATATTTATAAATATATATAATATACATTTTATTAAATACATTTCAATATAAAATCATAAATTTGTGCTAAATATATATAATTTATATCTCATATACATATAAATACGTATATATATATATATATATATATATATATATATATACACATATACACACACACACACACACACACACACACACACACACATATATATATATATATATATATATATAACAGATTTATACTTGTAATCCTATCATGGCATTTTCATGAATATACTGTAGTTAAGAAAAAACATAAATAAAAAAAGAAAGTAAACACTTTAACCAATATTGCTCTTAATAATCTGAGACTGAATAATACAATAAAAACAATACAATGTAAGTCAAATAAAGCAAAAGCGATGAAAGATGCTTTTTTTTAGATCCTGTCTAAAAACAAACACACCGTATTTTATGTAAAATGAAAGAGACCTTCTCTAAACTGGTTGAGTTTGAGTCGTTCAGCTAATAAAGTCAGTGCTGACAGAAATCTAATCCATCTATTTGTTTTAAAGGGGCTTCTGAGTTTTACGGTCCCCTGATGTTACGTTACACCAGTGCTGCTTTTCCCTTCATTTTACAAGCACACGAGTAACGTCGTCGCCGCTTTAAACCTCTCGGGCGCTGAAAACAGCATTTAGGCCTTGACCTTGTCACGTTTGGAGGGTCGGGGCTGATTTTACACCGGGGGGGTCACGCTAAGGGTCCGCAAAGACAAAAAGTGAGCTTGTCTCGGGTCCCTAGCTGCTAAACACTGCTGCTAATGCTCTTTGTACAGGAAGCCAGAGGAACAATGAGCTTTTCTACCCACAATTAGCCGTGCTAGAGACGCATACTAATCAGAACGCAGCGGGTCACAAATAGGAGGAAGCGCTGCAGAAACGTCTCTCATTACCGGCTAACTATCGGCGATGAATAATTAGAAACTTAAAGTATGAAAACAGAGCGGCATTGCGTAATGTCAGGGGAGACGGTGATATTTGGTGTCCTCTGTGCAGATCACCCGTCTGCATATTCAATGAGAAACCAGCAGCTGCTGCAACAACCTGACCTTTGACCTCAGACTCGGCCGGAACGTTCATTCACGATTCCAGCGACATCCAGCCGAGCGCAGACGGAGAACAACTGCCCATTTACATGAGACTTTGATCTCCATATATAACTCTACATTACAAACGATCCTCTACTGAATAAAATGAAGGCTGCCATCAGTGGAACTTGTTTTACTGACTGTTTAATTATTATTTACTGAAAGCAATAGGGTTTTATGCAGGTTGCAGCATATATATTTACTGGACAAACAAACTGCATGCAAAATCATGATCTGAAAAACCTGAGGTGGTCCAAGTTCAAATTTAGATCATTAATCAAAGTACATCACTTAACCAGTAGGTGTCGACAAATTTAGCTTTATGAGTGAATCACTGAATCATCTATTAAACGATCTGTTCAAATCACTGATTCATTCAGACAAACAAACAAAGACAATTCAAACAAATGAATGTCTTTGTAAACAAGTCATAGAATCATTTACTCAATTCATTAAAAAGCAAAGATTCATTCATGAGCGAATCAAATGGCTGTTTTTATGAATGAGTCATTGAATGATTTACTCAACTGATTCGTTCAACATCACTGATTCATTTGTGAACGAAACAAACGGCTATCTTTATTAACGAGTCATTGAATCATTTACTCAACTGATTTGTTCAAAATCACTGATTCATTTGTGAGCAAAACAAACGGCTATCTTTATTAACGAGTCATTGAATCATTTACTCAACTGATTTGTTCAAAATCACTGATTCATTTGTGAGCAAAACAAACGGCTATCTTTATTAACGAGTCATTGAATCATTTACTCAACTGATTTGTTCAAAATCACTGATTCATTTGTGAGCAAAACAAACGGCTATCTTTATTAATGAGTCATTGAATCATTTACTCAACTGATTTGTTCAACGTCACTGATTCATTTGTGAACTAAACAAATGGCTGTCTTTGTGAATGAGTCATTGAATCATTTAATCATCCAATTCATTCAACAATGTTGATTCACTCGTGAGCAAAACAAACAGCTGTTTTTATGAACAAGTCATTGAATGATTTACTTAACTGATTCATTCAACAACACTGATTCATTGTGGATTGCAGTTACTGTGTCGGAAATGTGCAATATTAAATTCTGCTGTGGCTTTGTTTGGAAATATATTAATTGGCAAAGCATAAACAGAAAGTAATTGGCAGTACTGTGTTTAAAATGTACTTTACTCAATATTAACTTGTATATTGAACTGTTGTTGAATACAAGCAAATGCACACATGCTTTCAGACTAAATATCAGTCACATGATCAGCTGCAGCATGATGACATTCAGAACAGCACTGATGCTACTGTAATATTGTTTTAAAACCTAATAATTCAAAAGAACAGCCTGGAATCGTGCAGATGTACATGAGCAGATGTATAAAATACACATGTGTGGTTGTAGGAAATAGATTTCCCTCTCTTTAACCGTTTCTCCTGTAAAAGTCAGCAGCGTGTGCACCCTACGGACCCGTGACCAGCTCCCCGCGACTCATTAATCTCATTCAGCCAAATATAAAGAGTAATATTTGTGTTAACTAGCCATTACCAAAGACAGGTGATAATTGAATTACTGCCGTAACAGCGGGACTGTCTGTGAGCCTGGCCGATTTTTTCTCTCCCATTTCCCAAATAATGTTGTTGGAGTTTATTGGACCCAGGAGTATGCGCTATGACCACGCCATAATTAGCCCTGACTGATGGCGCGTACTTAACATCAAACAATTAGTGCACATTGCCGTTTTCAGCATAAAAGCTCAAGACTGAGAGCTCAGGCCCGCTGGCTTGATGAAAAACAGTTCTGGCATGGCCACCGAATCAATTATGAAGCAAAAGTGAGCAGTGTCTTCTGGGTAACTGTCACTCATTTGTGCAAGGGCTAATTAATGTGTTTCCAAAACGGAGCTTTTCTTTGTAAACGGAGCAGATTTCAGCCAAAGCCTTGTGTCTAGCCAAGTTGTTATTAATTTATTCTACAGTGACTCTATGATTTATGACTGTAAAATCCACATCCATCGACAGCCTTCTACAAAATCCACAACCATCTAATTGAACGCTGGTGATGCTGACAGCACAAAGAGTCATTCAAACAAATAAAGGCTACAAGAAACAGCATTAACTCGCTTTACGTGATGCATTTCTGGCTGATTTCAAACTTCAGTCTATAAAAAAGTTCAAAGAAGTGATTAGAATCCATTATCAACACTCAGGGGTTTTGTACACGACTGTTTTCAACTAAAAACAGAAAACTTTCATGCATTTTGGCCGTTCATTTACACATCAACGGCGCTTTGGGAGCCTTTTGAAAACAGATTTCAAAGTGCGAGTTTTTGAAAACGATACTGTTATCATCTCCGTGTAAACTATAAAAACACAGATTTGTGAAAACAGTGACATCATGCACATGCATAATGCGTGTTCGCTCTATAGGAATGCATATGTGTGCACGAGTGCGTAGTGTTTCTTTACAAAGTAACATCGCCAACTAGTGGCCTGGCATGCATAATGCAGTGCTTTTAGTCATTTTCACATATCCGATTGAATGAGGAACGTTGTCTTCTGTACACAAAACTTTTCAAAAACTTAAAAGAAAAACGTTTTATGCGTTTTGGTGGTTCGTTTACACAAGCATGAAAATGCAAACTTTTAAAAATGGGTTTCAAAGTGCAAGTTTTTGAAAACAATACGTTTATGTGTCTATGTAAACTACAAAAACACGAATTTGTGAAAACGGTGACGTCATATACATGTGTAGTGTTTCTTTACAAAGTAACATCGCCAACTAGTGGCCTGGCATGCATATTGCAGTGTTTTCAGTCATTATTGTGAATCCATGTGAAGGGAGATCATTTTGACAACATTGTCATCTGTACACAAAACTTTTTAAAAGCAAAGGACAAACCGTTTTCAACTAAAAACACAAGCCTAAAAAGGTTTCAAAGTGCAAACCTTTGAAAACAGTACCGTTATCGTCTCGGTGTAAACTATAAGAACATGAATTTGTCGAAATGGTGACGTCATACACGTGTATTATGTGTTCGCTCTATAGGAATGCATATGTGCGCAGGCGCTCAGTGCTTCTTTACAAAGTAACATCGCCAACTACTGATGCATAATGCAGAGTTTTTAGTTGTTTTTGCGGATCCATGTGAACAGGGCTTGTTTTGACAACATTGTAAGCAAAACTTTTCAAAAATGCAAAGGAAAAACCTTTCTGTTTTAATACAATCGTTGACGTGTAAATGTACCCTCGAAATGCACATCTGTATGATCGGAGGCATTTGACACTGGCAGCCAATCAGACGTGACGGCACAAAAAAACGCCCAAATACAGCATGGCGGTTCCAGTCGACGGTCTCCAGAGAGACTCTTTTGAGGCCGCAAGAGCACAAAGAGGGTTTAATTATCTTGCTTTGTTATTCGCACAACAGATCTGCTTCATCCCCTTAAAAGAAGATTCCACTGTGAGCTGCTCGCCTGGTGTCCCTCCTCAAACGGACCACTGGCCACTTTGAAGCCCATTCTTTTAGCCTCTTCGTGGGGCATTTGTTTTTTGGCCTGGAGCCGGGAATCACGGGGGTCTCTCAGTTGGTGCGGTGGGTTTCATAGAGCCGGTGTGATAGACAGACCGCTCTACTGAAGAAGAGAGGCTTTGAAATACTTGACGGAGACAGAACCCTGCGGGGAACGACACTGCGCTGGGAAATCTGAGCGGTTCTGTTTCCTTTAGTCTGTGACTGTAAACGAGATTCAGAACCACAGCAGAGCAAGAACTATTACAAAAACTCCAGGAAGAAAGAAACAACCACCCAAATGGGGGGAAAAGCTGGTCTTCGCTAACAAATAAGTACCATGGCATTATTTGACACATCAGCAATACTTTTCTGTAAGGCTTCCAGGTCTGAGTGGAATTACAGTACACTACTAGAATATAAAAATATGAAATAAAATAAAAAAATTAAATAGTGAAGCAATTCCTGAGACTTAATAAATATCTGTCGGTTCAAACTAGGCAGCTGAGTAGAGATGGTTTGAGTTCTGTTGTGTCAAATTATAAACATCTAGTGATCACAAACAACTAAAACTAGAAAACATGCTAGAAAAACCAAACGGAGTAAAAGAGAACAAATTAAATTAAATCGAATTAACTCTCAAACAAACAAACAAATAAATAATGTTAAAAAGAAAAGAAAAGAAATTCCTGAATCTCATAAATAAATATCTGTTTAAACTAGGTAGCTAAGCAGAGATGGTTTGAGTTCTGGTGTGTCAGGTTATACTTTTACTTTTTTACTTCTACTGCATTACTTCTAGCAACAGGAACTAAACGGGAAAACCGCAATTACTGTGCAAATGTCATGCTTGTCTGAATTAGGCTCAAAAAACACTGAATAAATCGTTTTGTTAACTGTTGTGCTTGAGATCTACATCGAAAGTGTAGACGAGATGTTGCCACACCTTGAGTTTTTCCATCATTATGAATATTGAGCTCATAAAGAGAACTACTGTTGCTTCTGAAGGAGACAAAAACATCTTTAACATAGCAAAGCACAATGGCGTTTATTCTCATTTCTTAAGGGACGTGAAATAAGTCTCGGCCTCCAGTGGCCCTTTAGGCTTGACCTTGTGTACAAACCTCCACGGGCATTAATGCGATACGCCATTAGTGTGAAAAGGAATTTGTTCCGTTTACATAAGGGACGCAACCTCCGTGCCAGCGGGACGAGAGCTCAGCGTTTTTCCAGATGGCATCGGATTAAGATCCGACCCTGGCTCCGTTTTCCGCCGTCAGGAAAGTGGCTTTCTCCTAATATATGACTCCTCTGAGAAAAAGACAGAAACGATGAAAACTGAGCTGTTTTACAAGTGTCGATGAAGTTTTGCTTGTTGAAGAATGCAGATAAGAAATAAAGCTCAAAGAGTCAGTGGACTAGAAGGGCAGCGCATTTTATGCTTTATTGTGTTTGCTATTGCAATAAAAGTTTCTACTGTATAAAGTTGTTTTATTTGTGTGTTTCCCGCAAGCTTGAGCCACAGAGCACGAGTAATATTTGTTTTATAATCATCGCTTCGCCCTGAGCTGTAAAATCTGAAACTAAATGGAATCCGGCACAATATTCAGCACTTAATAACAGCAAACAGAGCGCAGCGGGACAAAAGCATCCGCTCGTAATATTATTAATGACCCCGCTGCACTTCACATGGTGCTTTTCCTTGTTTTTCCTTTTGGTTTTCTATTTTCCACTGCCGTACAGACAGACAGCATGTCCGGTCTCTAAAGGATGCATTCGCCATCGATTACTTCAGACCTTTAACAGAAATTGCAAATGCAGCCCGAAGCTTGAAAGCATCGTCTCTGCCTTCATGCTTCCATTTCAATAATTGCAGGTATGAAATGGTTCAATTTTCCTGCAAAGTGCAGGTATTCCTTTTCCTGTGACAATAATGGAAAATGCTACAGCTTCAATCAAACCATCATGAGAAAAACCCCTGAATTAATTATTGTGCTATTTGACAACTGCACCATGTTAAAGTGTGCTAAATCCATCACTTAAATGCAGCTTTCTTCAGCCAAGCACAATAATCTTCCCCTAAAGCCCGACTAGCACTTCAATCCATCTGTGGCTCGTATTAGCATTCAGAGACTCTATGATGTTTCGCTCCGGAGCGACACCAGCGGCAGACGTCCACTCCCCGCAAATGATAGATTCCCCAAAACCAAACAGCGCCAAAGAAAGCTCGTCCGGATTCCAAGAGAGCCTTTCCCATGAAAGCGTGTCGAAAACTACCGGGTCCTATCACACGGGGGCAAAAGGGTGGCTGGAAAACGGCCTCGTGACTCATTAGTGGGGGATTTAGACGCATGACCTGTGATTGGACATCTGGAGAAACACAGCGCTGCTGATTGGCTGGGACAGATTTAGAAATGCTGGTGAACATAAGAGAGAAAAATCACACATGAGATCTCTATTCTACACAGCTGTGAGACCAAACTCTCAGATGTCTGTCCAACACTCTCAGGCAAATAGGTACAAAAGCTCTTACTGGGACAGGACTTTTTCAAAAGGTAAACTTTTGTACCTTATTTACATATAAATACTTCAAGGTTCCACTTAAGTGCCTAAAATGTACATTTTAGTACCTAAAGTATGCATATTAGCACTTAAACGGTAGTCTACATAATAGTACCTTTCGAAAGAGTAACTCCCCAGTAACAGCTTTTGTACATTTTTTCTCTTGATAGTCAAAGAAAAAATTCCCAGTAATCAAACATTTTTTTTTTTTTTTTTTTTTTTACATGCACTGATTTCTGTCAATAAGAACGACTGCAATCTGATTTCAGATTCTGAAAGTTTGTTTATATGTACCCTGAAGAGTGCAATTTGATTCACACATTCATTTGCATGTGCATTATATGCATCATGAACAAAGTTCAGCTCTTTTAGCAAATATTTAATAAACAATCAGGTGTTTGCAGAGCTGCATAACAATTGTAAAATGGGTAATCAATGATTATTTACTCATTAAATTTATTACGTCATGATTATTATTTATTAAATGGATAATCATGATTATTTTGCTCAAAAAAATAATCATGATTATTAATCACAATTATTATAGAGCACATGCAAAGTTCATGGTTGCCAAGTTTGAGAAGAGTAAGTAAACCAATGGGCAGAAAATGTATAATTTGATGAGAAAAGCTCTGATTGGGGATTTAAACTCTTGAAATCTGGCAACGGCAACCATGAAAGCTTGTTAGCAATGCAACATAAAGCAAATTCCAAATTAAAATGTAATGTTTTCAGGATAAAGAGGTTTTCAGAGGGCAAATAACGCAGATGAAAAAAAAAAAAAAACATTTGAGAGAAGCAGAAATTGTGACTGCGATTAAAATATGATTAATCGTGCAGCCCTATCAATGAATCAATTGCATGAAAGTATTTCAGTCTGACTGAGCCATCAATCTGATTATAAATGGATCATTTGGGTGCATGTAAACATAGCTAATGTCTCAAAATGTGCTCAGATTTACTAAAAGACCAAAGTGTGCATTCGAAAGTCTCAGTATGAACTCAAATGCTTCTCATTAGATGATCAGAACTGCTTACTGCATTCGTTTTATCGCTCTATACTCTTACTGCATGCCTGTTTTTATTTCTCCAAAGGGATCTCACTCCAAAAACAAAATGAAACATCACTCAAAATGCAAATTTGTCCATGAAACAGCAACATCTGTGCAATAAAACTACATTCAGGGTGACGAACAATTAATGATTCACAAGCAGCCTGATCTGAAACACATTTTCACGCACATACTCATTTTAGCCTTGCTTTAATTTATGGCACTTATTGTCTTTTTTAAGAATCTTGTGCTAGACAAAACAGCATCACAAGACAACCATCACAAGGAAACAATCTATGACGGCCATCAAGGCTTGAAGCATTGAGAAGATGCGCTCTGATTCACGTTTAAGATTATTCTGCTCATCACTGAAAATCAAAATGCCACATCACACAGAACAATCAACTATTCAAGTCAAATAAAGCTCCTATTTAGTGCAGAAGCCACTACAATAACGCCGGCTAATAGTTCACTGTACACTCCAGGTCGCTGGGTGCATGTGATCCGCTTCTAGAGGCCAAAATAACTCGATGTTCTGTCTATTCTCGACTCTATAAGTGTCTGGAGAAACACACTTGTGACCTTTTCTTGATGAAAATGAAGGTATTAATGAGCCATGTTCTAGGAGGTACAAACATAATCCATAACCTATGACGCACAGACACTTACGAGGAACTGAATTAGATGATGTGTGTGGTGCAACTAAACATAAAACAAAAGGATGTTTTAATATTCTGCGCACATAAAACAGCAGATTTGCTGCGTGTTGCATTTGCATACTGTGACTCAGAGTATTGCAAGGAGACTGTTAAAAATGCTCCCAAATAATTCATGTTATATCATTTATAAGAGCGCTCAGTCCTGGTTATAAAACCCTGATTTATTAACCTACACCCCGTCTGACCTTTGACCTTACGACATACTGTGATGCTCATCTACAAGCCGTCTATTAAAGAGATAGTTCACCCAAAAAATTCCTCATCCTCAGGCCATCCACGATGTAGATGACTCTTTTTCTTCAGTAGAACTGTAAAGATTATTTTTTTAAGCAGAAACCGTGGTCCTTGGCGATTCATAAAATGAGGTTAATGGGACTTAAGAGGCGAAAAAAGCATATGAATGAATACCCGTGGCTCTTGATGATATATTGAGGTCTTATGAAGCGAAATGATCGGTCTGTGCAAGAAACTGAACATTATTTACAGCATTATTACCTGTAATCCAGAGCCTCAGGGAAATGAGGAAATCTGATTCTTCTCTGTGAACTGATTCTTTTGGATAGTTCGAATCACCAGTTCGTTTATGTAATTATGCAATCATATACTCCACTATTTTGGCTCATTTCCAGTCAGAGTGACTGTCAAGCCTCTAAAAGTGAGTTTTGATTGAGTAACTTGTAGATCTGTGCTGCTCGAACCGTGAACTGAATCGTTTCAGACGATTCAGTTCGATTTGGTGAACTGGTTCTACTAGTTCATCAAAAATAACCAGTTCAAAAGAATGATTTGTTCGTGAACTGGACATCACTCCAGACTGTTAATAATGTTGTAAATAATGTTTCGTTTCTTCATAAGAGCTCAGTTTATCGTCAGGAGCGATGGATATTAATTTTATGTTGCCTATATATGCTTTTTTGACTCTTAAAGTGACAGTACCCATTTACTAACATTTGCGCTTGTCAAATGACTGGTATTTGCACTATTATCTAACGCCCAAAAAAAGTATGTCTAAAAGCAGACGGTAATTTGCGCTGCTCCTGGTAGATTGCGCTGGTCATTATGGAAATGATCTGGCTGCATCTGTGTTCTTTAATGTGTGCATTGTCAGTAAATGACTCATCCCATCTGCGCTTTAATGATAATTTGTTTAGTAAACATTTTTCAAAATATGTTGTTTTGTTTTGCACAATGTTTTGTTCATACAATAAAAGTTGTTTTCATACCACACTGACATTCATCGTATAAACAAAAACTTATTTTCTTTATCTTTATTTTATTTTTGTTTATTTCTTGCAAGAAAAATCGAGAATATGCATTCAGTTTACAGCATGAGAACAGTTAAACTTGATAAGTTTACTAAAAAATGCAAAGCACTGCACTCCTCACGTTCAGTCAGAACCAGATCCAGCTGGACCAGAACTAGAGTCCAGATGAGGTGTTTGCCCATCTGCTGTCCGGACGGACTCACAGCTGTGGGCCGAAACAGCAGAACAACACACACTTACCCTCCATCCAAAACCACACTGACCGACAGTTTTCTGCAGTAAATCAAACACTAATAAACCAGAGCAACAGTGCAGATGAAACTGAAGCATTTTAAGATTATCGGCGTCACCAGACAACCATACGGCATGAAAAATGTTGGAGTTTTGACAACATTTTTACAGTAAAGTCAGATTTCTGGTCTGTGTTTGCTCCTTCAGTGAATCAGCCACAAATCATTCATGGGCTCGCAGCCGCCAAAATATCAGGACATAAAATCCCGTCTATCTCTCTGTCCTCGACAAACACAGCCTGACCGCTGAGACTCAAGGTTGTTCCAGTAAGTGAGAGACAACGGTTCTTCAGCAGAGATGAATACAGTACTGTGTCACTGAGAGGATTCAACACGAGAGGAGTCAGAAACGAGAGCGAGAACAGAAGGACAGTGAACAGATCAGTGTTGAAGAGCAGCTGTATTCACACAGGAAACTACTGCCACAGACACACGCAGTCAAGGACTCAAATTGTCTTGTGATCTTAACGATCGATCTAAAAGTTTAAGACTTTTAAATTTCCTTTTTAATGTTTGTCTTTTCTTTTTCCTTCTAGACAGATATTAATGTAATACAGTAGATTACTACAGTATATGCATATAAAATGTAATTTGTTATTTTTTATAATATACACTGTATATGTAATGCATACATATAATTTGATAATAAAATAGAATTATAAACATTATCAAACAGCAATATATATATATATATATATATATATATAATATTTATACATGTGTATGTGTGTGTGTGTGTGTGTGTGTGTTTATATATATATATATATATATATATATATATATATATATATATAATTTTATATATTATTATTCATATATATTTTTTTAAATAGAATAGAATATACTTTGTACATAAAATTCATATATATAATATTATATACAACATAATTCTTAAAATATATTTACAAATATTATTTTAAGCCATTTAAGTTATGCAAACATTTGCATAACTTAATATATATATATATATACATATTTTTAATTTTTAATATATTGAATATAATTCATACATAAAATTTTATTTAAAAATAAAATTATCAAAAAGCTTTATTTTTAAGGTTTAAGTTATGCAAACGTACTGTAATTTATATACATATGTATATATATGTGTGTGTGTGTGTATATATATATATATATTCACATTCAGTCATATTAAATCTTACTTTTGAGTTGAATAATACTAGTTAATTCAGTTAATGCACTTTTTTAGTGTACCCCTCTATTCATATTTATGATGGAGTTTATGATATGAACTATATATATATATACAGTATATATATATAAGCGTCATTAATTTACTACAGAAAGGTGCTCCATAAAGTATAGCTGAGAGCCATCAAATGAATTACAGTAACATTTGCATGAATTAAAAGTCTATTTTGGTGTAATTTTGATGTAAAAATCCTTTTATTGACACGAAGCATCGCTGCACTTTTACACTTGAGACAACAAAGAGCAGCAAGGAAAGTGTGTGTGTGCTGTAGGGATGATCCCTGGACAAACACTGACCTTGAAAGAAGATTTGAGAGACGTGAACGACAGACACTCGCCCCCCGTGAGCCCAACAGGGCACTAATGTGGCCCTCTCTCAGAGATAATTACTCACAGCGGGGAAAAAGGGGAATTTCCGTAATGACAAGCCTTTAAAACACTACAAGAGATATCATGGGCAGGACACGGGCAAAACGCCACGCCATCCAGCAGATGGGGTCTAATCTGAGAGAGAGAGGAAGAAAAACAGCCCTCAGACGGACCACACCCCGATAAAACCCACGCCAGACGCTTCACGCCCATCAACAGTGACAGAAAAGACATTAATGTTACAAAAGATTTCCATTTCAAATAAATGCTGTTCTTTTCAACTTTCTATGTATCTGTGAATCCTGAAACATAAAATGCATCACAGTTTCCACAAAAATATGAACAGTTTTCAACATTGATAATGATAATAATGTTTCTTGAGCAGCAAATCAGCATATTAGAATGATTTCTGAAGATCATGTGACACTGAAGACTGCAGTAATGATGCTGAAAATACAGCTGCACATCACAGAAATAAATTACAGTTTAACACATATCCACATAGAAATATGGAAGCCCGTTTCTGCCACTGAATAAAAAATAAAAAAGGTAATTGCGACTTTATATCCCGCAATTCTGACTTTATAACTTGCCATTGTGAGTTTATACACCACAGTTTTGAGAAAAAAAGTCAGAATTGTGAGCTAAAAAGTTGCAATTACCTTTTTTATTTTTATTCAGTGGCGGAAACAGGCTTCCAGCTATTTTAAATTGTAATAATTTTTCACAATTTTACTGATTTTACTGCATTTTAATGAAATAAATTCAGTCATTAAATTTAATAAACCTTACCAACCCCAAACCTTTCCCGTTCTTCAGTGTAATGCTGAAGTCAACAAGAAATCCTAATGATTTTAAGCTGACATCATTTCAGCCTTTCTAAAGTCTTATAAAGACGTAATGTAATGCTATTAACGTTAATGTAATATGAACTCACATTCAGCTCTGATACACCCACTATTCATCATCCAATAAGCTCCTCATGATAAAATCAATTCACGCCCTACATATGTTTTCACATTGACTTTAATAACAATAATATCTATCATATCATGCACTCAGTGAGCTCTGCTGTAACGGGACACTGATTTCAGTTGGTGTGGTCTGTTGTGGACGTCCTGAGTCAGCAGGACTCATCGTGAGCTGTTTTGGTTTGGATCAGAGCGTTCAGACGGGGTTGACTTTAACAAAAGAAACGTGTGCATATGACGGAGAGCCCAACATGAAGAGCAGAGACTCAATCTGAGCACATTCCACATCTATTGTGCTTCCTGCCAGACAGTAAAGAGAGAGACAGAGAAAAACTCTTTTCATCCGTGCAAACATGTTTAAGACAGCGATTTACACAAGTCAAGCCAAAAAAATATAAATTCATTCATTGCTGATTTAGAAAAAATATTTTTAAAAAATTTAAATCTGCCTAAATGCATCTAACACGTGGAGGCTCTAATATTTGTTTAAATTTACCCCATATCAAGAATGATGTTACCTATAAAGCGATATATAATTTTCAGTGTGTAGATGAAGATATAAGTTTAAAATCCACATAATAAAATCTGTAATCTATATGTCAACTATATACAGTATGTATGTATAGGTATATTTGTGTATCATATATATATATATATATATATATATATATATATACACATACATACATATATGCATATACACACATACATATACATACATTTTGGGATGGATATACATGTACATCACATATACTTTATGTCCAAAAATGAATTACACGTACATAAACATACATATTTGCATGGGCTAGATATAATATATGAAATTGTTCCAATTTCTAATAGGTTTCATATGCATTTTTTCTTAGTATGACTATATATTTCATACATTAAAAATAATATGTACATATATCACATTTGGGTCTTATTTACTTTGAAAAATATTCAAATTATTATATTGAAAGATTTTAGATTGAAACTTGAACTAATAGTTTTCATTTATGATTTTACTTTATATGACGTTATATTCCATATACAGACATTTAATGTATTGCATTAGCATATATATATATATATATTTGTATTTACAACTTTGAAAAAAAAATTTTTTTACAGTGCAGTATAAATTTTAGATTGAACCTTGAACCTGCTGGTCTCAGAAATACAAAGAGAGAGAAATACAAACATTTGAAAAACACTCACTCAAAATGTTAAAAGTTCTCAAACAAGAAAAGGCAAACTGTCTCCACGTCTGTGTCTGATCGATCTCACTTTAATTAAAGACGACATGGTCTGAGTTTATCTGGAAATGCGATCGTAGTGAGTTGCTTTCTCAATCCCTGTGTGTTATATACAGTGACGCCGCCTCCTGCACGACCCTTTCTCTGCCCTTTTATCACAATGCAGATGTGATATTGATTGGCTATTTTGTGAGTCAGGTAATGGCACCAGGATATTAAAAAAGGGAAAGAGAGAGGGGAAAAAAATCAATGTGCTCTGTGCTTTAATTCTGCAGACCGGTTTCACGGGACGCTGAAACCTTCCCATCTCAGCCTGTGATCAGCAAACCCTCAGGAGGACTGGGTGAGAATGAATCGCATCCGCTGATAGCGCTGTTTATTTGCACACAGCCTGAGTTTGAACACACAGGAATTATGCAAATCAGGAAACGGCACAAACGAACCCGTGAAAAGGTGCCAGCAGCTCTTTGCACTAAGTGTAAAGTGTAAATATGCTGGACCTTCTGCCAGCTTCATTTTACAGGTTTTTTTTCTTTTTTTTTTTCTTCAGTAGCTGGGTGAGTATTCCAGGAAATAGCCTGAAATAAATAAAGCAGCTCTGAAATAAAGCCAGAATTTTTTTTTTTTTTTTTAAGTAAATTATTTTATTTACATTTTTTATTTCCTTATTTTATTTTTATAAGCATTGTTTATGCACACACTTCGAAGTTACATCTTCTATAAAAAATATATATTTTTAAATATTAAAAATATATTTAAAAACTATAGTAGTAATTTAATATTTTTAATAATTACAATAATATATTATATATTATTATTAATATTATTAATGTTATTAATATTACAAATTTTACACATTTAACAATTAATATTTTGTAATAATTATTACAAATATACAATTATTTACACACTTATTTTTGTCAAAGAACAAGTTACATTTTATTTAAATGAAATAATAATAATAACAACAACAACAGACCCACAAAAACGTAATACAATTATATCTAAAAAATAAAATAAAAGCACTAAGTGAAAAAATATGAGGGTATAAATAGTGATAAAACTGTTTGTATGAAGTATAAATAGACACAAACAGCATGTTGTTTACAGCATGCAAATATTGATGCTGTTCATGCATAATATGTTTAAATGACAAATGCATGAATGTAAATGTGCTATTAGTACTGAAGATAATATATCAGAGCAATGGTGGATGGAGTTTGCAAACTTCACTGTGTATGTAGTGTAAATAGACTTGCACGGCTTAATTCAACATCTTTCAGCAGACTGAATTTGCTCTTTAAAATATTTTTCTAGATGAACTGCGGTCATGATTTCTAAAACAAATACACACAAATGTCTCTTTTTCACACAAACAGTGAATTTTTTCCTACGTGCAAAAAGGATCTGGCAGAAAACAGCAGCACTTTTTGGCGAGTGAAAAGAGCCACATGAAGGAAAACCCCAAACTAATAATCTCATTAAAGAGAAAGTGCTCTTTGAAGCGCGCCGTCGCTCACTACAACATGACCCAGATCATATTCACTCTGGTAAGCGCTAGATCAAGGCGACACAAGTCAGATTTAACAAAGCATTTCCTCTTTGTGCATAGCAACGCATAGCGATGCAGCCCGTCTTTCCTCATTGGCTCATTTGTGCTTCACGTCTTTGGACGGCGTTTCTGGAGCCGCTGGTTGGTCGATCAGAGCTCCAGCATTGCGTGCCAAAAGCCATCAGGGAAAAACTCAAACGCAAAGCCACGTGATGGAGTCGACCCAGACGCGAGACGCCGGGCACTTATCGACACGCCACGGCCCTCCACCTCCAGATCACCAAACTACAGCAGACATCAACAAACCACAGCTCAACCTTCATGAAAAGAGATATTTAATAAGAGAGGTCATCATCCACACACATACAATGAGTTTACTCCCCTAGCCACACAATAAGGACACGAAAACATTATTTAGACCTACTGAAACATCTGTTATAAAGCATCCAATCCATAAACTTGAAGGTTGTAGGACAAATTTATATAATTCTCAACAAAAATAGCAATATGTCAAAAATTTAGGGGAGAAAAAAAAACGCTAGGAATGAAGGAAAGCCACGAGGAGATTTATATAAGCGTACAAAAAAATATGATATGAAATCATTATTATCCAGATTAAATTAAAAAATACATAAAAAATAAAAATGAGTAATTACTTGATTAAATAATGTATAAAAATATAGTGTATAAAAAGAATTTAAAAAAAAAAAGAAATAAAATAATGTAATGATCATGTTTTTCCTCAGAATTTCAAAAACTACTAATTTGATTGTAAATAAATAAATAAATAAACCAGCTTTATTTTACTGTATCTGGGTCAGTCGCTGGAAAAATAGCCTGAAATAAAATAAAGCAGCTCTATATAATATAAAACCAGAATTGATCAAAAATAAATAAATAAATGAATATTTTAGCCATGTTATTTTTTTTAATTGGTGTTAAGTTACTGGTTAAAGTTGCAATAAAAATGTAAAAAAAACTGCACACACTTTACAAGTCACATTTTTTGTCAAGGAATAAGACAAAAGAAAAGAATATTATCTCATATATAAAATATAAAAGTAATACTTTTTAATAAATAATTAAAATTGAAGCCTAATAATGTAATATAATTAACAACTAAAAAAAATAAAATAAGACAGATTGAATAAATTATGGCTAATACATTTTAAAAAATCTTTTTCAGATAAATCAAGCACTACAAAGTAAAGAATGAAATATGATTTGTATACAGACAAAATAAAAAGACTATTAGAAGAGAAAAGTAGCATGTATTAACTAACTAAACTACCCTCTTCATACGACTTGACGTGCAGATCATTGTGCTGATAAAAGCTCATTTAAGTGCTGATACTTACAATCATTTAAAACAAACACTCCAAAAAGAGTTCATTAGGAGAAACGGCCAGGCAGCGAATGCAATTACTGTTTTCATAATTGACAGTTACATCTTTTTAATTACAAGATGGCTCAAGCTATAATGAGGCGAATGAATGATGCAAATAACAAAAAGTCAAGAAAATAATTATCAGTGGGTTTTATCAGCAGGGTACGATCGTTTCCACAGCGTCTTGTGTGTGTGTGAATCCTTAACGAGCAGAGAACTCAATTAACACCGCAGCCAGAGCGCCACGAGCGCCTGGAGCGGCACGAGTCTGTGGTTAAAAATATGATGTTCATATCATACGATATCGATATTTATCACAATATTTATTTACCTTGAGAATGAATGTAAACATAAATTGTTTGTTCACAATTAAAGTCATCTTTTAATTTATGGCTCAATGAAATCCATTCACTTTTTCCCTATATTCTGTTTTTTCCATTTTATTTTTATTCTATTTTATGATTGAATACAAATTTCTCATCAAAAATTGTATGAAACTTAACAATCAATATTTTAAAATGTAATATATAATGTAATTTTATTTTTATAATGTAATATAAAAACATAATAAATATAAACATGAATAAACAAAACATTTTATTTTTCTAGGTTGTTTTTTTAACATTCTCATATTCATAGTTTTCTGAAGTCGGTTAATGGTCACATGTATGTATGTATTTATTTATTCATCCATTCATTCATTCATTCAATGAAGTAATGAATAAATGACTAAATATGACAATTAACGGTCACATTTATTTATTTATTTATTTTTGTTTATTTATTTATGAAATAATAATTAATGAATAATTGACTAAATAAATTATAAAAAAATAAATTGTGTTAAATAAACAACTTCATAAATAAAAATGCATTAATTTTTATAAAAGTTTATACATTTATTTAAATGTAATCAAATAAAAAATACAATTAATTTACCAAAAAAACACTAGATTTCTTTTTGTCATATAAGATGCTGCACAATAGAACTACATAAATGAAACCATGGATGAAAAATATCTTGGTTGTATGATATTCCTTAAAAATTATAACATTATTATTATTATTATTATTATTATTTTGAGAAGTACATCTTAGTATACAACAGTAACACATTTCTGTCATAATTTCTTCAAGTTAAATAAAACTTTTATTTTGGCGGGTTGTCATGAAGATCTTTTTTTTCTACATTTATTTATATTATAAATTTATTTCAATTGATCATTTATAGCCCAGCCCGACTACAATGCAGTTTGTGCAACACGATATGCTGATTTCACAATATCATCAAAAAACCCCAAAACTGATGGGATCAAAATTGCATGTTACAAATATTTTGACGTTGTTTTGGTGATGACTCTATGCACACATAAATAACTCCTGTCTCTGTTGTGGATCTGACGGGATGCGATCCGCATCTTCTGAAGGTGCTCTCACCGAGAAAGCGCTCATAAATTCTCTTTATATGTTTCCTGGACATCCAGCGACTAATGCGTCTATCAGATGCTTTATGACTACATTGTAGCTGCTCATACATGCCATAAAAGCATTGTAAAGTCTGCTTGGATGGAGTGCTTTCTCTACACCGCTAATTGCTCATGCAGCAAGACACATTTTTACAGGCGTATTACCTCATTTCTTTATGGAAATATTTATGTTTCTGTCCAGAAAGTACGTTTTATTATTGCTAGTTGATTTTTGGATGGACGCATGTCTTTTACTGGCAGAAGTGTCTGGTTTTGGCTGGAGATTGCATGGTTTGATCAGCCGTTAGAGTAAATCAAAGCAAGCAAAACGGCAGTTTTAGAATTAAAGCGCATGTGGGATGTGTGTGTTATCGCCATCCGTGAGTCATCGTAAACATGCCCTCATGCATTTGTTTCTCAGGTGTCGTGTTCACCTGAAGATTAAGAATTTCCCACAAGCTTCTTTGTAGCCGTTGTGTTCGGTTGCTTCTTAAGCTTTCGGGCTAGTAACCGAATCCCGCCGCTCTTTGTTCACAAACACAAAAGACGTGCTCTCTGTGGAAGGGAGTTGGGCGACTGAGGGTTGGTAAGGTGTAAAACAAACTCGAGCTACAGCCATGTGTGCACTGCTCATCTGAGATGGCCAGGTAAATCAGCGCTGCACAAAAGGAGAAACCAATGAGGCTTAATTAGAGGCTGCTAACTAATGACACGGTTTAGGCTTTCGCTTTAACACGTTCACTGGAATGTGAGCGACACAGTATTGTTCTGTCATGTCAATCTGTGATGGTTTATGAAACGATTCGCTTCAACTGTACTTTTCTGCATTGTTGCAACACTACTGGGAAGGGAAATATATGCTGATGGTTTAAGGTTTGAAATTTGAGTTGTTTTTTTAATGCATCCAAATGTGCCCTTCTGCTTACAAAATTACAGTAATATTTTGAAAAGAGTTTTTTTCTATTTGATTATATGTGACCCAGGAGCACAAAACCAGTCATAAGGGTCAATTTTTCGAAATTGAGATTTATACATCTGAAAGTTGGATAAATAAGCTTTCCATTAATGTATGGTTTGTTAGGATCGGACAATATTTGGCTGAGATACAACTATTTGAAAATCTGGAATCTGAGCGTGCAAAAAAAAAAATCTAAATATTGAGAAAATCACCTTTAAAGTTGTCCAAATGAAGTTCTTAGCAATGCATATTACTAATCAAAAATTAAGTTTTGATATATTTACGGTAGGAAATTTACAAAATATCTTCATGGAACATGGAATGATTTTTGGCATAAAAGAAAAATCAATAATTTTGACCCATACAATGTATTTTTGGATATTGCTACAAACATACCCCAGCGACTTAAGACTGCTTTTATGCTCCAGCGTCACATTTTTAAAAATGTTATTTATTCCTGTTAATTCTAAGCTGAATTTTCACATGGTCAAAAGTTTGGAATAATTGATTTTTTATTTTTTTTATGTCTTTATTGCTCACCAAGGCTGCATATATTTGATTAAAAATATGATAAAAACAGTAACAATTGTGAAATGTTATTACAATTCAACAGTTTTCTATGTGAATACTGTATATTGTAAAAAGGCAGAATTTTCAGCATCATTACTTGTGATACATTGCCATTCAAAAGTTATTTTTAATTATTAAAAATAATAATAATATTTTTATTCAGTAAGAATGCATTGAATTAATCAAAAGTGACGATAAAGACATTTATAATGTTACAAAAGATTTCCATTTCAAATAAATGCTGTTCTTTTGAACTTTCTATTCATCTGTGAATCCTGAAAAATAAAATGTATGACGGTTTCCACAAAACATATTGAACAGCAAAACTGTTTTCAACATTGATAATAATCAGAAATGTTTCTTGAGCAGCAAATCAGCATATTAGAATGATTTCTGAAGATCATGTGACACTGAAGACTGCAGTAATGAAGCTGAAAATTCAGAAATAAATTACAGTTTAACACATACTCACATAGAAAACAGCTATTTCAAATTCTAATAATATTTCACAATTTTTACTGCATTTTTGATTAAATAAATGCAGCCGTGATGAGCAGAAGAGACTTCTTTTCAAAAAACATCAAAAATCACAATTATTCCAAACTCTTGACAGGTTAGTGTAAAATCAGCATTTCCAATGACGCATAAAGCGAGCTCTATAAACACCTCAACGCTGGATCATCACTGTAATTAATTTAGCATGTAAATCTGATCCTGATTACCACAGACCAAATACAGCTGGTGAAAAAACAAAAATGTATTTTTCCAATTACTATTACACCAGATCAGCCCAAGAATGCTTTGAAACAAAATGCAAAGCCACAATTAATGCCAGCCATTTTTTTCTCTCTCCATAAATCTTCAGAGAGTGGATATTCCGGCTCAGCTCAATGTCGGCGCTCGTTACGCCGGACGCGGCCCGGGATTGAGTCTGACCCCCTCGCCTCCTCCGCCAGCGCTTTCCCTTCACATTACTTCTGCTATTCTAACTTTTCCACTTCTGAGCAGCATCAATTATGCACTAGAATAACACGGGCCCCAGCAGCGGCAGATGACATAAAGGCCGATTATGGGCGTGAATAATTCAGCCATCGCCATGCCGTGTAGCTCTCACCGGCGATACGGCGACAGGCTCGCGTGAAGAACACTGCTGGAGGGAAAGCTGGATTATTAAGAAACTCTGCTGCTGCTACTTCTTTCAACACTTGGCTTAGAGCGACACGAGAATTTCTGTGGCGAGTTGCATGGAAAATATTTGAGGGAGAAAACGGCCTGTCTTTGCAATCCACTGGTATACAATAAAAGATTCAACTAAGACGTCTCATAGAGTTCGATGGATGTTTAACCACATAAAAGCAGCACTCGAACCCTCAGGTTTCACCTTTGCCGTTTCAACATGGCCGCCTTGACCTGGTTTCTTCAGGATTGCGTGCGAAGGATTGCCAGCGCAGCTCGACTGCGAGATCACAAACAGCTCTTAATATTTCATACTCTCGCCAGCATCACGCTCAGTTTCACCGTCTGAGCCAATCAGACGACAGGAAACGCTGCGCTCCCATTGGCTGATCGACAGCCCCAAAACATCACAGGCCTCCTGCAGGTCTGTTGAGAAGATTTTTACACATTCAAAGAGGGGGAATAAAAAGAGACATGTCAAAACACGGTTATTAAAACTATTATGAATATGGAAACAAATGCATTTAAAGTAATATACATATATATATTTGAAAATTAAATATAGATATCATATAAAGTAAACATAAAATTAAAAATATAAATGTTGCTAAATCTAGAGTTTAAACCAGTGTTATCATTGAAATACTATTAAAGTTTTTATTTTTCCATTTTCCATTTTCATTTTCATTTTAGTTAATGTTTTAGTAATTGTGCATTTCTGTACTTATATATTATTATTTTTTACATATCTATAAAATTTTTATTCACCTTTATTTCAGTTAACGTTTATTTTATTTCAAGTAATGAAAATGTCTTTTAATGGTTTTAATTTTAGTTTAACTAAAGTATCAAATGTATTTAAAGACCGAGAAACATTATTATATTTTTATAAAAAAGAAAAATAATTTAAAAATATTTGTATATAAACAATTGTATATATATTTAATAAACTTCTGACTAATTATTATTATTATTATAAAAGGTGTTTTACATCTCATCAATTAAAAAAAGAGAGCTGATTTCTAAGTAATTGTCTAAATTACATCTGATGTCTAAATAATTTCTGCTTGAATATTTTATTTTATAGCAATTAATGATGTATTTATTCAAACCGGCAATTCATTATATTTTCTAATTTATTATTTTATTATCTCAGTAAAATTATTAGAGGATCACTGATGGTCAATACAAATTGTTCCACAAACTTTTAATCTCACAATCTAAAAATGCTTTCTGTGTAACACACATATTCCTTGCTTCTAGATATTTCTCTTAGTATGTAGCTCAAAACAGTGGAGTGTTTTATATTTATACAGCATCTGCCACGAGCTGTGAACTTTTAGATTAGATCCCAGTCTTCAGTCAGTGAATCCACCTTCACCATCTGGATGTTCGTGACCCGTCGGCATTAACTAACCATCGGTCAGCCGCAGTAGCCACAACACTGGGCCTAAATCAAACACAGGAGCGCAGGAGACACCCCAACAGCCCCAAAGCCCAGAGCCTATTACACCCAAAGTAAAGGGCCAGTAATCCCCGATTAGTCCAGAGAGAGAGAAGCTGCCCCAGATGGCCTCTTCCGTGCGGACCGGACCATTGAGCGCTGAGAGGGCAAAAAAAAAAAAACACAGCTTGAGGTTTGGGAAGCAGAGAGATCAGCAGCCAAACAAACACGGCTTTAGAAACAGATGCTAAATATCCTGGCGGGACGCTGTAAACTCAACATTTTCAATTTCTCAGTTAAACGCAATGGCAAGACAGAACAGAAGAGGACAATTAAACTTTCTCAGGCTCTGAAAGCAACTGTCCGGGGCGATATTTATAACTTAACTGTTTCTGCAGACTTCCAAAGACACTCCAGGGTTCCTCTTAAGTCTTATTTATCTCATTAGGCCTTTAACACTGATTAATATGAATGCCGAATGTGAGCAGGAAGGTTTCTATGGAGGAGAGGAAGAGGGATTAAAGAGGAAAGGGTTTTGTGTCAGTAGACAATGAGTCGATGGCTTTTTAAGCCCTTTAGTGACTCCACGCCATTAGCTCATGAATGAGAGGACGCCGAGGAGACCTCGAGTCACTTCAGTCCCACAGACGCTAAACAAACACACCTCTGTCAGACCCACAACACCGCACGCATTTCCAGGTGAGCCGAGATTTACAGCAAACCTCAAAATCTATGAGAATAACATCAACAAACTTTAAGCTGCAAGCTGTCAAACATACTTGACCGCATACTTAAGACAAAGGAAGCCGTTTTATAAACCGAAGGATTTTCTTTTTACACAGACAGCCAAAAGTTTGTCACATCTACTCGTTCTGTTTTATATCTTCCACATTTTACAAGAAAAAACTATGAAATTATGCCAAATTAACTACTGAAGTAAATATATTAGCTTATCCATTCATTCATCCATTACTAAAAATAAACGTAATAAGTAAATATAAATAAGATTAAAATGAAAATAAATGAAAAATATATATAGTTAATTTTGTTATTTATAAATATTATATATATATATATATATATATATATATACATATAAAACAAAACTATTCATATGTAGACAGAACTTGTATATTCTCTACAAAATTAAAGTGGAAAAAGTGAAGCATTTAAGCAGAAACCTTCAGATCAAAAGGTCCTTTTATTTTGTGAAACATAAACACAGTCAAGTGTATCAAATAAAATAAATAAAAACTAAAACATTTAATGATATGGAATAAAATAAAAATGAATGTGAAAAGATTTGAAGAACCTTGCAGATCAAAAGTTCTTTAGATCTTTTAGTCAAATTTATCAAATTCGAATGAAATATGAAATATTATAAATTCTATTTTTTTAAATTAAAAAATTATATAATTAAAAAAGAATTTGTTTAGAAAATGTTTAAATCAATAAAATAAAAATTATTTTAATTTTGTAAAGAATTCCTATGTGTGCTGAACTTTTGTCTGCAAACTTGATTTGAAGCATTTAAGCAGAAACCTTCAGATCAAAAGCTCTTTAGATCTTGAAAACCATAAATTCAGTCAAGCGTATCTGCACTTCACGCAGGGGACCCCGAGTGTTTTGGGAAAGCGAAGGCAAATCACGTTCCTTTGTGCACGGCTCCAACATCTTTACAACAACACCGAGGCCTGATACTGTATCTCGAGTGCAACAAAACCCCTCGACCCATCGCAAACCCCTCCGCCCCCGGAGGACTTCAAGAAGGACAAAGGCTGGTTCTGGGGTTAATCCTGTCGGCTTAGGGCTTGTCTCAGACCCCGAGCTCCCAAATGTCACCTGCATTGTTCGAGGGCCAGTAGAAGCGGCCAGACACTTGCGTCTGTGAAACCCCGCTTGGCGTGGGAGAAATGGCCTCTGCGCTCCATTGTGGCCCGTTCACTGCGTCCCTGTAAACGCAGAGAGTATTACAAGCAGCACCGTGAAGCGCTCTCCATTCACCCCCCTTCATCCTCTCCTGCTCTCCTTTTCTCTAAATGCATGCATACTTTCGGCCCGGGTTGTGGAGAGGCGACAGCGAGGGGAAACAATAGTGGCCTTTCAGAGCGGCCGAGGCCTGGCCGTGAGGAAGAGAGAGAGGAACCGGCCGCTCAATATTTGCAGCGGGCGGTCGGGAGAGCAGCGAGAGCTCGGTTTGTTTGTTTGTGCATGCAAGGAGCCGCTCGCCGGAGTAAACAGTGCACATTAAAAATAATCAAATGATGCACGCTCACTCCACACACTCTCTGCACTTATGAAATCTTACGGCACGTTACCTGGCTGCCGGGTCTCGCCAGACCCCTTTCAATTGCTGGAGAATTTGCCCGCAGCTGGAGACTGATTTATTTTCCTTAAACGGAGGTGTGAATGTGGAATGGCACGGGTGAAGCAGGCATGACCGATGCGCCAGCCACACGGGCGTCATGCCACATTTAGACCAATGCAGCGTTACAAATAAAGCATTCCAACAGTCACAAACACTGTTTGCGCCAAATATTAATTCACACTAAATGAATAAAATCAAGTCTTGTTCAGTAAAAGGATCCTGCTTCAAATGTTCTTCTATTGCTACCAGACCATGCATTTGCTTATTTTAACTATTATTTGCTGGGTAAGGCTCTCAAACTTCAAATATAAGTGTATCGTAAACATGCATTATGAATAAAAGCAAATTTAAAAAACTTCACAACAGTCTTCTTCAGTAGAAGGATCTTGCTTCAAACATTGCTCTATTACTGAAATGTTGTATTACTACAACATCTACCTTGTGCATATGCATATTTTTACCATTTTTTCTGGATGAGGCTCTCAACCATTAAATATAATTCTATATTGCATATAACAAGCGGCACTACCCTTTCAAAATGTATTAATATGTACCATTTAAGCAATCATTTAGGTACAAGTATGTACTTTTAAGGTAATAAAATGCACACTTTTAAGGGTAAAGAGGTACAAAGGTGTATCTTTTGAAAGGGTAATGTCCCAGTGACAGATTTTTTTTTTTTTAATAGTGCATTTGCTTATTTTAACCATTATTTGCTGGATGAGGCTCTCAAGCTTCAAGTATTAATTCATACTAAACATGTATTATGAATAAAACATAAATAAAAATAATTGCACATACTCCACATCAGTCTCATACAGTAAAAATCTCTATTACTACTAAAGATCTCTCTTGTGCACACTTTCAGAAAAAAGGTGCAAAAGCTGTCACTGGGACAGTACCCTCTCAAAAAGTACTGATATATACATTTTTGGGGTAAATAAGGTACAAAGTTGTAACATTTGAAAGGGTATCGTCCCAGTGACAGTGAATTTATATTGAATATGCATTTTGAATAAAACCAAATAAAATAAATGGCACTAACTTCACAACAGGAAGGTTCTAGCTTCAAATGTTCCTCTACCAGATGATGCACAAACATCTATATTGTGGATTTGCTTATTGTAACCATTACTTGCTAGATAAGGTTCTCAACCTTCAAATATTTATTCATATTACATATGCATTATGAATAAAAGCTAATAAAATGAATTGCATTACTTTACAGCAGTCTTGTTCAGTAAAAGGATCTTGTTCTACGAGCTCTATTATTACCAGATGATGCAAAAACATGAATAAATAGCAATTTAGATACTAATTTTAGGTAATAATTTAGGCAAAAGTATGTACCTTTAAGGTACTAAAATGCACCTTTTGGGGATAAATAAGGTACAAAAGCGTACCTTTTGAAAGGCATCATCCCAATGACAACTTTTTTGACTTATTTTGCTTATTTTAAACATCATTTGCTGGAGGAGGCTCTCAGATTTCAAATATTAAAAATGCATTCTGAATAAAACCAAATAAAATAAATTGCATTACGTTACAACAGTCTTGTTCGGGGAAAGGATCTTGCTTTACAAGCTCTTTTAATGCACAAACATCTGTCTTGCGCATACTCTCAGAAAAAAGGTACAAAAGCTGTCGCTGGGGCGTTACCCTTTCAAAAGATACTAATTTGTACCATTTAGGTACTAATTTAAGTACAAACATGTGCCTTTAAGGTACTAAAATGCACCTTTTTGGGATAAATAAGTTGCAAAGGTGTACCTTTTGAAAGGGTATCCATCCCAATGAGAGCTTTTGTACCTTTTTGCTAATTGCATTTGCATATTTTAAACAATTTTTACTGGATGAGGTTTTCAAATGTCAAATATTAATTTATATTGTTTATGCATCATGAATAAAAGCAAATAAAATAAACTGCACTAACTTCACAACAGTCTTGTTCAGTAGATGATCTTGCTTCAAACGTTCCTCTATTACTACCAGACGATGCACAAACATCTGTCTTGTGCATTTGCTTATTTTAACCATCATAATCATGCTGATGCACAAAACATGTACAACAAAACCAAAACCTGCAGCACAGGCGTATTTGACTCACATTCCTCTGCTGCATATTAAAAGTGGACCAGAACATTAAGACATGTGGCTTTAGATTAAACGCACAACCCAATAAGAGTCTGCACTAAATTAATTACATAAATCTAATTACACGAGAGAATCAGCTAGAATGTTGCTGATAATAAATTTGTCCTGCATGCAGATTCTGAAGTGAAGTGCACGGAAAAAGCAGCTGCAGCTGCGTCGCTCCAGCGTTCGCTCATGTACGTCTAATCCAGAGCAGAATCCACCGTCAGAATCCCAGCAGATCGACACCAACGCAATGCCATCAAAGTTTACAAAGCCTTATCCTGAAAAAGCTTTTATCCAGAAACTGTATCCAAAAACAACAGACAGTAAATCCCTGGCTCTTTTTCTCTTATTAAATAAAAAACTGTTGCATTGCACAAACGTCCCGCTGCTTTCTCAAGCACCTAATGAGCTGTTGCAGGGTAAACGTGAAGTTATTTATTTATTTATTTTTTGCCTAACGTTAATCCACTGTCATACTGGTCTCTGATTTTTTTGTTTTTTAAAAATCTGTTGTCCTTTATGGCATCGTCTGTTCTTTAAAATCATCACAATAATTCTCCAGACCGGGTTTCTCATGGACCTGCTGAACTCATCTTTGAGAATGAATTTCGACAGCGAAAAGGCACGGCACATTTTACATACCGCGGGAGAAGTTTTACAAGGCTAAAAGAGGAAAATAGGCAGTGTCAAAACTAGTCAAGTCAGTCTGAATTGCAGCAGGATCTGTTTAAGGCTGAAGAATAAGAGGCTCTGTTCGTATTTGGAGCAGCAGTCATATATGGCCACATGCATGAGAAACGCATCGTGTTTAACATTTCTCAGCTGAGCTGGATCATGTATTACTGTACTTTTTTAATCTCCCACAGAAGAGGGAGATTTAAGAGGTGCTAAAATGCACATAAAATACATGCAAGTGCATGTGGAGGTCAGAAAGGTTCAACTCAATATGGTTAAACAACGGTGGGAACTTCTCTTTTAAAATTCATCTGGGCTAAACCATGTAAAGCAGCAGTAGAAATATGCAAAATAGTTTTTTGCAACTTTAATAGAAAGTCATTTAAAAAATGTATAACAATTTTATTATAACAATTAATTTTATTTAATAAATAATTATTAGGAATATTTAATAAACAATTATTATTTATTAGAAGTGTTTAATTTTCTTTATTTAGCAAACTAATTTTAATAATGAAATTTTTATTTTATATTTTATATATTTTTGTATAATTTTTCTTATAAAAATATTGTGACCTGCAAACAAAAAATTAAAATAATAATTGTATTAAATTTTAATAAATAATTATGAATATTTAATTTTGTAAAAATTATTATAAATGTAGAGTAATTTTTTTTTTTTTTTGCAAACAACATTTTAATAAACTAATAAAAATATTTGAATAAAAATATTTTTTCCATATTTAATCATTATTTTTAAAAATAATATACATTTTAATATATATATATATATATATATATATATATAGATTTGTTTTGAGGAGTTTTATGGGAAATGCTGCCGTATACACAGTCGTCCCATAAACACCGGATGGTCCTGCACGTTTAAGTCAAGTGGGAACACATTTCTGACTGGTTCATCATGGAACATTTTCACGAGCAACCCAACTATCGTGTTACAGCTGAATGTATGTGGGGTTTCCGTTCGGAGAGCGCGTGACCCTTACGCCCGGGTCTCCAGTGGAGGAGCCACACAGCCGGAATGAAGCTCCTGAAATATCTAATTGTATTCATTCATTTTCTCTGCTCAGCATGGCACTGAGAAATAAAGAGAGTCACAGCTAAAGGGGAAGGAAGTCAGAGGGAAATCTGGCTAGTGCGGTTTCATGAGCATGGGAAACGGTACGCGTCCTCATTACGGCTGTTTAGTGTGCCAAAGGTGCAGCGAGTAATTAACCAATTAACAATTCATACTCAGAAAGGAGGTGTGGACAGCCAACAGACGGCCCGAGTCAATCTATCTGCCCTTCTGATATTCAGTCAGAGCTCATGAGATGAATACAAACAGAGCGGACGCACTACTAAAATTTCCAGATATAGACCGTTCATATCATGTTTTGTATACACGCACTTCTTTTCAGATCATTCTGATGCTGTACAAGTCAAACAAACAAGATTATTGCACATCAAAATGAGTTACTGGACACAAAACATGCTTTCTATGAGTCTATCTGCTTCCCTCCAGCAAAAACAAGACAATAAAAGACTTTGGAAACCACTGGATTCTTACAGGCCTTGACGTGAATCACTGCAAACCATCTGTGATTCTGGGAACTAGGGTTATTTCCCCAAAAACATGGAGGAGAAAAAATACAGGACTTCATATTGTGAAATATTTCTTTTTTTGTGCACAGCAACCGGCAATTAAACTTTTTTTTGTTAATTATGAAACAGAATGCTCATCTGGCTTGCAAACCGTGCGACCAAATGAAACCGTGGCTTTTCAGTGTCACATATCAAATGAAACCTGACTTTGCGATTTTCTGTTTAAACAAAGTGTCACATAAATAAACGGCGCTCTCGACGCAGGAGAGTAATTCTGACCGCAAAACTTCTAATCAGCAGAGATCTATTCACTCTGACGGCAGGTTTCAAAACTGTCTGCTGCTTTCAAACAAGTTTTAAATATGATATGCAACCTATTCTTTTCGCTGTACTGGAGATGCATTGAAAAAATAGACTTCAATGCTTTTATGAAAGGTGTAGATGTGTGAATATCCAATCACACTTACAGATTATAAATAACAAACAGGTTATGCAAAAAAAAAAAAAAAAAAAGTGACTGATATACAAATAAATAAATAAACTAAACATGAATGGTCATGTAGACTGGAGTTATATTCTGTAGCACATTTTAACTTGTTTTCTTAATTAGAAAAAGCACATTCATCTGCATTACTAAATGCATTATTGTTTGTTTGGTCTAGAAATATAAAAACTGTGCTCTCATGTAAATAATCTTTAAATGCATACACCACATCTTAACATGGTAAGATATTTTAACATGTATTTATTTATTTATTTTTGAACTGAGAATTGCACAGTCATTTACAGTTGTGTTCATTCCTGAGAAACAGATCCTTCCCTTCACCGTGCGGCCCTTGTAATATACCTGCTTTTTAATTAATGTATCAGTTCAAATAATTTCAGCATAATGAACAGCATTTATGGGTTAATTCATATATTACACACAGTTTTTATTTTAGAGTCTCGCTGTAAGTGAATCGACGCTTCAAAGCCACACGAATTCATTTACAGTGCAACCTTCGTCTCGTAAGAAGCGTTCGATTAATTATAGATTTTTGTGGATCGGTGATTTAAATATGTATCATACTGGAAAAATGCACCACGCCTTAAGAAACCACGAGACTGCCACTGAAACCACCTGAATGAGAATTAAATACAGTACGGAACCAAACACTAAAGTAAACTTTACAATATAAAGTCCGATCGGCACCCGTAGCGACGGAACGGGCCGAGACGCGTTCGCGACAAAACTGTGACGATTTGTCAATAAATGCGTGCCATCCAATATAATTCAAAAAAAGAAAATCCGCGGTTTTTTTTTTTTTTAACAGTGAGTGTTTCATCTCTTACTGACTTTTGTTTATGATACAACATGTGCATCCATAAGAATATAGCCTACGGAATTAGATATTATCCTACTGTTCTGATTAAAAAAAAAAAAAAACACGATTCATAATTTAACAAATCACGAATAATCGCAGAAACGCTTTAATGTAGCGACATCGATAAAGTGTCTACATTTAGACAAATAACGCCACATCTATCGTTGTGTTTATTTCATCTTAATAATTATATTTTTAATTATCTATTACCGCACTTTAAACCCGCATATACATGTTAATATCGCTCTATAAATGTAAATGCAAAGTGAAAGTGTCGCGTATACAAAGTTCGCGCAAAGCAGCGGCGAATATAAACACACCGATCCGCTCACCTGGGGTTGGTTCGGTTCCAGTAGACAGCGTATCGATCAGCCATCACCTTTGAGCTGGGCTCTTGACTAAATACACACATCCACAGAATCACACCCACGAATATGATCATTTCCACTTGCAGCATCACTACAGCACACTTGGACACGTATATTCCTCTTGCTTTAGTCGACTTTGATTCGCATCTGTGGCTCGGCTGATGGCAGACAGTGGAGCAAGTGTTGAGATGTCCGAGATCTTCTGTCAGTGGTGTGAATGTCCGCACTACGGTCAATAATTGTGGACTGCGCCGCCGGAGAGACAAAAATCACCCGCTCAGTGTTTAGAGTTCATTCTAACACGCGTCACTTTAGTTTTAGAAAACACGCGCATATCAATCAAAGACCGAGTCTGCAGAAGCGCTTCTCATCCGCACATGCGACTACGAAGCAGGAGCGCGGTGTTACTCCGAGAGAGAGATTTGAAGAAGTTGCCTGAGGAGACAGAAGCTCAGACTGATCTCAGCGCAGAAGTCCGTTCAGATAAACGCAGAGCTTGACAAACACATCCGCGTCACTCTCCGTCATTCTATTGCGGGAGAGATGGAGGAGCGCGGGGGTCATCTGTTAGTTCATGCGCTCGCTCTCGGTTCGGCGGGAGGTGTGATGATGTGAACCCAGCACCGCTCGCTGGGAATGACTGTGTGCTCGGTTACAGCGGGACGCAGGGGAAGCCCATTGGTCCGAACTCGGGTGGGCGGAGCGCTGACAACACAAACCCCGCCCCTCATCTAACCATTTACTTCACCCACTTCATCAATATAAACTATAGAGAGAGAACGATAGACAGAACGATAGATAGATAGATAGATAGATAGATAGATAGATAGATAGATAGATAGATAGATAGATAGATAGATAGATAGATAGATAGATAGATAGTATATTCAAACTAAATATTATGTTTTAAATTAAATATTATAAATAAATATAATAGATAGATAGATATATAGTAATTAAAATATAAAATAACTAATAATTAAATAACATCAGACTATACATTACAAAATAAGCAGTACTATCAATCTAAAAGATAAGTATAAATATAATAAAACTGTAACACAAAAATAATATGGAGAGACAGACAACAATCTATTTAAATGAACTATTCATCATCAAATTGTTGGTTAAAAAGAATAGTGTATTTTAAAACACTTTTTCAAAAGTATTTACTCGCGGTATTGAATAATGTATAACTGTGCTGAGCTGATGTCAGTGTGCACTTGTTGCAGTGTGTGTGTGTGTGTGTGTGTGTTTTTGTGACATATGATGACACAAATTTGTATAATGACATGGGTATGACAGGCATTACAAGGAGAAGGTGTTTTATGAGGACATTTCCCCATGTCCCCATATTTCACAAGGCTTGTAAATCATACAGAATGAGTTTTTTGAGAAAGTAAAAATGCAGAAAGTTTCCTATAAGGGGTAGGTTTAGGGCAATAGAAAATTTGTACAGTATAAAAACCATTACGCCTATGGAGAGTCCCCACAATTCACAAAAACAAAACATGTGTGTGTTTGTGTGTGTGTCGTCCTGCAGTCTAAGCGGAGCAAAGTATGGTACAAATGCACCTAATCTACGCCCAGAGGCACAAACACATGAGAAAATAGCTGCGAGCGACGCCGGAAAATACACAGCGGCTAAATATTTACTCAATTACAGGAATTATGTAAATGTCAACCGATCCTCGACCTCCGTGTCATCAGAACACTAAATATTAGATCCACTCTGAGACTTTGGGAAACATCGAGCCTCTCAACCTGTTGCTTTAAAGAATTCCGATGACCTTCAAAAACAGCCTGTTTGTGGAGCGAGTGCTTTCGGATGTACTCGGCCTTCAGACGCAGCGAAAGGGGCGCCGCTCCAAATTACACAGCTCCTCCGGCGGTGGAGGCCAGTTGTCCCCTATATTCTGGTCACATCGAGCAGCAGGAGGGTGGCTCGGGGGGATGAGGTCATCGCATCAGCAGCAGCGTTTCTGCAATCTCTCCTCGCCGAACAGCCGCGTTCTCCCGCTGAGCTGCGTACAGACCGCATGTTGCCTCCATCTGATTTCAAAGCGAAAGATGATATTCCTCACGCTCGCCTTTCACCCAGGTCTCGGCATCACAATAGGCATTTCGATTACTTGTTATGCCATATAATTTTCCATCGAAGGCAGAGCTGTCAAAGAAACAGACAACTTTGAACCTCATCCCAGAGACAAATTTATCGTGATTGATTGTTATTGTATATGGAGGTGCAGAAAGCGATTCTATCATGCCGGGAAAAAAATACTCTTGTGTGAGATGGAAAATCATCCTCCTCGCTGATAAAAAGTTCGCAGAGATATGAGTTTTCCAAGAGTAAGTGCCAATAAATAACTACACACAAATAATTAATGACCTTCGAGATAAATGATGTTCAGCATCTAATGGCCGTGAGACTGAAACCCAAGAAAAGCATCAGAGAACTGCTTACTGATGCTGATATATTGAACACAAGGCTGTCTGGATGAAGCACTTTACTGTTTTTAGACATGTGTACTTTGTGTTGATTCAGTGGATGTTTTAAAACGCCTACCTTTTTCAGTTAAAGGGATAGTTCACCCAAAAATGAAAACGTGCTGTTAATTTGCTCACCCTCAGGCCATCCAAGATGTAGGTCACTTTTTCTTCAGTAGAAGAGTAAAGAAGATTTTTAGCTGAAACTTTGGTCCTTGGTGATTCGTAAAATGCAAGTCAGCAGCTACCGGCACTTCAAGAGTCAAAATAGCATATCAAGGAACACAAAATTAATACCATTTTTTCCTGACGATATATTGAGGCCTTATGAAGCGAAAAGATCAGTCTGTGCAAGAAACTGATCATTATTCACAACATTATTACCTGTAATCCAGAACCTCAGGCAAACAGGGAAATACGATTCTTTTCCTCAAACTGATTATTTCGGACAGTTTGTTTCAATGAACTGGTTCAATTCACTAGTTCATTTACCTGAATGACTCATTCATCACAGGATCATATATGCCACTATTTTGGCTCATTTCGAGTCGGAGTGACTGTCAGGTGTATGAAAGTGAGTTTTGATTGAGTGGATTGAACTTGTAGATCTGTGCTGCTCGAGCCGCGAGCTGTTTCAGATGTTCAGTCCGATTTGATGAACTGCTTCAACTAGTTCACTCAAAAGAACCAGTTCAAAAGAATGATTCCTTCATGAACTGAACATCACTCTTGACCGTTTGCCTGAGGCTCTGCATTACAGTTACATAATGCTGTAAATAATGTTCAGTTTCTTGCACAGACCAATCATTCCTCTTCATAAGATCTCAATATAGCACCAGGAGCCACAGGAATTAATTTAGTGTTCATTGATACACTTTTTTATTCTGAAAAATGGGCAGTCACTGACTTGCATGATATGAGTCACAAAGGACCAGAATTTCAGCTAAAAATCTTCTATAGTGTTCTGCTCAATAAAAAAGTCACCTACATCTTGGATGGCCTGAGGGTGAGTAAATTAACAGCAATTTTTTTTTTTGGGGTGAAGTATTCCTTCAATCTTGGATGTAATGCTTTTTTTGCGTGCTTCTAATCTCAACACAGATGCATTAGTTATAATGTGCAACCATAAAGGACAATTGCACATAATCCCTGATGAGCCCACACTCTGTTTACCAAGTTGGAAAAGCAGAGAGTGTTGGATGCGGTTCAAATCGCTGTCTCGTTCAATCCCCACTGCGTCAGTCAGAGTTGAACGCTGTATGCCAACAGCGGAGCAGCACTTGCCATTCTGATGGCCGAAGTCAAATATGCTGGATCTCATTTGTATACAGATCACAGGCCGTGCTGTAATACTCCCGCGTTCATCCAGACAATGGAGCCATTGTGAATTAGGATCAGTTGCACATGTCGCGCTGCTATACGGACATGCAGCACGCGTGTACACCGCGTCATGGGCTGGATCACAACCCAACAATACTGCAAACAAACTGCTCTAGTGGACCTCAGTGTGGAAATGCATTCATGAGGATTAGAGTTGCTGTAATTGCAGATATCCGGGAACAGGCCAGATTGCATGCATTTAAAAAAGGCGATTTAGATTTGTCATGTAATGCTGTTGTCGCTATTGTGTCAGAAAGATCATCAGATTCCATCCCATAATTATTTGCAACGCTTACAGTGGTGCACATAATTATCTAAAAAAAATCAATATTGCTTGCTCTAGATATCTGCTAATCCAAAGCACTCGCAATCCAAATATCAGCAAACAATCATTTAGCTGCTAATTGCACAGCTAAACAAATAGGATCCCTGTAGCTCTGGGTTGTACAAGTGGTGTTCACAACAAGTTAAGCATTCACTAAGGAGAGGTGTGTTAGTTTAACAAGTGATCAGACTTATACTTTTTACCTGCTGGACGATAAAACTGATGAAAAAATATCATAGACACAGATTAAGGTATGAGGGTGGACTTTTCACAAAAGACAGTAATAAAAACACCCTAGCAACCACCCAAAACATCCTAGTAAGCAAAGACAACACCCTAGCAACCACCTAGAACACCCTAGAAATCCCCAAGAACACCATAGTAGCCACCCAGGATGCCATAGCAACCTCCCAGAATGACCTTGTAACTTCCTAGCAATGCTCTAGCAACCACCTAGAAAGCCCTAAGAACCACCTAGGATTCCACAGCAACCATCCGGAACACCTTAGTAACCACCCAGAATGCCCAAGTAACCACATAGAACACCCTAGAAACCACTCAGAAGACCCTTACAACCACCCAGAATGCCCTAGCAACCACCCACAACATCATAACAACAACCCAGAATGTCCTAGCAACCAGCCACAACACCTTAATGACAATCAAGAATGCCCTAGCAACCACCCAGAACACCCTAACAATGTCCTAGCAACCACCCAGAAGACCCTTACAACCACCCAGAATTGCCCTAGCAACCACCTGGAACACACTGGAAACAACCCAGAGCACTCTACTGTAGCAACAGCCCATAACACTAAGGCAACCACACAAGACATGCCAGTAACCACCCAGAATACCCTAGCAACCACCCACATTCTTACATCAATCAAAAACACTTTAGCAACCACAAAGCGACATATTAAAAAGCACCCGTTGTCTGCCACATGTAATGTTCCTAACTGAGCTCGTCCAGTTCATTGTTTACCTTCACTTATTGTCATTTCATTCATCACGTATCGGCTTTGAGATTTTACCGTCGGGCTAAATGTACTTCAATCCGTCGCTAATCAAATCAGCCTGTTGTGTTCCGCTACAGGAAAGATGGCCTGACTCGAGCATGTTGCAAACACAGGCAGAGATCGATCGGAGTGATCTAATTGGATATATTTCCTCTGACGCTTCCCTCGGCTGAATGCTGATGATGGAGAGTCTCACAGGCAGGCTGGGAGCAGAAGACCTCGCCTGGCCAATAAGATGTGTTAAGGAGTTTTTCCAAAGCCTTGCCAGCAAAGAAGTGCACGTCAATTTATCTTCCAGCCCTTTTTAAAAGTCTTGTCTGAGTTAAAGGGATAGTTCACCCAGAAATGAAAATGTACTCACCCTCAGGCCATCCAAGATGTAGGTGATTTTTTCTTCAGCAGAACAGTAAAGAAGATTTTTAGCTGCAACTGTGGTCCTCTGTGATTCATAAGATGCAAGTCAATGGCTCCCGTTACTTTGAAAGTCAAAAAAAGTATATCAAGGTGTGTAAAACTAATATCCATGGCTCCTGATGATATATTGAGGTCTCATGAAGTTAAACGATCAGTCTGTGCAAGAAACTGAACATTATTTACAACATTATTACCTGTAATCCAGAGCCTCAGGGAAATGGTCTGCAGTGATGTCCAGTTTGCGAATGAATCATTCTTTTGAACTGGTTCTTTGTGGCGAATCAGTTCAACCAAATCAGACGGAACGTCTGAAACAGTTCATGGTTCGAGCAGCACAGATCTACAAGTTACTCAATCATCCGCGTTTCACATCATTAGTCAAAGTCAAAGTCAGCTTTGTTGTCAATTCTGCCACATGTCCAGCACACATGGAGAATTGAAATTGCATTACTCTCAGACCCTTGGTGCATACAGATAACACTAAAAATACAAATAAATACTGATTAAAATATAATATAATATACAACTATACAAATAAGGACATGCCAAAAAAAGGATAGATAAAGTAGCACAAAGCACATAGCAGATAGAGTGCAAAACCAGTGAAATAAACAAACAGATATAATGGCAGTATAGTGCAGAAAGAGCTTATCAGACTGTTTAAAGTCACAGAGCATTCTTTTATGTCTTATTTTTTTATATAGTTTAATAGTTTAGTTGTGTTCAGTTTATTAGTGAACTGAACCAGTTAATTTAAACAAACTGTCCGAAAGAACCAGTTCACGGAAAATAATCAGGCTTCCTTGTTGCCTGAGGCTCTGGATTACAGGTAATAAAGCAGTAAATAATGTTCAGTTTCTTGCACAGACCGATCGTTGCGCTTCATAAGACCTCAATATATCGTCAGGAGCCACAGGTATTCATTTTATATACCTTGATATGCTATTTTGACTCTCAAAGTAAATTTTTATTGCATTTTCTGAATCACCAAGCACTACAGTTTCAGCTAAAAATCGTCTTTACTGTTCTACTAGCCTAAAGAAAAAGAGTCATCTACATCTCAGATGGCCTGAGGGTGAGTAAATTATCAGCAAATTTTCTTTTTCGGGTGAACTATCCCTTTAAGGAGTTTTCCAAAACCTTTGCCAGCAATGAAGCGCATGTCAATTTATCTTCCGGTCAATTTTTAAAAGTCTTGTCTGAGTTGAGGCCCACAAACACAATATCTCAGCATTAATCTTCCTGCAAGAATATTTCCTTCACTTCACTACAACAAACCTACTCTTTTCCACATGGCCATTTGAGGGTTTATGAACTTGTTTATGTGTCTGCTAATTCAGTTTACATAACACATATTACGTTAGCATTAGTGAGCATTACCGGCAGGCTAAGAGTATTACATGTTACTGTATCCTTATTTCCTCAATCCGCTTTCACAAATTACTCAACATTCAGGGGCGTCATGCACCGATTTTTTCTCCCGGCTCACTTGGTACGAGATGACAGAGAACTAAAGCAGAAGAAAACTGTAGCAACTATGTGTAAGACGGTCTGGTGGCAGTGTTTTGAATTTGAATGTATGCTTTTTTAAAAACCAGGCTTGTGTGCTATTCAGATTTGAATGGAGAATGAATTTAAATTCCCAAATTCCTTTGTGAATTTAAGTTGAATTTGAATTGAGACAGCAAAATTTAAAAGTAAGAAAAAAATAATAATAATTTCCCAGAATGCATCACCATCACAATTTTCAATCTGCAATTCAGCTAATTCCTCTTCCTGTTGTGGCCGATTCCGTTCATATTAACTGGACAGAGCTCTGGTTAACATTTACCTTATGACTTTACTCAGGCACAGCTCGCTGCATGCAGCACATCCACAAACACACTGAGGCCGGAGCATTTGTGTCTCTGTTAGGCGCTAAATGAAAATGAATTCATTTCCTGGATCTCCAGCTGCTCTGTATCACTGACACTCTATATCTCAGCAGAACAGATAACGCTTACGCTATTTAATACATCTTCACTAATGCTTTTCCCAAACACATCCCGCATGCACCCACAATCAGGTCCCTCTGCAATCACACTATTTATTTGGTCTGAAATAAAGCGTTTGTTTCTTTATGTCGGCGTGTGATGCATTGAGAAGAATGATCAGTGAACATAGCAATGATGCTGAGAAACACCAGCTGCTGAAGCTCTGAGAACAGCTGGAAATCAAAGCTGTGCTTCTCAACCCCAAAATGACACAAAAAATAAAATGCAACTGGTGTATTATTAGGATTGCAAAATAAAATAAATAGACGTATCAACTTTTACATGAAGAAAACATCTCACATGTGAAGAACTTATTTTAACAGTAAAGATAAAAAATAATAATCCTCATTAGAGGATTGCTATGGAAGCCTGTTTCTGCCACAGAATTTGTTTTGAATTGCGAGTTTATATCTCACAATTCTGAGTTTATATCTCGCAATTCTGAGTTTATATCTCGCAATTCTGAGTTTATATCGTGTAATTCTGAGTTTGTTTCACAATTATGAGTTTATATCTCGCAATTCTTAGTTTATGTGTCGCAATTCAGGATTTATGTCTCACAATTCGAAGTTTATGTCTCATAATTCAAATTTTATAGCTCACAATTCAGAGTTTGTCTCGCAATTCGGCTTTATGTCTCGCAATTCAGAGTTTGTATCGAATTTTGAAGTTTATATCTTGCAATTCTGAGTTTATATCTCGCAATTCTGAGTTTATATCTTGCAATTCTGAGTTTTATATCTCACAATTCTGAGTTTATATCTCAATTCTAAGTTTATATCTTGTAATTATAAGTTTATATCTCAATTCTGAGTTTATATCTCAATTCTGAGTTTATATCTCAATTCTGAGTTGATATCTTGTAATTCTAAGTTGATATCTCGCAATTCTGAGTTTATATCTTGTAATTCTGTTCATATCTCACAATTCTGAGTTTATATCTCAATTCTGAGTTTATATCTCAATTCTGAGTTTATATCTTGTAATTCTAAGTTTATATCTCGCAATTTGGAGTTTATATCTCAATTCTGAGTTTATATCTTGTAATTCTGTTTATATCTCACAATTCTGAGTTATCTCAATTCTGAGTTTATATCTCAATTCTGAGTTGATATCTTGTAATTCTAAGTTTATACCTCACAATTCTGAGTTTATATCGTGTAATTCTGAGTTTGTTTCACAATTATGAGTTTATATCTCGCAATTCTTAGTTTATGTGTCGCAATTCAGGATTTATGTCTCACAATTCTGAGTTTATGTCTCATAATTCAAAGTTTATAGCTCACAATTCTAAGTTTATGTTTGTAATTCTGAGTTTAAATCTCACAATTCAGAGTTTGTCTCATAATTCAGAGTTTGTATCAATTTTGAAGTTTATATCTTGCAATTCTGAGTTTATATCTCGCAATTCTGAGTTTATATCTTGCAATTCTGAGTTTTATATCTCACAATTCTGAGTTTATATCTCAATTCTAAGTTTATATCTTGTAATTATAAGTTTATATCTCAATTCTGAGTTTATATCTCAATTCTGAGTTTATATCTCAATTCTGAGTTGATATCTTGTAATTCTAAGTTGATATCTCGCAATTCTGAGTTTATATCTTGTAATTCTGTTCATATCTCACAATTCTGAGTTTATATCTCAATTCTGAGTTTATATCTCAATTCTGAGTTTATATCTTGTAATTCTAAGTTTATATCTCGCAATTTGGAGTTTATATCTCAATTCTGAGTTTATATCTTGTAATTCTGTTTATATCTCACAATTCTGAGTTATCTCAATTCTGAGTTTATATCTCAATTCTGAGTTGATATCTTGTAATTCTAAGTTTATACCTCACAATTCTGAGTTTATATCGTGTAATTCTGAGTTTGTTTCACAATTATGAGTTTATATCTCGCAATTCTTAGTTTATGTGTCGCAATTCAGGATTTATGTCTCACAATTCTGAGTTTATGTCTCATAATTCAAAGTTTATAGCTCACAATTCTAAGTTTATGTTTGTAATTCTGAGTTTAAATCTCACAATTCAGAGTTTGTCTCATAATTCAGAGTTTGTATCGAATTTTGAAGATTATATCTTGCAATTCTGAGTTTATATCTCACAATTCTGAGTTTATGTCTTGCAATTCTGCGTTTTATATCTCACAGTTCTGAGTTTATATCTCAATTCTGAGTTGATATCTTGTAATTCTAAGTTTATATCATGCAATTCTGAGTTTATATCTTGTAATTCTGTTCATATCTCACAATTCTGAGTTTATATCTCAATTCTGAGTTTATATCTCAATTCTGAGTTGATATCTTGTAATTCTGAGTTTATATCTTGTAATTCTGTTTATATCTCACAATTCTGAGTTTATATCTCAATTCTGAGTTTATATCTTGCAATTCTGTTTATATCTCACAATTCTGAGTTTATATCTCAATTCTGAGTTTATATCTTGCAATTCTGAGTTTATATCTCAATTCTGGGTTTATATCTCAATTCTGAGTTTATATCTTGTAATTCTAAGTTTATATCTCTCAATTCTGAGTTTATATCTCAATTCTGGGTTTATATCTTGTAATAAAAAAGTCCAAATTGTGAGATATAATCTCAGAATTACAAGAAAAAAAAATCTGAATTGTGAAAAGTCCCAATTACCTTTTTTATTTTTTATCCAGTGGCGGAAACAAGCTTCCATAGATTGGCCCTTTGTCGTCCATCACAAACATTTCCACAAACAAGATCTACTGTCTCAAGGTTTAATGTATTCAGAAAAGAGCTTTCATGGGAATGACCGCCGTTTATCCAGCCGCCCTGGGCAAAGAAACGAACAAATCCAGTCCTGTGAACAATTCATTCTCTTTATCATCACTGCAATGAAACCAGAGGCCATTTGGTCTGAACTTACAGATATCACAACATCACTGGCCTATAAAAAATAATTGAGCTATCATTGAGACAAATAAAAAGTGAATAAAAGGATATTCATTATATGGCAGTTCTTCTAAAAGAAAATGAATAGACAATTAAAAGTGGCTAGTGTCTTGTGATAAAGCGTTTCGTCTGAATGGAGTCAGAACTAAATGACCAAACACAATGGTCTGAGAATGAGACGTAATTGCTCATTCAGCAGACATTTTTAAAGGAAGTGACAGCAGAATATCAATTTCTGTGCCATTTCAGGGCACTCGATCAGACTGTGCTGGTCTGTGCTAAAGGTTTATGAGCATACGGTTATGAAAAAGAGATCCAAACATCACAGATTTTGACGCATATGTCAAGGATTATGTCAAGGCAAGGATTTCTGGATTTAATTAACATTTCTATCAACCCTTATGATGTGATCTCTCAATATCAGCCTCTCCTTTAATTCCTGCCTGTTAATGTGGGAAAGTTAAAATGCTTTTGCGAGGCCAGACCAAACATCCTCTCACAGATATCACACTTGACACTGATAGCGCTCTCCGCCTGACTTTATTTTGCTCATTTTTCATGGACGCCGGCTTTTCTAGGTTACCAGATTGCTGGAGAAAAGGTGCACTAATATCTTAGAAATGTTTTTGTATCTGAGTTTATATCTTTTCTCTCGCAATTGCAAAAAACTCAGAATTGCTCACAGTTCAGTTTTTTTCTCACAATTCTAAATTTCTCTTTCTCTCTCTTTTGTTTTTTTTTTTTTGCCATGAAATTTGCAAGAAAAAATGTTTTTGGATTGTTCTTGGAAATGATCTTGTGGTTAAAAATCGAATGCAACTATAAAACTAATGCAGCTTCACAAACAATTACAGATAATTCACTTGAGGTTGTGTTATACTGTGAATACAGTCAGTCTAATTGTGACTATAATTGTCATAAACAATCTGCTTCCAGAGGTAAAAATTTTCTCTATACATGAACTGATTTTTAATGATAATGCACAAACCTTCCAAGACAGACCTAGCACCAAACTTAGGTTTGAAACACACTATTTGAGCTTAGTAGCCTGTGTACTTTAATAGTTTTATGAAAAAAAGCCTGTGTACTTTAATAGTTTTATGAATCTTGTAAAGCTTTGCAAATGAGACAATTTAATAAATAAAAAATAAAAAATGACAATATGGTACAAAGGTCAAATAAAATATATAATATAAAAATATATTCAAATAAAACAAATATAATACAGTATATAATATATAAACACAGAGACATACACACACACACACATATATGGCACAAAAGTACAGTAAAATAAAACTAGATAAAAAAAGTTTGCCAACACAAATTTGAAGTTGGCTTGAGAGAAAGCCAGACCAGAAAGTTTGAAAAAAGTTGTAAAAGTTTTCAGTTTGAAGTAGTTTGAAGTTGAAAGTAGTTTTAAAGATTAAAGTTTGAATGTTTTCAAAGCAATACAGTCTATTAGAAAAATAGATTAATTTAGTCTCATAATAATACTACTAATAATAATATCTAATCATAATAATAATAATAAGCTTAAATAGTAGATCAGTAAGTTAAATATATATATATATATAGAAATATATAATAAATGTATGTACATTCATTCAAATATGTCTATTATTATATAGCTTTGTGAATTTAGTATTTTTCCATGTCATTACATTGCTTAGAGCATAAGAAAAAAAATGGAAAAATAACATTTTTGAAAAATTATATTTTATTCATATTTTAGGACACAAGGATAAAATGTCATGAATAGACATAAAAAAGGCAAAAAAAATAAAAAGGGATTTTTTTTTAATCACCAATCAATTTTTAGGTTTCAGTATTTTTTTATACCAAACCTTGTTTAAGGATGATTCTCAACTATGTTATAAAATATATAACAAAATGATTTGATATACCATTCTGTTTTATGCAGTATGTATGTAAAAATTCCCATAAACTGGTTTTCCCATTAAACACAGTGCATCTATACGCTGTATCTAATTTGCATATTAATGTGTTGCTGTTGGGAATGTTGAAAAAGGAATTGTCATAATGGGAGTAATAATTGTCCAGATTTTCATAATAATATCTAATATTTCATAAGAATATTTATTTTCCTATTCAAACTGTTATGTCTACCAAAATACATAATAAACATGCTTTTAGTCCCGGTGTCCTCTACAGCGGACATGTATGAAATGATGTCCTGTTTCATAACAGGAAGTCATATTTGGATTTGAAAACCCATAACATTTTCCTGAGATGTTGCTTTATGACAAACATTTTGAAAATTATTCAGATTTAAATGACAATTACAAAATATAATAATATTTCCATAAGGATGTACAATTTTACACTAAATTAATTTTAGCCAACCAAAAACTCCATAGCTGGGTCTCAGGAATATATATATATATATATATACATATATATATATATATATATATATATCTGTGAGTAGTTTAATGTCCTTGTAAAAGATTGAAAGCTTTTGTTTTTTTTCAGATTCAAATACTGTACTTGGAGATTGTAGCTGTGACTGTACATGAATTAGAGTTATGCAGATTGCATTAAATAATCTGCTTCATAAACAAAGCACAACAGCATCTCATCCTAAAACGCTCTCTCAGTCTCAGTTTGAGTGTTAAATCAGGCCAGTCATCTCTATATAGTATATTTTTGAAGTATTTAGTTTCCCTTTTTAACTCGGCCTGCTGCTAGCCTTAATGGTAATTAAAATTGGGATTCAAGCATCACAACTGGTATGATCGGCGTGAACTATCGCTGGAGAACGGCGAGTGTTAATTGTCGCCCCAGGAGAGACTCTTTAACCGCACAGCATGCCTTCAAATCCTTAACATCTCCTTGTTTTGATCAAAGAAGGCGAGCGCTGCGGGTAAACGCACAAATCAGATGGAGGACAAGCGTGAGCTTTAATTTCTGGAGAGTGGTGAGATGATTAGCTGAAGGATGTGATTGAGTGACGTTACGCCGTACGATTCAAACTGCAGAAGAACACAAACGAGGGTTTTATTGAACTCAGGATGGTTTTCAGACAGCCCTCCCTCCTCTACGGTTCACACATGAGATGTTTTGAAATATGGGTGTTATAAAGCCATAGCCAGAGGCCAGCGGTCCAGACAGTGGCCCACCTGCTATTGGTACTGTAAAAACACAGTGAGCGATGACAGCTTTCCAATAGATGTGATGCTGAATAGGCCCAGGAGCACTGAGAGAATTAACCCGTTACACTCATCGCATTTAACACGGAGACGTGAAATACAGCAGCAGATCTCATAACATGCTTCTCATGCACCGCATTTCACAGTTACAGTTAATAAACGTTTACTTAAATTCACAATATATTTGTTTTTGTATAAATATAAGTATAATATAAATATAATATTTTGATTATTAATGTTACGGCTTATATTTAAAAATTTGTAGAATTTAAATATATAAGCATGACATAAAGTCATTAATCTATCTATATTAAATATAATACATTAGCGTATTATAGTACAGTGTAGTACAGATTCCAGATTTTCAAATAGTTGTATCTCGGCCAAATATTGTCATATCCTAACAAACCATACATCAATGCAAAGCTTATTTATTCAGCTCTCAGATGATGCATAAATCTCAATTTTTAAAAAAATTATCCTTTTTTTTTTTGTGGTCCAGGCTCACATATAATCAATATTAAATATATGATTGTATTTTATATATAACACATTTAAACTGTATATTTTTACATAATCCATCCATATATATAAATATATATATTTTACTAGTAGTATTTTTATTCTAAAATATTAATATTATCAAATTAATTTATTACATATTAAAATAATTTTATTATACTATAAGTACAAAATATTAATAATTTTGTAATAATATTTTGATTCAAGAAAAAAATATGACAACAACAACAACAACAAAAAATATTAACCTTTCAAATGTGACTCCAGCTCGCCATTCTTCCTAAAAACTAAAAGCACTCAAATAAATCATCACGAACAGAGGAGTATTTTTCCTTGGGAAACTTTGGTGAGTTGCGAAGCTCAGCCAGTATTGTGCTTTTCAGAGTAATGCGTTATGATTTTTCAGCTTCAGGTGGGATTTCTCTCGACACGTCGCGCTCTTGTGATGTAGACAGCGGCCGGGATGAATGAAAACGCAGGAGGGAATACATATGGCGAAGGAATGTCGGACTTCATTCCCAGACAGCTGATCCCCTTTGAACGTCCTGGATCATAAATTAAACATATGCATTTTAATAAAGCTGCGCTGGGAACACGTATCCTCACGCTTCCGGCTCGTTTTTATGAATGATTCTGCTCGATTTGTTTCAGCATGTGAATGGAGGCGATGAGAGCTGCATCCAGAAAGTGCAAGAGTAACGAGGAACAGTTAACATGAAGGTCACTAAAGTGGCAGGTTCACAGACGCCGCAGAAAGGTCAAGCCCTAGGAACCGCTTCATTAGCAGGAAAAACCGACCCGAGGTGGGAAAACACAAAATGTGACGCTTGGCTTTCAAATGTCAGAGAATACATTTGCATTTATCATGCTTTGTACTGGTGGCTTTGATTTTTATTTTAAACTTTTTTTCTGGATTTTCTAAACCAATATGGAAAAAAATTACATTTTTGATGGACAAAATATACTTTAAATATACGGTAACTATATGTTGTAAACCGTAAAGCTAAATTAAATACATTTTTGAAATTGAATACTGTATATTCATTTCTTGATGTGTTTTTCTGGATTGAAATATATAGAGGGAAAAATACATTTTTAAATGCTTTTATAAATACATGGATATTTTTTAAATCTATTTTCAAAAATGTACAAAACATGGCTAAAAATATATTACATAAATATATTTTGAATATTTTTTTATTGTTAATTAAAATTTTTCTCAGTGAAGCGTGGCAATGTGTTCATTTACATGCTTTAAAGGATACCTGCAGTTTTTTCTGTTAAAATAAAAGTTTTATGGTTTAATGTTTGAAAATGAAGAAATTGAGACAGCCATAATATTATCATCATTGTAATTTTACAGTTATAATGTAAAACAAAATTATTAGTATCACTTTTCTTAAATTCTCATTTTTTATTTTACTATGAAATATTTTGTTTTATTTAGTATTTTTATATTATTTTTATTATTATTTTTTTTTTTTTTTTTTTTTTTTATAGCCATATTGATATACAGTAATCATAAAATTTTGGACAAATTGTCTTAGTCCAATAGTAATGATTTTTTTTTTGTTTTGTTATTTTAACACTTTTATTTAATAATAATAATAATAATAATAATATATTTGAAATGTATTCATACTTATATTTATGAAATATATACATTTATAAAATATTTAATTTTGTATTAATATATATTTATTTATTTATAGATATTTGGAATACTTTTTTTGGCTGCATGGAAACAACTGCTTCTATTGTGCATCTCGAGGGTGACGTGAAAGGAGTGAAAGCTAAAGAAGTTAAAGTTGTTTCGAAAAGAAAAAAAACTTCAGACGCCAGTGGCTTCAAACCTCTGGAAGGTCTCAGAAGCACCGAGCGTTAATTAAGCAAAGAAATAAAAACTGCCCCAGCTGGTGTAGCCCCAATCAAACCATGTTTGTCGGCGCGCCGGGAAAAGCATAAACGATCGTCGTGTGTGCAGAGCGTTTACTGCGTAAGTGCTTGGAAATTGCTCAGAGCTGCACGAAGCAACAAAGAAAAGATGCAGTTTTCTGTAGCAGGTTGATATTCCACACAGCAAACCCACACAAGACACCTTGAAACGCATTCTGCATGGCTGATCCTGCGCTTCATATCTGCGCCGCATTCATCACGCCGCCGCAGTGGCTTCGGTCCCACACATAAAGTTAAATCGCTTGTTTAGATTGGCCGTCTCGGAGAAAATCCCGGGCCGCTCCAGTGCGATGAGGTCATTGAGGAGCCGTCAATACGGATTACGGCAAATTGCTCGGCTGTCTGTGGGAGCTCAGGACGAACGGCTCGGCTACGACTGTGAGAGAATTGTGTGCAATTTAAAGGTGAGTTTTCCCTGCTGACAAGCCCCTAATTGAGGATAAAGGCTCTTTTCAGTTGCCCACAGCTGTCGAGTCATTACAGCTTTGATTTGAATGCGATTTCTTCTGCTAAAACCGACCTGGATCGAATTATCCAAGACGTTTCTGAGAACGTGTCGCTCTCGAAGCCTTTCAAGAGCCATCAGGAAGAAATCACGGGTGTAAAAATCAATGTTACTGATTCACACGTTCAGGCAAAACCTCTTATAAACACATCGGCTAAATGAGCAACATGTGCTGACACACTTCTAGCTTTTTGGGAAGAGATCGCTTCTTTAAAATAGTCAAATGTTGAAACTCAGCGCCTGTTAACTAAATAAGCAGTGTCACTCGCTCTCTTTATCTTGAGGTAACCCAAAACCTCTTAGCAGATACAGACTCCGGATTGGATTCACACATGAATCATTTCATATAAATGAATGTCATTCAAAATGTCAAGAGTTAAAGGGATAGTTTAGCCAGAAATGAAAACTATTCATTTACAAAAGCACATATTTTGAAGGTCAATGCTGTTGGACGCCAGTGTTTTTATACAGAAGAAAGAAAGTAATAGAACGACATAAGGAGTAAATGAAGATTTTTTTTTAATTATTTCTGGCTGAATTGAACAGCTCACAGGTTTGGGGTTGGTGATATTTTTCATGAATTGTTTGCTCTCCGAGGCTGCATTTATTTGATTAAAAATGCAGTAAAATCAGCAAAAATGTGAAATATTTTTACAATTTAAAACAGTTGTTTTCTGTGTGAATATCTGTTAAACTGTAATTTATTTCTGTGATGCGCAGCTGTATTTTCAGCATCATTACTGCAGTCTTCAGTGTCACATGATCTTCAGAAATCATTCTAATATGCTGATATGCTGCTCAAGAAACATTTCTGATTATTATCAATGTTGAAAAGAGATCAATTTTTTTGTGGAAATCGTGATATATTTTATTTTTCAGGATCTTTGATGAATAGAAAGTTCAAAAGAACAGCATTTATTTGAAATAGAAATCTTTTGAAACATTATGTCTTTACTGTCACTTTTGATCAATTGAATGCATCCTTGCTGAATAAAGCCTAAGTATTAATTTCTTTAAAAAAACTTAAACTTTTGAGTGGCGTGACAGGAAACATAATCACATTCGCTTAAATGTTGATTCAGACAGAATACAAGACATTCACTAACCACAGCTAATTTATATTTATGTTTCGTTGGCTGATCTCAACCAGTGTTCAATCTGCTGGCAGTCTGTTTATGAAACGGTTAGTTAAAAACCCTAAATTCTGAGTGAATGAGCCGCATCCAAATCCACTGTAAACACCTGTGAAGGACATTCTATAGAGCGCAAGTAGTAAAAACTCCGTTCATTTTCCTCTTATTTTTAATGTTAACTCATAAACTTTTAAAGACAGACCGACTATGAGCTCTGAGGTTGTCAATCGATTGTAGAAGCTTTTGTTAAATCCATCAGTGCACATTATTTCAACGTGTGTTTTAAATAAATGTGACTAGCACTTAGCCCCGCCCACTAATGATGAGTCCTGCCCTCTAGCACTGAGCCCCACCCCTCTATCGCTTAGCCCCACCCACTAGCATGCAGTCCTGCCCTCTAGTGCTAAACCCCGCCCACTCCCCCACACTCTCAAAATACTTGTACCTGTGTGTGTGTATTTTGCAATGAAGTTAAATAAAGTTTAAATGAATAGTTTTATATATTTCTCATTCATTTTTAATTTATGTCATTCACACTGGTTCATGGGACTGTAGTTTTTCCCTCAAGAAAGTTAAGTTCACAGTATCTTTGTCTTTTTGTCAAATTTTGTAAACCGGTTTTTCTTCAAATCAGTTTGTGATGTTGTGATTCTCCTCGTAGCTGGTAGGTTTGGTTCACGGCTTATAATGGTCTGACAAAGACTTTTTTTTAAATCCCTATGGGCAAAATTAATGGAAAATTACTTCTGGAACAAGCACTGCTAAAAAAGTGGCCGTCCACTAATGCACTCTATAAAAATGCACTATGTTATTAATGTAATATATTAATGTCTATATTAATGGAATAGCATTTCCTAATAAAACATTCTTTGTTTTATTGACAGCTACCGCTATGAAACCTCACAAGGAGGAGAATGAAACTGATATATGAGAAAGTACTTCACATTTCACACTTAAACGTCACCGTCCGCTGAACTTTAAACAGCAATAGCATCGTCACTTTGTCAGTCTTTGCATTGAGCACGTTTGATCAGTGTTTCTAAAGGACGTTTGTCCAGCGTCTGAGTGCAGAATCCATTATCATCAGCCCTCGGCCTTCCATCCGCAGGACGGCCCAAATGAAACCATCTGTTTTTGCCATCTGTACTCTATTTGTTAATTATTCCTGGGCCAACACTGTGTCTTTCTTCCTCTCTCTCTCGCTCGCTCAAATACTTCACATTTTTCCTTTTTTCTGCATTTTCCTTTCTTGCTCTCCGGTTAGGAAAAGCCGTGTGGTCACATCGCCGGGCCGCGCCGCAGAGCTTTCAACATCTTAATAAAGATGGAGATTGCATCATGTCTGGAGTTATTAATCAAGCGTCGCTGATTTTGTCAGATTTTACGAGGGGGCGGCGCCTGCTGCATTAAACCTCATAACCGAGAGCCCTTATCTGATGAAATGATTAGGATCTGATTAATCAAACTGGAAATCATTAAAAGCCGCTCCTTAAAAAAGCTACAGAAGCACATCTGTGCGATCATACGACCTCTGTTTGTCACCGCTAACTAGTAAAGTTTGATTGTTGAAGCTCGTCACGGTTCTTTGATTAGTTTTGTTTGTATACACTATAACGATGAGAAATAATCCTTGCAAATGCAGGTTTAATTGTGATTTTGTGTTAGCTCTGTGTTCATTATTCAGTATCATAAATCAAAGGCCAGAACTGCATTTTTGAATCTGCATTCATTTGCTTGATTGCGGTTTAAAACATTCGGGAAATTCATATGGCTTTGATGGGAATTGCATGCTATCATACTACTCATACTATTTATGCAATATTTTAAATGGAATACATGAATGACAAATGCACTTGCCAAAATGTGCAGCACACAACAGGTTTATTATGGATAACTATAATTAGAAAAAAAAAAAATGTCTTACTTTATATTGTTTATATTGTTTTATTTTAATTAGTTGTCAAAGCAACATTTATTTTGTTTAGTTTAAGGTGTAGTACTCCACTAACTAAAACTAATTAATAAAATTTTAAAAAGCTATATAGACATTTTAAAAATATTAGTTTTCAAAAACTAATAAAAATGATGTACCAAACTAAAACTAAATTAAAACTAATTAATGGATTATTTAAAAATAATAATTAAAAAGCTATCTAGGCTTTTTTTTTTTTTAAGTTTTAGTAATAAAATTGTTACTAAAAATTGTTATAAAAATGATTTACTAAACTAACTAAAACTAAATTAAAACGAATTAATAGATTAATAAAAAAAAATGTAAAAAGCTAAATAGACATATTTGTAAAAAATAGTAAAGAAATAAAATAAAATAAATGAGAAATGACAAAACAACTAAATTGCTAAAACTAATTCAAATTAAATTAAAAATAGAAAATTTACTAATTTAAACAAGTAAATTTATCCTTAAAACAAGAAAATATATAACCCTATATCATTTAAAAATAACTATAAATAAAGTTAATTTAAAGGGGAAAGATTATTTATTTTCACCTTGTATTTATGACATATATAACACCTCAAACACACAAAGAATATGAATGAAATCATGGTTACGTCACAGTGGACAGAAGTTCAGTTCTCTTGAATACGGTTCTGATTCCATAATGATATTACACAGATTACTGCTGGACATACAAACATCACATGTTTTTTTCATGCTCTTTTGCCCCTTGTTTTGCATCACCAAGCAGGAAAATAATTCACATGACTATCTGTTTCTGTCAAATATACAAAAAAATAAGTGATTCATTATTTTTTTGCACATAAACAACAAAACTGACCTCAAACAAGCAGATACTGTATCTCTCACTCACATAGAAAAGCTCATAGCCACAAAATGATATATTTACTGAATATATTTGTCTTGTGTTCCAGTACAAATACCTAAACATTTCTAAATCAAGATACATTTACATAAAAAGGAAAATGACTGAAAATAACAAGTCTTGTTTTCTGAATAATGTAAAGGGAGAAAAACTATCTGCAAATTTACAAAATTAATTTACAGGGAAAACAAGATTGTTTTTATAACACTATTGGCAGATATTTGTTCTTGTTTTAAGCATAAATTTGTTTACTTTTATCACAGAACTGAGAGGAAAGGCTTATTACTGAGGCATAATAACATCTCAAAAGCCCTGAACTGACCAAACTGACCGTCTGAAACTGAACTCTTGATGCTCAACCTCATTTACTGACCCACTAGACACTCAGAGGTACTTTGGATTTGTTCTGGAAAAACCTAGATGCCTTTTCTAGTCTGTTTTAGGGATAAACACAATATAAAAGAACATACATGTTTCTCATTTGAAGAGGCATTTGCAGCACAAAACAACTTGATTAATTAGAGAGAGCATTTCAAATAGCCATGAAAAATATAAAATTCAATTAAATAATTAACTAAAATAATATATATATATATTATAAGTTTTCCTGTCTCTTTGGAGTGTTACAAGCTGTTTGTTCATAGATAAGATCCCTGAAGTTGCAAAGACTAAAGTCTCAAAACCAAAGCAATATTCTTTATAAAAGTTAAGACTCGACCACGCCCTCCTAAAACGGCTTGTTCAAACATGCCTCCACATGTCTACGTCACGGTGTGGGGAGATTTGCAAAACACCGCCCAAATGTACACGCAATGAAAGAGGGCGGGACTTTTATTCTCGCTGTAGTATTGTTGCTGCCGCCGCACCATGTCCTGGAGACGCTGTGTGTTTCGTTGTGAAAGTGAAACTACTTTGTTTGGGCTTCCAAAAGAGGACACAACTAGAAATCAGTGATTAAGTTGTATTTACAGCACTGTTCCAGAACAGTTCAACCCAAATATTAGAGTGTGTGTAGCGCAATTTACGGAGGACTATTTCCTGAACCTGGGAGTAGCTGCCAGCTGTCCTCAAAGACTGTTTCTATAAAGTGGGGCAATTACTTTGCAAGGACAGTCTGGCGCTTCTGACTCACAGCCTGTAAGTATGTTTTCATATTTAAAGAATTTGCCACTGACTATTCAAACGTGAGTTTTGAGCTGTGTAGAGTAGTGTTTGTTGTTTGTCGTTTCTCCGATCACAAATGCAGACATGGTCAGTTTTACGTGGCTCGATGTAACACAACATGTAAAAAGACAGTACAAGTCATTATAATCAGTAATTATGTCCTCACTGGATGCAACAAATGCTTTGTTTATAATGGGTTTTATTGTTTTTGTTTTTGACACGGCATCACAATACGGAGAGGGGCATTCGGCCAATCAGAGCACGCCTCGCTTCTCAGAACGATGAGCTTTTGTAAAAATCGACGCGGTTCAGAAAGGCAGGACATAGAGGAGCAACAATAATGTACAGTATGTGGAAAATAATGTGTTTTTTGAACCTTAAACCGCATATATATAAAATTATAAATAATTGATAATAAAATAATACATTTGGTTTAAAACAACCTTACAGCGATTAAATGTCCCTAAAGATTAAAACATTCAATCTTTTAGAGGAGAGTAAAGAGAGTTCTTCAGTCGACACCATGGACAGACTGAATGAAATGTTGAGAAGCGCTAATGCCTGACCAACAGCATACAGAAACCACAGAGAAACACTGTCAGGAGCTGTTTGACCATCACAACTATAGCAGCATCTGCTTATGAAGCCATGCATCTCTTCTCACTCTCACTGTATTACAGTATGAAGTACTTTAGACAAGTTCATGATAAAGGATGACATTATCTGACATCACAGCAAAACAGCTCATTGATGTTGTTTACTAAGTCAATCATCACTATACTTGTGCTAGTTGGTGATGTGACGAAACCTCTACCATGCTAGAGTTTGTGCTCCAGGCATGAATGATGCATCAAATCATGTGTCTTAAGAAGACAGCCTAGCAACTGCATATGTCAAGAACAACCTGAACATAACAACACTCTAAAAATTCTCAGAACAACCACATAGCAACATCCTTAAAATGTTCAGAACAACCTAATAACCCTTTAACAACAGTCTAAAAACACTCATAACAACATAGCAACTGCATAGCAACACTCTAAAATGCTCTGAATAACCTAGCAACCACATAACAACACTCCAAAAACATTCAGAATAACCTAGCAACCACATAGCAACACTTCACAACACTCAGAACAACCTAATGACCACAGAGCAACACTCCAAAACTCTCAGAACAACCTAGCGACTGCATAGCAACACTTGAAACAACCTCACGACCACATAGCAACACTCCAAAACACTCAAAACAACCTTGCGACCACATAGCAACACTCCAAAACACTCAAAACAACCTAGCGACCACATAACAACACTCCAAAAATGTTCAGAATAACCTAGCAACAACATAACAACACTCAAAAACACTCAAAACAACCTCGCAACCACATAGTAACATTTCAAAACAACCTAGCGACCACATAACAACACTCCAAAAATGTTCAGAATAACCTAGCAACAACATAACAACACTCAAAAACACTCAAAACAACCTAGCGACCACATAGCAACACTCCAAATCAGTCAGAACAACCTCGCAAACGCATAGCAAAACTCCAAAACATTTAAAACAACCTACACTCTCAGACATAAAGGTACAAAAGCTGTCACTGGGGTGGTACCTTTTCAAAAGGTACATGTTTGTACCTAAGTTAGTACTTAATGAGTACATATTTGAACCTAATAGGTACAAAAGTGTACCTTTTGAAAAGGTACCGCCCGAGTGACAGCTTTTGTACCTTTATTTCTGAGAGTGTAGCGACCACAAAGCAACACTCCAAAACAGTCAAAACAACCTCGCGACCACATAGCAACACTCCACAACACTCAGAACAACCTAGCAAATGCATAGCAACATTAAGTACAACCTAGCGACCACAAAACAACACTCCAAAACAGTCAAAACAATCTCGTGACCACACAGTAACACTCCAAAACACATTTAGAACAACATAGCGACTGCATAGCAACAGTCCAAAACAGTCAAAACAACCTAGCAACTGCATAGCAACATTCTAAAACACTCAGAACACCTTAGCAACGACATAGTAACACCCTAGCAACCACCCACAACACACTAGTATGGACAAGAATAACCCACATTATCCTAAAAAATAAATATGAATATCTAGTCTTAGTTTAAGTTAAATGTTCTGTTTGCTTCTTGATTTACAGTTTAAAAGAAAGAAAGAAATGAAGTATTCAGGAAGTTACAAGCAAATCGACAAACTATAAACTCAAGATAATATTTGATATTAAAAGTTGGGATTGGAGCCACCTGGACATTACGGCCTGTCACACAGCACTTTTATGAATCCCAATAATTATTTGTAGAGCCATGAACAACAAGGCAAGAAATATATGTGTTCCCTCGTCGCTGAAGTTTATTTAGACCGTATTGATTTTGTGTCACATATGGTGTAAATGTGAGATGAGTACTTACCACAGTAAACCATTTTCAAATGGTGTACACCTGATTAAAAACTCAAACGGCTTGCAGTCCGCGCCGACTCTTGATGTATTTTCATTTTCAATTGAAATAAAAGCATGATTGTAAATTGTCCATATGACATTTAATACGCAAGTGTATAGATTTTGCAGCAGTGAAGGTGCGCTGAGGTAAACTCTGGGGTGGAGATCATTTACAAATGGTGTTAAACACACTGTATATCTGTCTTTTAAGGAGACCATGAGTGATGGTTGGATCTCTGAGTTCTTCTACACTGTAAATCACCTTTATATCCATGACCTATACATCTCAATTTCATTAAAACAACCAGAAACTTTGAAACAAACACCAGAATTTTTTCCATTATCCCACAATGCACCAAACAAACGAGGTCACAGGCTTTTACTGTACAGTATTCCTGAAGAAAGCCCCAGTTTCTGTCTGTAAGGTGAGTCTCAGCGGATCACGACTACAGAGCTGCTCTTCTGAAGTCTGATTTTGGGACAGAGAGCTTCATTACTTAAGCCTCCTGTTCCAATTAATTAAGTCACAGAGGATTCCGCAGTGAAAATTACAGAAGAGCTGCTAAAATAGCGCTGGTTCTTGAACCACCTTCCCTGTGCTGTTAACACTCTTGTTCCAATTACACTGCTGTTGTTCCAGCATCATTTATCTGAACACAGCTGGATCCTTCTGCGTCCAAGTGCCTGCAGGATACAAGCACAGAGATTTAGTCTGTCTAGTAAAGTCTAGTCCACACCGCAGCTCATTCTAGACAAAAACACCAGCGCAGACAGGAAGAGACCTCTTGACTGATGTGAACAGGGTTATTAAACTAAAACTAAAATTAAAACCATTAAAAAACATTTTTTAACCTGAAATAAAATAGACATTAACTGAAACATATATATATACAGTATATAACTTAAAATAATTTTATTTGATTTATTTTATTTGCCAGTTGCCAATGCAATATATCTCATTTTCATTTAGTTTAAACAGATGGTTCACCCAAAAATTATAATTCTGTCATTAATTACTCACCCTCATGTCATTCCAAACATCATCAATATCATCAATATGTGTGTGTGTGTGTCTGCTTTACTCTGCTGCTGTCAGATCACGGAGGTTTGCAGGAGAGTTCAGTGACGGTCTCTTGGTTTGTCATGTGATCTGTCCATGTTAGTGTCTGTGCTGATGGGAAGGTTTGATCCTGGAATAAATCCCGGTCTGTAGGTCTGAGGATCTCATGGGTTTCTCTGTATGTGTGAGGATATTCCTCTTCTGCGTGAGTGTGTCTGTCTGTATACTGTAGGACTGGATGTCAGTGGCTCAGGGTCGTTCTTGATGTTTCCCATTCTGTGTTTTATTATAATGAAGCTCATTGTCGCATTCTGGACATTTAGCTAAACCTCTCCTTTTGCTTCAAAGAAGATAATATATATCTCCAGCATGGAATAAGAATCGAAAGATATAAACTTGGAATTGTGAGAATACAGTCCAAGTTTATATTTTGCAATTCTCTTTTTTTCTCTCTCTCTGAATTGTAATGAAAAAAAAAAGTCTGAATTGTGAAATAAAAGTCACAGTTACATTTTTTTATTTTGTGAAAAATAAAAAAGAGGTTTGAGTACAGGTTTGAGTAAAAGTAAATGATCGTTTACACTTCAAATTCATAATACACTCAACAAATTATTTTGAAGTAAATATCTCGACCACTAATAAACCAGTGATACTTATGCTAGCTGGAAATAGTTGTGAAACATATTTTTGTTTTGTTTGGTTTCACAGAAGATGAAAGGGAAGTTTATTTCCACAACATAATAAAAAAATAGAAAAAAATCTGAGAAAAAAGGGAAATGCGAGAAATAATATTAGAATTGTGATATATAAACTCTGAATTGGGAGAAGAAAAAAAAATACAATTTGGAGTTTATCTCGCAATTGTCTTTTTTTTCTCAGAACTGCAAGGAAAGATTATGAATTGTGAGATTTAAACAAAATCTGGATTGTGCAATAAAAGCTCACAGTTACCTTTTTTTATTCTGTTGCAGAAATTTTACAATCATTTTGTTTCATCTTATATATATATAAGATTCATTGATTACAGCAGAATTTTGTGAGATGAACTGAAATTTGTGATTTATCTACTTATGCCATTCACTCTCGAAATTGCAATGATAGTGATAGCCATAACAACGGACAGGGCAAAAATATGTCAAAATAGACGTGCATTAAGGCTAGAGCACCTCACTTTCAGAAGCACCCTCAGTGAACTGTGACCCTGGAGCACAAAAGCAGTCATAAGCAGCACAGCTATATTTGTAGCAACAGCCAACAATACATTGTATGGGTCAAAATTATCCATTTTTCTTTTATGCCAAAAATCATTAGGATATGAAGTAAAGATCATGTTCCATGAAGATATTTTGTAAATTTCCTACCGTAAATATATCAAAACTTAATTTTTGATTAGTAATATGCATTGCTAAGAACTTCATTTGGACAATTTTAAAGGACCCTTATGACTGGTTTTGTGGTCGAGGGTCACATTTGATTCTGGAACTGGGCCTGAAAAGCATGTGCAACACGGGAGTGAAACGCTAATTTGGCTTCATTTTCACACAAACTCCCATTATTCACAGATGGAGCCTGTGAGATCTGGACTCTGGTCAGTGGTGCAGGACGCCGCTCAACCACACCTGCAGCTGCGCTGATCAGAATCACACTCACCTGTGCATGAGAAGATCTTCTGTTTCACAGACGCTTGCGCTGCCTGCTATTGTTTATTTATATGACATTTTCAAAAGCAATATTAATGGAACAGATCATCCATACATGAAAACCTTGTAATCATTTACTCCTCCTATGTGCTTGTGTAGTTCCAAACTTGTATGACTTACTTTCTACTGTAGAAAACAAAAGAAGATGATTAAACATGAACGACATTAAACACCAATGGCTTTGAAGAAAAAACTCTAAAGGTATGTATGCGAGGCCAATATGAGAGAATTTAATTTTTTTGGAGTGAAATATCCCTTTAAATGGATGTTTTTCAGGTAACTCAGTTTATTCAAGATTGATTAATTTATTATTATTGATTAATAGATTTATTTCGTATTCCTAATGTTAGAAAAGAACTTTAAAACTGATTCCTGAAAGAGACTTACAATTAGAATAATTATATTATTTATATATTTTTTGCACTCTAGTAAATAAATAATATTACATTAGTCTTATTTAAGGCAAACAAATCAAAAATATGTTTCCAACTAGCAAGTAATATTGTTTATTACTGGTCGAGTTTATTAAAATCTTCAAAATGATTTGTTGAGTGTGTTCTAAAATGAAACAAAATGATTGTAAAATTTCTGCAACAGAATAAAAAAAGGTAACTGTGAGCTTTTATTGCACAATCCAGATTTTGTTTAAATCTCACAATTCATAATCTTTCCTTGCAGTTCTGAGAAAAAAAAGACAATTGCGAGATAAACTCCAAATTGTATTTTTTTTTTTCCTCCCAATTCAGAGTTTATATATCACAATTCTAATATTATTTCTCGCATTTCCCTTTTTTCTCAGATTTTTTTCTATTTTTTTATTATGTTGTGGAAATAAACTTCCCTTTCATCTTCTGTGAAACCAAACAAAACAAAAATATGTTTCACAACTATTTCCAGCTAGCATAAGTATCACTGGTTTATTAGTGGTCGAGATATTTACTTCAAAATAATTTGTTGAGTGTATTATGAATTTGAAGTGTAAACGATCATTTACTTTTACTCAAACCTGTACTCAAACCTCTTTTTTATTTTTCACAAAATAAAAAAATGTAACTGTGACTTTTATTTCACAATTCAGACTTTTTTTTTCATTACAATTCAGAGAGAGAGAAAAAAAGAGAATTGCAAAATATAAACTTGGACTGTATTCTCACAATTCCAAGTTTATATCTTTCGATTCTTATTCCATGCTGGAGATATATATTATCTTCTTTGAAGCAAAAGGAGAGGTTTAGCTAAATGTCCAGAATGCGACAATGAGCTTCATTATAATAAAACACAGAATGGGAAACATCAAGAACGACCCTGAGCCACTGACATCCAGTCCTACAGTATACAGACAGACACACTCACGCAGAAGAGGAATATCCTCACACATACAGAGAAACCCATGAGATCCTCAGACCTACAGACCGGGATTTATTCCAGGATCAAACCTTCCCATCAGCACAGACACTAACATGGACAGATCACATGACAAACCAAGAGACCGTCACTGAACTCTCCTGCAAACCTCCGTGATCTGACAGCAGCAGAGTAAAGCGAACAGCGTTCTCTGTTGTCAAACCGTCACCGTCTGTCTGGACTCGCCGCAGTCGCCATCTCCATGTTACTGTGTGAAGAATAGAGCAGAGCAGGCAGAGATGACAGCAGAGGAGACGCGGAGGAACTAAAGGAGCCGTGGAGGTTTTTATGTGGACGCTTTGGAAGCTGACATGAGGAGAAGAGCTGTAGGACAACACAGACTTCCTACACTGATCTATACAGAAGCGTTAAAGCTCAGGAAGAATAAAAGCATTCTGAAATACTGTACAGTGACAGGAACATCATCCACTAACACTGTCACACAATTCTTCTCTTCATTTCTATTATTATAGCTTTGCTCCAAAACAATGAGCTGCATTTTAAGACATCATACGGTTCTTCAGACACAATTTGCTAATTGTTTCAAAGGCTTAAACTGTGCTTAATTATGTTGAATTAAGATTCCTTTGGCAAACACTCATAATGGTGGCTAATGCAAGAGAAACATATATTATCAATTAATATTGAAAGGTATTCATAAAAAAAAAAAAACATTATTTAGAATTGGAGAAATGGCTCCCTATTCAATTCATGAATGTGAATGTGAACTGAATTGACCAAAACAAACAGACTAATGACCAAAATTGAGTTTAATAAATAAATAAATATTTATGCGCTTTAGAACTTTGGAATAATCAGAGGAGCAAAACACTTGTGCAATTTTACTTGATTACTGTACTTAAGTATTATTTTGGGGTATTTGTACTTTAATCAAGTACAATTTAAACTGACTACTGGTACTTTCATTTTGGCTTGAAAAGCACTCGTTACATTTTTGCATTTTATTTTCTTCCATCTTATGCACATTAAATATGGTAAACAGAAGCTCAAACATTTGTGCTTATATACATTTGAATTACAGTGCAAATACTTATAGTATGCACACATAATTTGAATTATAATGACAGGAAGAGAAATTTACAGAATCACAGTTCTTAGAAATTTAACACAGGAGATGCATTTTGGCAAATGTTCTTCAACTCTGATCCACAAAAAAATCCTTTATTAAATATGTTAATATAAATATGATGAAAGTCTTTTTTAAACTTTTTATGAAAAATTTCAACAATGTTTTATCTGTTTGCAAAAATTGTTTTTGTAGTTAAAAATCAGCTTCACAAATTTCTTTTAATTTAAATCCATTAAAACACACACACACACATACATTCAATTGCATTTCCTATATGGTTGCGTTTCCTATGCACAATATCTACATTTCGACATTTCGACATTTCAATGCAGACAGTGAATGTGATTAGTTGTCAGTTGCCAGCATGTTTCCCACACAGTCTCTCCATGTCACGCACCTCACATTACATGAGGGTTGATGCATTGTGAAAATACAGAGTTACTGTAATCCCTACATCATCTGGTGAGCGTGTTTCACAAGGTGCAGTTCACAAGGTGCTCGATTATATTTGGGCAAGAGATCCACAGGTCCGAGATCAGCCGAGACTCCTCCGGCGGACTCTCTGAGGATTTCCTATCGCTTGCAATTAAGCGTGGCACTTTTATGGCTTTTATGGGCTGCTTCACACTGCAGAGGAAAGAGGTGAGACTCTTCTGCTTGCTCTCTCTCTTTCTCAATTAGCCTGGCAGACGTATAGATCACCGTGCTATAAAGGCAGAATGCTTAATTGACCTCATCTCTACAGAAGTGTTTGGTCTCCGTCGAAGGCAAGGCCACTGGACTGATGCCATTGATCGCAGTGCTAAAGGCTGCAAGGACAGGTATTCATTTGCAGTCGCTGGTGGAAGAATAGAGCTGGCTCTGTGCATGCTCAAAATGATTATTGCCTTGTGTTATTATTTTTGCCTCAAGGGCATTGATCGGGAATCAATGCTGGGGTTCGAAATATGCATTTACATTGAACTTAAATGACACAAGTCGAACTATGAAAGAGCAACAGCCTTGAGTTTCAGGAACGTAATGACAACATCAGACAAAAGCTGAGCTTTCACTTCTAACCGCAGCTCTAAAAAAGTACAGAGTATGATTTATATGAATAACAGCCATAAACTATTAAACGGTTATCAAATTTCATCACCAAAAAAATCTAATTTACAATAAGGAGAGATGTCACATTTATAGCACATCTAAATGGCAATTAATCTAAACAGGACACAATAAACCTGCTAAAACTAAATCTATAAATCATCTGCATTCTGTCAAATTTACTGAATAGAAAGCAGCTTATAGCAATAGTTCACTCCAACATGTTGTTTCATAAAAATATATATTGAAAAGATGTTTGTGCAATTTTGGGCATGTTTAGATAAATGTAAAAATATAAAAAAGATATATGGTTGACAAAACAAACATACTGAATTTTTGGCTTAATTTAATCTTGAATTTATTTTGATATTACTTTTTCTTTCATTCATTCATTATTTTCAGTTTATTTTTAAATTATTTGTATTCTTTTGAACTTGTTTCATTTATTTTATATTTAATAATTTGTCATTTCTTATTGTTATTGCTAACTAAAATTTAAACTCATTGTTTTTTAGTAACTGAAATAGTGCTAAAAATATATAAATATTAGATGAAAAATTTAATAAAAATGAGAAATATTGCCTTGGCAATTAACTGAAATAATAATAATAATAATACTATTTAATAATAACAATACATATTTTATACATTATATAATAATAATAATATGTTTATAGAATTATTCAAACTAAAACTTAAATAAAAATAAAGCTATATAGATATATTAAAAATGACAAAACAATGTCTGAAAATGTAAAAAATTTAATTGTTAATAATTCTAGTACATGAATAACAATAAAATAACACTTACACAGATACTGAATTAAATACGCCCACTTACGTGTAACATGCCTATATATAACTAATGCCATCAGAAATGGCTAATTAGAGAAATATACACATCAATGCACGGTAAGAGTTTCACTAACTAGCAGAAACTATTTGATGCTCTGAGGCTGTGTTGACTAGTTTTCTCTTAATCACAGGACTTCAAGAGAAAAAGCTCTTTGTTCACAAACTGCATCCCAGTGTACCTGTGTGAGATCTGATTTTAAAGTAAAATACAACGGACAAATATATTTGTAATTTCACAAAAGTAAGAATAAAGTGGACCTAGAGGGGTTATCATTCATATATCATTCGTATGGATTCTTCACATATAAGCCCTGAAACAGTTTTTCACCTTTCATGACAATGAAATCAGTGCATCATCTCAGCTGCGTGGGACACAAACTCTCTCCAGCTGGACTTCAGAGCGCTGATGCTGCGCCGCGGGTCATTTACATAAACACTGACTCACCAGCTGAACCGTAACAAGACTACACAGATACTGGCTCAAACAATCTCAATTTCATCTCAAAGTCCATTCAGAGAAGTTCAAATTCTCACGTAGGAGCAAAAAAATATCTCAGGAACTCAAACCTGAAATTCACCCCTGTGTCGATGTAAACACATGTCAGCAGAACCACTGTGTAACCATATTTGACAGATACAACAGATGTTATCAATCACTTCCTGTTCCTGTGATCCACAGCGATATCACAGTTGTGCAGCACGGCATCTTTAGTAACAGCTTTAAAGGATTCTCTGATGATTAAAGTCCTTGAATATGTAAATATGGACAACAGCGATATGGCACAATATTGTGCACTACAGCACTGAATGATAGAATTGTCAGTGATTATTCTGTACATGGCTTAATGCAGCACATAAACAAACCTGATGAAAGATGAATTATGTGATACACTTTTTAGAAGGAAATTAATACTTTTATTCAGCAATGACGCATTAAACGGATTGAAAGTGAAAGTGACATTATAATTTCTGTTTCAAATAAATGCTCTTCTTTTGAGCGTTCTAATCATCAAAGAATCATGAAAAATAAAATGCATGACAGTTTCCACAAAAATACTGGGCAGCACAACTGTTTTCAACTTTGATAATAATCAGAAAGAAAATCAGCATATTAGAATGATTTCTGAAGGATCATGTGACACTGAAGACTGGAGTAATGATGCTGAAAATTCAGCTTTGATCACAGAAATAAAATAGAGTTTAACAGATATTCACATAGAAAGCAGTTATTCTAAATTCTAAAAATATTTCAAATTTTTTACTGTATTATTGATTAAATAATTGCAGCCTTGGTGAGCAGAAAAGACTTCCAAAAACATTACAAATCTTACCAACCCCAAAATTTTGAATGGCAGTGATATGTCAATGGTCATTTATAAAATAGTACAGCATGTTAATTAGAAGAAACTTTAATACTCATTTCTCATGGAAATAAATATTTTAAAAAATTGGGGGGAAATACTGCTGAAATCATACCAGCAAAGCAAAGACATCCAAATTAACTGAGGCTTTACGTAATTCTAAAACAAGGTTTGAGGAAACCAAGACTTCATGGATTCCCCCGAAATGAGCTAAAAGCATCAGTAGTGGGATGTTTCATTGAGCTAATACGAGTCTGTTTTTCAGCCAGATCCTGTCTGATCTCCACAGCTTCATTTCACACTGATGCTCGAGGCTTTTACTGTGAGTTACTCTATATGTGACAACAGCGTCCACGCATCATGCCATTTAACATAAAATTGCCATTTTTCTTTTTCTTTTTTTTTGGAGAGGTTCAAATAAATGCTTGGCTTGAATGTTAAATGCCAGTGCTTTCCCTCAGGGAGCTTGTGTGGGTTTTAATGGCCATTTTGTTTTATAATACAATAAAAAAAAGAGGAAAAATGCATGCAAAAGGCATGAAAAGGCTATTTTCAGTGGTAGAAAATAAAACTCCCATCATAAATGCAATATGATTGCAATTTGCACATCACACACAGACTGACCAAACAAACAGAAGAGCTCTGAGCAAAAGGCTGATTGTGTTTTATCAGCATTCAGCATCTCAGATGTCATTATGAGGAGCTCTCTCTCTCTCTCTCTCTCTCTCACACACACACACACACAGTATATACAGGCCTGGAGAGAAATGAGTGGGCTCGGGCAAAAGGTGAAGAGTTATTGCCTCATAGGCATCTTAACGGTGCTTTTTCATTTAGCAGAGATACCGACCCGATCCTACAGACAGAGCTGGTGATAAATCAGACGTGGACGGCACATGGTGGACATTACAAACCAGCCTCGAGGTACAAGAACATCTCAACAATCCAGTCCAACTAAACATCACTGTGCTGTTTGTTCAGTTGATTGTAGTGCTGCTATTAAAAACACCAAATACAAACAGAATCACTGTTTAAATGAGAGCGAACAGAAAAAAGGCTTTTAACAGAAGGTCAGAACAGAAAGAAAACCATCACATCCCTAATACAAACTCAGACTGATGTACAAAACGGGCCAAATGTTACAGTTTAGTCATACAAAACCACACTAACCTGCTCTGTACAGTGACATGAACATATCTAGAGATCAGAACATCGTATTTCTATGGAACTGAGCTATGTTTGCATATAGCACAGAACAAGTATATCAGATTACATCTGTTTTTGTAGATACATTTATGTGGTCATGTGTAAACATTGTGTAACGTGTAACAAAATTGCATAGCCACATCTTAACAACCACCCACAACACCCTAGTCGCTGCCTAGCAATGACCTAACAACCACCCACAACACCCTAGTTGCTGCATAGCAACTCCTAACAACCACCCACAACACCCAAGTGGCTGCATAGCAACAACCTAAAAACCACCCACAATATTCTGGTGACTGCATAGCAACACCCTAACAGCCACCCACAACATTCTAGTGGCTGCATAGCAATGGCCCTGACAACCACCCATAACAAGCTAGCAAATGTATAGCAACGCCCTAAAAATAAACCACAATATCCAACCGACTGAACAGCAACACCCTTACAACTACTTTAATGAATGCATAGCAACACCCTAACAACCACCCACAACACCCTAGCGGAGTGCATAGCTATGCCCAAGCAACCAACCACAACTCCCTAGTGACTGCATAGCAACACGCAAACAACCACCCACAGCATCCAAGCAACTGCCTAGTAACACTTACCCAAGTAACACTTATTCATGGTCAAATATTCACGAATCAAGCTTATCATCCTGTTGCACACGAAAAATCACTGAAATAAAAGTGTGATTTCACTTATAACACATGAGCCATAAAAACATAATTATTTTTAATGAAATCCCATCACATCTGCTAATGAAAGAAGAACAGAGTAAATGTAAAGAGAGACATAATAATGTGTGTGAATTTAGCTGCCAATTAGAAACCACAAAACATTTAACACTATGATGGCAACACTGTAAACGTACAGTCAAAACACACTCGCGAATAAATCTGCTGCACACACAACATCTGTTCAAACACTTGAACGTCAGAGGAACACAAAGACTCCAAACAGACCGTCTCTTTCTAAACTGTTTTCCTCATAACCTCACTGCTGTCAAACGGGCAGCAGATACTGAAGCTGTTGTGTCAGTAAATCCAGGAATTTTAAACCCCGTCCTCATCGATCAGGGTTTATCAGTGTGTTTGTCATGATTACAACGTCCCGTCAGTATCAGTGAGCTGCAAATGGACAAAACACACAGACATTCAGACTGCTTTCATTCACTGAGCATTTCTGATCCAGTCAAGTGGACAGTTTAGCTGAAATCTGGATATTATGTCCTAATTGAGCTGTTAAGAGTGCAAACATTTAACACAGTCAAAATGATGTTTTAGTTGAGAGTTTAGCCAAGGGAACACACGCAACTTAAGATTGTCATGTGATGCTGTAAATGCACTTTCATTTACAGATTCAGATGAGGGAAAAAAAACTCAGGGTTTGTTTTAAGCTAAATACTAAACTATTGAAAAGAATTCAACCTGAACCTGAAAATAGAACAGTGAAGTCATACAAAAATACCTTCACCTGCTCGGTACAGTGACATGAACATACTGTATCTAGAGATCAGAATATCATATTTACACAGAACAGAACTATATTTGCATATAGAACAGAAGTAGTAGATCAGATTATATCTGTTTTGAGGTGGCATATTTATGTGGTCTTGTGTAAAAGGAATATTCACCCTAGCAACTGCATAGCAACGCCCTAACAACCACCCACAACACGATAATGATTGAAGAGGAACACCTTAACAACCAACCATAATACACAAGAGACTGCATAGCAATGCCGTAACAATCACTCTTGTGAATAGATAGCAATGCCCTAACAACAACTCTACTGAATGCATAGCAACATCCTAACAACCCCCCACAACACCCTAATGACTGAATAGCAACACTCTTAACTATCAACCATAACACGCAACCATAACCACTCTAGTGACTGCATAGCAATACCCTAACAACAACTCTACAAAATGCATAGCAACACCATAACAACACCCTAATGACTGAATAGCAACACACTAACTATCAACCATAACATGCTAGTAACTGCATAGCAACTCCCTAACAACCACCCAAAACACCTTAATGACTGAATAGCAATGCCCTAACAACCAACCATAATATCCTAGTGACTGCACAGCACCACACTAACAACAACCCACAACATGTAACACCCTAGCATCTAAATACAGTAGCAATGCCCTAAAAACCACTCGAGTGAATGCATAGCAACACCCTAACAACCAACCATAATATCCTAGTGACTGCATAGCACCACACTAACAACAACCCACAACATGTAACACCCTAGCATCTAAATACAGTAACAATGCCCTAAAACCACTCGGTGAATGCATAGCAACACCCTAACAACCAACCATAATATCCTAGTGACTGCATAGCACCACACTAACAACAACCCACAACATGTAACACCCTAGCATCTAAATACAGTAGCAATGCCCTAAAACCACTCGAGTGAATGCATAGCAACACCCTAACAACCAACCATAATATCCTAGTGACTACATAGCAACACCTTAACAGCCAACCATAACACCAGATAGCAATGCCCGAACAAAATAGCGTGCCTCAAACCATAGTGTATGGTGCTAGCAACACCATGGCCATGGGTTTGATTTCCAGGGAATGCATGAACTGATCATTTGTATACCTTAAATGCAATGGATAAAAGCATCTAGCACATGTATAAATGTTAATGTAAGCTTCCGTTCATCTTAAACATCTGACCTGACATTGACCGGTGCGCTCAATGCGACACTCCAGCGCTCTCAGACAAGCATTGTGTGCTGTTTGATGAAAAGTTAATGACCCCAAAGACCCGAGAAAGTCATGAGAACACGTTTTAGCGAGTGCTGAAGTTGTGTCAGCGAGCTCTCAGGCTGCGTTTGTCAGGGCTGGAGGTCAGGTCAGAGCATTCGCAGCCATCTAAAACACCGGCTGAATTCTGATAGACAGACCCTCCACACCCCGAACGCTCTCCCTGAGGAACCACGAATGAGTCTGGAGGAGGACAACAGCAATCGATGCACCAAAACAGAGGAGCAGCTCATTTACAAGGACACTTAAATCTTCTTGTCCTGATGTGGTGAGCAGGTCCAGAATGGGTAAGTCCATTTATAAAGTACATTTTTGTATCGGAATATACTGGATGAAATATTAAATTAACATTTAAAAAAAAAAAAAAAAAAGATGGAACTTTAGTTCTCTTTCATTCTGTTCAATTTCTTTTAACAATTTTTTTTTTAAAGTGCCCCTAGATTTTTGAAAATTACCTTTCATGCAGTGTGTAACACAGCTCTAAGTGAATGAAAACATCCTGCAAAGTTTTAAATCTGAAAGTGCACCGTGTATAAAGTTATTGTCTCTTAAAAGAAAGAGTCGACTCTGAATCATTGAAACGAGCCGTTTTTTAAACGTATCTTAAGCCGTTTGATGTTGACCTCAAAATGAAACATTAGCATATTGCCCTTGTTGCTTGTTGCTACTAGGTGCCGCTTTTGGGGTATTAAAAATAGCCGTTTCCCCGGTAACTGCTCACAATCACTGCTTTAAATGAAATCGACCAATCGGACCAATCACCGCAGATTAGTGTCACGCAAAGAAGGAATCATTGAGCGAATCGTTTGGGAGTCGTTGAGCAAATAAGGTAAAAAATAAATGCATATTATAAGAAAATGAAAGTGTTTTTTGACCTTGCATGCATGTCAACCTGTTGTTTGGGACTCCCAAAACCAAAAAAGAACCCATTATAGGCGCACTTTAATGGAACAGCTTATTGAACCTTTAGTTAAAATCTTTTTTTTTTAAGTTTGCATGTGTGTTTTATGTTTTGTATCATATCATCATACATCATATGTATCATATTTGATCCATCAGGCTTTTATGGCTCATATAGTCTGATATAGTGAGAATATGGAGGAAAAACAGCTCAATTCTTCATCAATCATTTTTTAGAAAAATCAGTGCGTCTCAAATCTGATCATCAGGATCTTTTGAGGAGCATTTGTTTCCAAAAACTTTACTTTCACTGTTCCTCAGCGAAGGAATGATCTTCACAAGCCTCCAAAACATCTCACATCTTCTGAGGAGCATTTATTTCTTCATCTGTCCATCAGCATTGGATTGCATTGCGTTATATATTTGAATCATTTCCATCTCATCTTACAGAGACATGTTATTGGAGATATAGAGCGACCACTGATATTTAGATCATTTTATGTCAGTATCTGCTGTACTATTATAAAGATCTCATTGATTGACATTACAACCAGAATTTCATACTTTTTGGCTATATTAAATATCAGCTGCATATTATTTTGCTCAGTTTGAGTCTTGGAATAAAATCAAGTAAAGCTGAGCTGCTTCAGTCCAGTAAGTGTTCATCTGGAAATATGACTACAGTTATTCTGACGCTTACTTGAGAAAAATCAGTCAAGATTTGACACGAGAAGCAGCAGCTGAAGCTGAATGCTTGTACAATTACACTAAAAGAGCTTTTACTGGATAAAGAAACGACAGAAGGCATGGAGGAGATTGTGTGCAACAGGTTATTCAGCACATTTCATGTTGATAATTTGCATATAAAATATGAGACTATAGCTTTACAGGGTTAATAAAAATAATAGTTATAGTTAACCTTATAAGAGTTCAAAATGTGCTGCAGAACAGGAACGACCCGGGCAAAACACACACACACACACACACATCTTCCAGTCGTCTCTGAGGACACATTTGCGTATCTCATGACATCTGGCTTCAGCTAAAATGTTTCAGATGGCAACAACACAAATAAACAGAAAACTGAACCCTGACTGTACCTGAAAGACAAGGGTAAATACACAATGATTGCCCGCACTGATATTTACTTTCAGCCGCTCCAATCCCTCATAAATGATTACAGGGGAAGCATTTGAAAAGATCTCTCGAGTTTCACGAGGAACCTGCCAAGGAACACAGGCGATTTAACGCAGGTCAAACGCTTGGAGCTGTTTCTGCACTCAGAACTAATGGCCCTCCAACAATGGAAACAATATCTGCTCCGAGTAAGAATCCAAGTTTTATAGTCAATATTTAGCACAAGTTTTTCTCCCTGCCTGAATGTCACAGGCGGTTAGTGTGCCGTTAAAGCCTATTGATCGTTTGTGAGTACGAGCAAAATTCCCTGGAAGGACTGAGATAATGGGAAATCACAAACCTGATCTGGTGTGTTCATTTCCCATCAGCCGCGGTCGCTCCGTCTTTAAGAGTTTCTGGCCTCAGAGTTGAGCTGAAGATCTTCACTGGCTCGTGATCCGACCCTGGGAATATCTTGTGTTTCCCTGTGCAGATATGAGATTCACTTCAGTCTCTTATCAATAAAAATGCAACATCTCTGATGTATAGCAACCGTTGAAAACTACTTAGTCTGTTTATCTGTGAGCTGCAGCTCTAAAACAGCTAAAGTGATTCAGCTAAAGTGACTGTACCTACGGCTGTCATCTCATTTCTATTGGAAAATATAAGATTAATATATTATAGAAAAACACTGAAAAGAAAATTGGTGCAGGAAACTTAAATTGCTAGTAAATTTTACAAATAAATGGCAAATAACACATTGAATTAAATGCTAAATATTTAAGTAAAACGACCGAAATTGTATTTTCTTGTAAAACACACTTCCATAATCTTTGTTTTATTTACAATTTCGAAATCTTTTTACAGTGAACTAAACTAAAAATGAATTAAAACAAGTGCAAACTAAATAGTAAAAAAAGTAAAAAATAATAATACTGAAATAAGCACATAACAAAGTGACTCAAATTAATCTAAAACATTTAAATGAAAACTGAAAATATAAAAATATTTAAAATATGAATAGTGTATAAATAATACTAAAATAACACTGATTTGAACAAACTCTCAGTATTAACCAAATTATAGCACATTACTCGTTCTTCACAAGTATTTACTTGTAAAATGTACATTTATATAATCCATATTTGTATAATAATTTTATTATTGTTTCTAATCACAAAAAACATTTGTAAGTGGATCTAAATACAAACATGCACAGTATGATTTGACTGCTTTAATTTATTTTTAAATAAGTAAATATTTTTCTAAATATTAAAAATGAAACAATTTATTTAAATATTAATGATTTTTTTTCAGAACTTCTATACAGTATAGAATAACAATAAATATATCAAGTTTAGAAGATGCCACAGTTTTTTTGTATTAACATTGTGATGATTTGTCAGAAACTATGATCACATGGTAAATGTTAGTAAGGAATGTACTCAATAAATATGTTTTGAGTATTTATTTGTAGGTACATGGCGTGTCTATACGTCACACATGTATCTCTCAGACTGATGGTTTGTGAGCGAATCAGCAGTTTTCTCAGCTCATAAAGCATCAGACTGCAGAAGGCTGAAGGTCAAACCTGTGGATTATCGTTCTTTCTCGTTATCTGCAGTCATCTCATCGTCTTTCCATCCTCATTTCTCTTGTTATTCATCCCGTCTTGCTGCTTCTTAACCTCTGGTCATGTCACGACCGGCATGTTTCCCCACATTAATCTTCAGGCGGTTCTGTCTAAAAAACATTACTAAATTTACAGTTTACAAAACTACAAAACCTTTAACTAAAATGAAAAAAAAAAAAAAATATATATATATATATATATATATATATATATATATATATATATATTAAAACTAATTCAAAGTATTAAATCAAATATTAATCAACTACATAAATACATACAAATATAAATAAAAATATTTCTGCTAGTTGCCAAGGCAACATTTCTCATTTTCATTTAGTTTAACTTGATGTACTAATAAAATAACTACAAAAATAAAATTAATAAAAAAAAAAAAACTATATAGACATACTTAAAATTTAAAATTATTTTAAATTTAAATTAATTTAAAATATGAACTCAAATGTTAATAAAATATTATTATTATTTCTTATGTTTGTATTATTTTACCATATTTATCTACTCTTTATTTATATTCAAAGCACAGCATTACTTAACGTTATTTATCCCCAGTTTAGCTCGTACTTATTTGATCAATGCCTGAAGCTTCCTGTGTCTATTTGCCTCTTTAAGAAGAACTGCTTGATGTATTCTCCAATAGTAAGTCGCTTTGGATAAAAGCGTCTGCTGAATGAATTAATGTAAATGTAAACTATCTACAGTTGTATGCAGTGTAAAATACCTTAATTTTTTACCTTAAATCTTGAAATGGTTCCATTTTGACCGACAGCATCGTGGGTAGTGAGGTTTCCTTTTTTATAACTTTGAACAATATAATAAGTTCTGAGGGCTCAGTGTTTTTTTCTGAACGCTATAAACATGATCTTGCCCATCGCTGTGTGACTGTGTGTGATTTGCCTGTAATGGAGATGCAGTCAGAGGTGAAACGCAGTGAAGTTCTCCATCATGCAGTGGCCACCTCCTCCTCTTCCAGCTCTGGACACACAAATTGGCCTTTAACTGCTCTGTCTCTCAGCGATATTGCATTTCTCTCCTCATCATGTCTCTCTGTCTCTCGGCAGTGACAGTTTCAGTCGCTCTCATCGATGAGATTACAGCCGGACTACGAGTCACTAAACTCCATTATCTGAGCCTGAGCTGCAGTCCACCGCTGCTAGGAACGCTTTTACAGACACATTCAAGAAAACCTGTGAGTTTAATGCATTAGAATCAGGGCTCATTTAATATAATAAAATATACATTCAAAAATCTGATATTAATATATATTCTATTATTTTTATTATTTTTATTTTTTTTAATGTGCAGTTCACTGCTGCAAAGAACAGCTTTTACAGAGAGATTTATTAAAGCCTGTGTATATAATGCATTACAATCAAGATTAAATCAGTTAAAATATTTCATTGGAATTTTTAATAATAATAATAATGATTTAAAATGATAAAATATTATACATTTTAGAATTGATATTATATCAATTTATTTATTCATTTATTTATTTAAGACCAACACATTCACTCCTATTGAAGGAAAGACAACAAAATAATGTGAAATTAATGTGACAATAATAGTACAGCCAGACCAATAATAGACTTCAGAGGACTGAATTTGAGTCATGATTTCCATGTTTAGGTGAACTGCTCAGTGTTAGTACAGTGCACAGAACCGAGTCTGTGGACTGAATCGATGGACATCACCATCTCAACAATAACTTCTCAAATATTTATTACAATACTGATAAATATAACATTCACTTCAATGCTAAGAGATGACTGGATGCTTTCAACTGATTTCCAGTTGAACTGTCACCAACTGAACTGCTGCTCAAACTATTTAAAATATAGTTAATTAAGCTACAAACTTGAGATCACAATACACAATGTTTTCATCTGACATGTATTAGATACATGTACATATTAACAGAGTGTTTTCACTCACCTGATGAAAGATGGTTCGCGAATCATTATTCAGATCGGAACAGAGCGCGTATCGCAAATCATTTGATTTAGATCTGGACTTCGGAGCGCATATTACAAATCATTTGCTTCAGATTTCAACAATGACAAACCATGGTTCACTGCAAAACTCAGACAGCTCCGTCAGGCCAAAGAAGATGCTCGCAGGAATGGGGACAGATTCTTGTATAAACAGGCCAAATACACACTGGAAAAGGAGATCAGAGTGGCAAAGAGGAATTATTCTGGAAAGCTAAGGAACCAATTACAAGACACCATCCCCCAGCACTGTGGCCCCCATCTTCACACAGATCTTCAACAGATTACTGGAGCTGTGCGAAGTCCCTTCATGCTTCAAACGCTCCACCATCATCTCCATCCCAAAGAAACCCAAAATGACTGGACTTAATGACTACAGACCTGTGGCTCTAACGTCTGTGGCCATGAAATCATTTGAAAGACTGGTTTTGGCTTATCTGAAGGACATCAATGGATCCTCTTCAGTTTGCCTACAGAGCAAACAGGTCTGTGGATGATGCAGTCAACATGGGACTGCACTACATCCTGCAACATCTAGACAGACCAGGGACTTACAGTATGTGAGGATCCTGTATGTAGACTTCAGCTCCGCTTTTAACACCATCATCCCATCACTCCTCCATCCCAAATTAACTCAGCTCTCCGCGCCCACCTCCGTCTGTCAGTGGATCACCAGCTTCCTGACAGACAGGCAGCAGCTAAATTCTCATCCAGCACCCATACGATCAGCACTGGTGTCCCCCAGGGCTGTGTCCTCTCCCCACTGCTCTTCTCCCTCTACACCAACGACTGCACATCTAAAGACCCCACTGTCAAGCTCCAGAAGTTTGCAGATGACACCACACTGATTGGCCTCATTCAGGACGGTGACGAGTCTGCTTACAGACAGGAGGTTAAGGAGCTGGCTGTCTGGTGCAGTCTTAACAACCTGGAGCTCAACACGCTCAAAACTGTGGAGATGATCGTGGACTTTAAGAGAAACCCCCCTGCTCTCCCCACAATCACCATCATGAACAGCACTGTGACTGCAGTGGAGTCATTCAGATTCCTGGGCACCACCATCTCTCAGGACCTGGAACAATCACATTGAGTCCATTGTTAAAAAGGCCCAGCAGAGGTTGTACTTCCTTCGGCAGCTGAGGAAGTTCAACCTGCCACAGGAGCTGCTGAAACAGTTCTACTCCGCCATCATTGAATCCGTCCTCTGCACTTCAATAACTGTCTGGTTCAGCTCAGCTACCAAATCTGACCTCAGAAGACTACAGAGGGTAGTCCGGACTGCTGAGCGAATCATTGGTACAACCCTCCCTCTCCAAGAACTGTACTCATCCAGAGTGAGCAAAAGGGCTGAAATCACTCTGGACCCTCACATCCAGCACACTCCCTCTGAACTGCTGCCGTCTGGTCGACGCTACAGAGCTCTGAGCACCAGAACGACCAGCACAGGAACAGTTTCTTCCCTCACGCAATCCATCTCATGAATATTATTTTGTACATTTTTTATATTTGCAGGTATAGTAAATCTTTTTTCAGATTTTTTTTTAAACAGTACAAAACATCAAACCAAAAAAAAAAAACAGAAAGAAAGGAATAAAGAAAGAAAAAGTATACAAAGATAAAAATGTGTTGCCAGGTTAACCAGGTTTAAAAAAAAAAGAAAAAGTAGCCTAATAAATCCCTCACTTTTAGAGGACACGGGATGAATATAGAGTTTTCACTGCTTTAGTATTAAAAGAATTTTAGATTTGGTTTCTATTTAATTAAATTAATAAATAAATAAATAATAAATTTAGCCAGCAAAAATGAAACACATATTAATTAAGTTAGCCTATTTCCTACACTCTAAAAATCATTTGGTTGTTTACTGTAACCAATACCTACGTTAAACATATTGGATCACTTGTTGGGTTATTTTTTAACTATTGGGTTATTTCTATAACAACACAGCCAGTTGGGTTAAAATTACATATTGTAACAATTTACTACATACAATTTTCACAAGCACTGTGAGGTACTATTTTTGTTTAGCCTATTTCATTTGTGTTCTATTGTATTTATTTGTGCAATTGCTTGTCATTTGTTCTTATTTTATTATTGACTGTATACTTGTCTTTATGTTTTAACTTTTTATTTGTTAGGCTAATATTAGTTGTTGCTGTGATTGTAAATTGAATGGAGAATTGTGCAATTTCACTGCTAAAATGTTGGTATCATATAGGTTACAGGTAAACAATACATAAATAAATAAAAATAACAAAAAAATTGAAATGGCTTGACCAGTAGATCAGATGAAATGTAGCCTGCTATAGAAAGACTGCTATCATTAGGCTCATATCATTTATAACATGCAACGTGGTCACTACAGTGGACAGCTATTTGGAAGCCATTTTGAACCATTTAGGTGTAGCATCATGTCCCAACCACCAACTGGCGAACCCCCAAAGTGTTGTCTACAATTCCATTTAATTGTTGTATATTTTTTGTTTTGAGATATTGCATAGTATATTCAAGATGGCGACAGGAAAAGGGGATGCACCATGTACCTTGGGAATAAGTGTTAAATACTTTTATTCTCAGAAAACCAGACAGGTACAAAAAATATTTTTCAGTTAAATAGGATGTCAGAAATAGATTCATCCAGATTTTAACAATATTTTTCTTGTACATTTTTTTCTGTGACAGAAAATATATCGGTCCCCTACAGTGGACGTCATGCACCAAAGGGTATAATTAGGTTCTGCCTTATTTATATGTTTTATTAAAATTATGATATAATTTACACCTGAATGGTTTTATTGAACAGAAATATGAAATAGTCTTCAGATTTGATCATTTATTTAAATGCGTACAGTCTATATTTATTAGGTCATATAAAACTGTATATAGGCATGTATACATATATACTGTATGAGTGCAGATATATGTGTTCATGATTGTGTTCGAGTGTGTGTGGTGGGAGGGTGTGTATTCTTGTGTGTGTTTGTAGTTGTGCTCGCATGTGCATGAATAGCCCACCATCCCTACCCTCCCCCCACAGCCCCACGCACCCCTGTCCCATAGACACTTACTCTTACGTTTTGTTTGTTACACTTCACATTTCTGTGCCGTCGTAACATAGCTTGTTCTTACTGAATGTTCTTATGTGTATTAAAATTTTCACATAGTAAATATTTTAAAAACATGTTTTTTTAAGACCACACATTTAGTTCTATTGATTCACTTTTTATACCTTTGATGCATGGTGTCCACTACAGTGGACATATATGTAACTCCCTCAAAATATAATATTTTGACAAAAAAAAAAAAAATTGGCATGATTTTTCACTTGTTTAAAAGTAAAAACAAACAGGTAAAAAAATGATTACGTTGTGATTTAATAATTCATGCGTCAGAGGGATATAGTAATATAGTGGTTGAGTAGCTGATTTACATCACTTGGTCTCTTGGTACATATTCTCACTGAGGATGAAATGCTAGAACCAGATCTTCTGAACTCCAGGTCCTCCTTGTGAAACGCCCAAATCTGCCACCAAACCCAGCACAGTTTGACCGCAACGCTCTCATCCAGCAGATCCACCTTCACCAGCAGCGGTTTGTCTTCTATTACTGGCAGTCTAGACGCAAACATTGTTCCATTTGAGTTTTTGATGGTGTGTGTGGAGAAATTAAATATGTATGTACTTTGGAGGACGGTCTGATCCTCTCTCAATCACTTTATAATGTCTCTAATTGAATTGCTTGGGTCAGAGGCAGCTTTCCAGCAGCAGCTCGGCGGCCGCAGGGCAAACAGTGTTAGCTGAGAGCTGAAGGGTGCGAAAGGAAAAAGGTTACAGAAAAGAAACTCTGACAGAAGTGATGTGAATTTAGAACAGCGCTGATCTAGATCACCAGTGACAAAAAAAATTCTTCATTTTTCTTTATCTTTTCTTCCTTTATAATATTTCTATATATCAAGCAACATACTAAATCATGCTAGAAACATGTTGGCAATGTACTAAATTGTGCTAGCAATGTGCTAAATCATGCTTGCAACATGTAAGAAATGTGATAAAACATGCTAGCTATGTGCTCAATCTTGGTAGCAACATTTTGAAATATGCTAACAATTTGCTAAATCATGCAACATGCTAGTAATGTTAGAAATGTGTTAAATCATGTTAGCAACAAGAAATGTGATAAAACATGCTAACAATGTGCTAAATCATGCAACATGCTAGTAGTGTGTTAAATCATGCAAGCTATGTGTGAAATCATGCTAACAGCATGTTAAATTATACTAGCAACATGTTAAGACATGCTAGCAATGTGCTAAATTATGCTAGAAGCATGTCAACAATGTGCTAAATCATGCTAACATGTTAAAAAAATGCTAGCAATGTGTTAAATCATGCTAGCAACATGCTAAAACATACTACCAATGCGCTAAATAAAATTGTAAAATTAAAATGAATAATTTAAAATAACAAATAAACAATCAAACACTTAGCCTATGTAATAACGGTCATGGACTTTTGTGTTTTTCCCTGTTCCTGATCTCCTGTCTTTTGTTCCTTTGATAGTTTTCCTGAGTTGCCCTGATTAGTTATTCTGTTCACCTGTGTTCATTCAATTATTTCATTAGTCTCTCTCTTGCTTTTGTATAAATTCTCCCCATTTCTGTTTTGTCCTCGTTGGTTATTATTTGTCAATGTGTTGTGCTACCCTAGAGTCTAGATGGTCCTTGTGTTCTCTCTGTGGATTATAATTAAAAGGCTGTTCTTGAAGTTTTTCCTTCGTCGTGTGCCTTGTGAGACAGCATCATGTTACAGCCTACTAAAAAGATGAAATATTTAATTTGTTTACCTGCATGTCATGTTAACTATTAACCAAAGTCAAAGAACCAGGCAAATGTGTTAGACTGATGATGCACGGTCCAACTTTTTGAGCAATTTTGCTGGGCAACTTTTTTGAGCAATGTTGCTTGGGCACTTTCCCATTGAGAATGGGTAACAAATTTCTATATGGATTGGACATGGGATCTGTGTCTCACCCAGTTGCCCGTTGATGGCAATATAGCCCAAGTTGCCCCGTGTATCATCAGACTTACTTCATTATTAACTTATTAACTTAAAGTCTCATGGGGACTTCAAGTAAATATATTAGGTGAACAAGGTTCGGCTGACAAAAACGTTTGTGAATCGCATTACAAAAAAAAGAAAAGCCTTCCAAAGACCTACTACTGAGTGATATAATTCAAACAAAAATTTATGTGTAGTTGATGCAGTGTTGAAATGGTGAGAAAACACAACTGCAGTGATTTTTGCAAATCCAAATGCTCTCTTCTTAACTGAATCAGCAAGGCTTCATTTGTGTCAGAACAAGCTGGATCCGTATCTGCTCCTATTTTATCAGATCTCTCCCCTCATACACCTCTGAAATAAATGTATGACCTGTGAAAAATCAATATAAATATAGCCACAGGCTATAGATGGGCAAGGCATGACCTACATTTTAGTAAACACAATGGAAAGAATTTAAAGGTCAACTGAGGGACATTATGATGTAGGTGAAAATAAAATAATACCAAGCAGCAGAGTGTGTTTGGTGGCAGTTTATTTTGTGCTTTTAGCAGAAATATTCATCCTCCTTCATTTTTGATTTCTATCAATTTAGGAAATTCATCATCATCAGACAGCAGGAGTGAAAGGAGCGACCGGAGAACAGGGGGGAGATTTTTGTGACAGTATTATTTATATATATATATATATATATATATATATATATATAATGAAATAAATATTCATTTAAAAAATAAATGAAAATTAGACATTTAAAAAGCAGAAGTTGAAGTACTAAAATTAAATACAAATAAATTAAAGTGACAAATATAAAAAACAACATTACTAAAATGACTAAAAACTGAAAATTTTAAAAATACTGTATAGTCATTCAAAATATGAATAAATACAGATACAGATACCATTAGTTTAGTTTTCTTAAGGAAAAACAATCAATCCCAACTAATGCCATATAAACTATACAGGGAACCCTCTCATTTGGTACATAATATTACAGGTTAAAATTAACAACAAAACTACTCAATTCTATTTATTTTCAGATATAATCACACTCAAGTCAAATATTTGTATACAACTCAGTTGCACATAAGGTAGTTTTCATAAAAAATTGTCTTTATGACAGATTTATTCAAACATACACATTTAATTAACAGTAATTAGGCTCCCTCTAGTGTTTTTAGAGCTAACTAACCAACTGTGAACACTGGATAACTTTCCTGAGGTAAATGCAATGTTAAGTGACATTGTTCACTTAATTTTTCATATTGTTATTGGTGTCTTTCCGTGGTTGAAGCGCTGATTGAGCTTTTATATGAGACATTATCCTAGTTGTACTATATCTTTCAACACCTTCTGATGTTCATTCATGTTTATTTGGTGCTATAACTTGTATTAAAGAGAAAGAGACTTGCTGAAATTAACTGGAGCTGCTACAGTGATATGTCACACCACATTTAAGAGCATCACAATGGCATTTATTGTTTGATTTTTGTAACAAAATGTACAGGATTTGCTATCTGAGACTTTTTTTCTTACCAAACGTAAAATAAAAAACAAAAAAACACAAAGCTCTTTGCAATTATTGGATGTTTGGTGCAAAGAAAAAATGCAGTTCTGGCAACTCTGGCTTAAACCCATGTTAGTCTCAGTCTCAGACATCACGAACGTCTGATGCATATCACACACAAAATTGGAAACACTTCAGGAGTTTCAAAGTCGTCATCAGATTGGTTAAATTATACAGGATTTCCAGGAGACGTGTGTATTGTGTTATTTAATGTTCTGCATGGACACAAAGATGCTGTGATGCCAAACCCCCTCATGGAAGAAGAAAGCTGTCATGTTTACGTGATGTCACTGTGACGAATGAGCATTTATCAGGATCGACTAAACGCTGGATTTTCAAATGTATGTTAAATATTTAAAGTTTGCGTCATAGACTCTCTAAAATATGTCCAAGAGATTTACACACCGGTCTGTTATTGTGGGGACAAATCCACGCCCTTAAACATGACACGGCACAAAACAAAACGTGATTGGTTGCTTTACCTGTTAATCATATAGCCTCTTGGGCGGGCCTTGACCTTTCAAAGCGCCCAAGGTTCCCAGACGTTCTGCTGTCAGTCTGAAGGTCTGGCTACACGAGACTAAATCCACGTTAACTTCGACAGCGCTAAATTCAACACAAGAAACATTTTCTGCACGCAAGTTGCTGTCAGACATGTTTTCCCTCCCCCTGTTGATTGACAGGATATAATCTGCTCTGTTCATCGACTGTTTTTAAACAATTGGCTGATGGCAGATGTGAAGATAATTGCTTTTATCAGCCGATACCGATTATTCCCTAACAAAAATGAATGATGGTTTTACCATGTTTAAAAAAATGGTGAATTTAGTTGTGAAGTTCATGTGCTTTTTCTGAAAGGGTCTAACCACAGTTTTACTACAAATACCATAATTAAACTATGCTTAGTGATGCAAAACCATAATTTGTGGTTACCATGAACTTCACATGTGCAATCACATGTTAAAATTACATGTGAAACATGTGAAACACGTGATCACATAGTGCACGTGTCCAAATTTGTTCACATCTGATCACATGGGTTTCACACATTTATACCATGAACATTTTTCAAAACCATGTTTCATGTTTTTTTATATGTTGTTTCACAAATTTCACATGTAATTTTAACATATGATTGGACATGTGAAGTTCATGTGCTTTTTTTGTGAGAGTAATAAACATGCCAAAAAAAAAAAGGTTACTACACTTTAACTATAATAAAAACATGGTTAAGTTTCATAAGAGTTGGGCAATACATCGGTGCATCCCTAATAAAACTATCCTAGTATATAAATAATACTAAAATGTTTTTTAAAAATAATTTTTATATGCAAAATGACACACGACCGCCTCACATTCTGCTGCTGTGCCTCAAACTTCTTTCCAAGACATTCAAACTCTGTGAGTCAGACAGAAACACAGATCTTCTGAAGAATGTGAGCTCGACATGTTAAACGACACTCTGTTTGGGCGTCTTAGATGATGCCTTTAGCACAAAGCGCCGCGATCATAAACACAGCTGTGCGTCTGTCCTGCGAAGACAATCAAAGAGTCTTTGTGCGTCGGTTTGATTTGAGCTCCTGCATATCAGAGAACAAAACCACTGCGAGATGTTTCCAGAGCTCGATCGCCTCCGAGGCCTTTCATGCCACAAACAAAACCACATTTCATTTGTTTGAGTCTTTTTCGGTGAAGCGAATGCACCTCCTGCTGTGAGGAGAGACAAAATAAGTGTTTATCCTGATGGCATTATCTATGAGGACGGTACGTTTGCATATAAACAGAGGAGAAAGATCAGGACTGTGATGATGATGATGATGGTTGGTTATAGCTCAGATGCTGCAGGACAGCAGAGGGGGGGGAAGGAAACAGCAGGAACAGAAAATCACATTACAGCTAAAATATGGAATTGGCGTTCGCCTCAAGCTGTTGTCGAATTAGAGTCGTGAAGGGCACGGCTGCAGGTTTCGCCGGCGGAAAATTGCCACACAATTGACTGCGGCTCGACCCGCCGCTCCGTCCTCCATAAAAGCCGGAGAGTATTTTCTTGTGTACAATGATTGGATCAAATGACATAAAACCACATCAGAAATAAGGCCTAGGACTCTACTTTATAGGACAAAGTGCTCGTCCACTTACTGAACTAAAAGCTGCCATCCATTTCCCACTTGCCTTTATCTTTACGGGACACTTTAGACATCAAACTGAGTCTACAGCCTATATAGGTTTACTGGAACACATTATTGTTAACTAAAACTAAAGATAAAACCATTAAAAACTATTGCTTTTGGTACTGGGAATTAAAGCCGAAATAAAATTAAATCAAATATAAATATTGATTGAATGAAAACTTGAATGAAAATGACAAATGTTGCCTTGGGAGTTAATTGAAATAAGTTTAAAACAAATAAAAATAAATGAAAGCTATGGAGAATTTTTTTTTTTAATAATAAAAATTACAAAAACACATAACAAAATTACTAAAACTTAGTTCATAAATATTTATATTTATATAAAAATATATTAGATTAAAAACATGTAAAAAAAATTAAATGTTGAAATATGTAGAAGTATTAAAATGAAATAAAAATAAATAAAAGCTATAGAGAAATACTGTATTTACAAAGATAAAAATGACAAAATCACATTACTAAATTATTTTATAAATATTTATATAAAAATATAAATATTACATTTAAAAAACTTAAATGACAATTGGAAATGTTGCTTTGGCAGTTAACTGAAAGACGTTTAAGTACTAAAATCACTAAAACTGAAATCAAAATAAATTTAAGCTATAGAGAAATATAAAAAAAATAATACAATTACAAACACAATTACAAAAACAACAAAATCACTGAATTTTACTAAAATTAAAAGTAAAAGAATATAAAAATAACAGTTATTCAAAATATTAATAAATACTATAATAGTATAAGGTCACACTTTATTTTAAGAACCAATTCTCACTATTAAGTAACTTTTAACTACAACTTTTGCTTCAATAAACTCCAATTTTGCAGCTTATTAATAGTAAGGTAGTTGTTAAGTTTAGGTATGGGGTTGGATTAATGGATCTAAAATACGCGGTCATGTAGAATAAGGCATTAATATGTGCTTTATAAGTACTAATAAACAGCCAATATGCTAGTAATACGTATGCTAATAAGCAACTGGAGAATTGGTCCTTGCAATCTGCTGCTGTGAGAAACTCCGTCTCAAACTCCCTTCCAAGACATCGAACTGAAAGCTGCCATCCTTTTTCTTTACGGGGACACTTTAGACATCAAACCGGGTCTACAGCTAGGTTTACTGGAACTCAAAATTGAATCAAATAGCTTCCCGGTGCTCAATCCGAGTGTTTGAGAAAGTATTGAGAAAGCTCTCTTTCATTAGCCAGATCAGACGATTCTCTGGTGGACGCTTATTTCATGTTTTGATGGCTTGAGATTTGACGGCACCCGTAATTCACTGATTGAAATAATGTGGCTTTGGCTTTCAGATCAATAGCTCTGTCAGATAAGAACGCATTGATCGTGTTTTGCATTGAACAGATAAATAATGTATTGACGGGCTTTTCATTCGCAGCATCACGTTCTGTTTAACTGTTTATCCTCAATGTGAGCATCTGATGGGTGGAACACACACTGGAACACACAGAGATGTGTGTGTTTGAACAAAAGCTTTAACATGAAACCGTTTGAGACACAAACCTGAGCTTTTTCACGGGGCTTAGGATGAAAACGAGCGTTTCTGTGCAGCAGGACGATCAGAAAGAGACAGACGCAGGGTCTTCAAGACCTCCACAATGCGCTGGTTTGATGTTCACCATCTGCTCTGATAGATCCAGGTCTGTCTCTTTCACACACAAACACACATTTTTCTTTTTCAAATGGTCACAAAGTCACATTGAGTTGTGTTCACAGGCTACAAACAAACAAAGAAGAATAAGGAAACTACACTGTAAAAACATCTGTAACTATAGGACACAATGTACCGTTAATTTGAAGAAATGTGTTTTTGTATTAAGTTTCTTTTCTTTTTTAACAGGTGTTTTACCTATATTATGTACATTATGTACATATACCAGTATATGTTCCTTTTCTTTTCTTTTCTTAAGCTGATTGTCTTTTTCAGAAGAAATGTTTGAACATTCAGAGCCATACTGTAAATAAATGATCATAACTTTAATGGTAAAGAACTGTAAAAAGGCTACGGTAAAAACCTATTCATTGTTTAGTGATTAATTATCTTAGTATAGACAGTGAAAAACTGTAATGGAACATTTCATGTAATTTTACTGTAATATACTGTTAAATGTTTTTGGAATTGAAAAAGAACAAGTCATTATTCTGTTTCAGTGAAAAACTGTAAACTGACTTTCCCAAAATAAGAAATAATCTTTTTACCTGTTTCCCGACCCACTGGCAGATCATTTTTCTTGTTTTAGGGATAAACATGCTTAATTTTGCACAATTAAATGCACAATTTCCCCTGAAAACAAGACTAAATATCTTAAGTCATTTTGCATTTAAAGTACATGCATCTTGATTTAAGTATATTTAGATATTTGTACAGGAAAACAAGACAAAAATATTTTATATTATATTATGTATTTGTTATTTATTTATTTTAACAGTAAAAATCCATAAAGTACTAAACAAATGTTCATTCAAAACTAATGGAGATATATTGCTATTAAGGATAAGTTATGTGTATGCAATTAGTTTCTATTAACAGGAATTCTACAGTAAAACACATTTGAATGCACAATTTATGGAAGTGAAAAACAAGTCATCTTATAATTTGCAGTGAAAAACCATAAATTGACTTTCCCAGAATTCCCTGACGTTTCACATTTAATGGTTTTTCATTGAAATAACAGTTTCTTCTCAGTTTGTTATGTACATTAGGGACTTATGTTACATATTAAGCTGTTTATTTCATTACTTTAGTATCATGTGTTTTACCGGGATGGTGTTTTGTGTTTGTGTTTATGATATTGTGCAACGTACACATATTAGTATTTACTTCAGCTTGTAGAAAAACCACTTGTGATGAACTTTGATTCATGATTTTATAATTCTTAAAGTGGATGTCTGATAAAGGTAAAAAAATAGTAATTGTGATGCATTAGCATTATTTCAGTTAATAAAATATACATTATTTTTTACTGTAAATTAATAATTAATCTGTCAAATTTAGCATGTTGCTATGAGTGCGCCCTGAAGTCTCTGATGTTCAGATTGAGCTGATATTTAATACTTTGTTGTGAGAAAGCAACAACAGAACTGATGACAATATGAGAATCTCATGAAGAAAACATCCATTTCACCCCAAAATTAAATGATAAATATTAAACATAAAGAAACTGAAGTCTGACGTTTTTAAGATATTTGCGTGGAGAAACAAGCACATCTATCCTCCATTTCCATTACTATAAAACGCTAAATCTCATTCTCATCACTGTGCTAGAGCTCAGTCTGGACACAGACGCTTGTTTTGAAGCGATTAAAAGTCTCATCCTTTCATGACATCCACCTGAATATTAATGCAGCACATATTAAAAGTGCTTTCTTCTGTATAAATGAGTTCAGATGAGCATTTAGAAAACAAAACAATCATGAGAAAATCTGAGACTGACAGCAACATGAGCAAGAGTGAAAAACCTCGACAGCTGCATAAAAACGTTGATATGAGGTTTAATGCTAAATAACATTTCTATGTGACCCTGGACCACAAAACCAGTCTTAAGTGTCAATTTTTCGAAATTGAGATGTGTACATCATCTGACAGCTGAATAGATAAGCTTTCCATTGATGTATGGTTTCTCAAAAATATTGAGAAAATCACCTTTAAAGTTGTTCAAATGAAGTTCTTAGCAATGCATATTACTAATCAAAAATGAAGTTTTGATATATTTACAGTAAGAAATTTACTAAATATTTTCATGGAACATGATCTTTACTTAATATCCTAATGATTTTTGGCATAAAAGAAAAATGTATAATTTTGACCCATACAATGTATTTTTGGCTATTGCTACAAATATACCCCAGCGACTTAAGACTGCTTTTGTGGTCCAGGGTCACATATTTAAGTGATGCCTAGTTCTGACCCGTGTTTGAGGCCCACAGGCCTGATGTTAAACCACGACCTGCTTCGGAAGACGTCTTGAGTGCATTTCACAGCTTCTTGTTTTATTCCGCTGATAAAGTAGTTTAATGGACGCGGCAAGTCACTGAGCCTCATTATCAAACTATTAACACGGTTAAAAGTGCTTCATTAATGACATTCACCCTCAGCGTTCACAAACACTCACAGCCACAAATGGACTCCAAACCCAATCTGTGTTATGAAACGATTCATCTCGCTGAGGGCCAAATGCGATTATTTCTTCTCAGACGTCACTGGACGAGTGTGCGAAGGCTAATTAAATTGATCTGAATGTGAAGCAGATATTGAGCTCATATTTCAGCCTGTGCGACGAACACGTGCGTGTGGTGTGTGTTCGTATAAAACACTATATGAACACATCCAAAGCCATCCATCTCAGAAGGAGCTTCGTGAGCGTGAATCAGTGAAGCTTCAGAGAAATATTCAGCTGTTCACAGTTCAGTCAGATCCCTGATCCCTGGTCTGACCTCATGGAGCTTGAGAAAAAGAACCAGAAATAGGTCAAAAGAGATGCGCTTCTTTCTAAAAATGGGTCATAAACACTGCAAAAATGGGTTTCTTAGTATTTTTGTCTTTTTTTTTTTCTAGTACAAAAATCTAAACATTTTTAATCCAAGATACATAAATACATAAACAATAAATAAATAAATTTTGAAAATCTGCCAATGTTTATAAAAAATCTTGTTTTCCCAGTTTCCTTAGTTTATAAATAATTTATTTTTCTTGTTTTAAGCTCACTTTACTCGCTTAATTTTGATTGAATTTTGACTCAATGTATCTTGATTTAAGATTGTTTTGATATTTGCACTGGAAAACAAGACAAAAACACTAAGTATTTATTTTATTTATTTATTTTTAATTAATTAATTAATGTATTGTATTGCATTCTGTATATGTATTCTATATTTTTATACAATAAAACATAAATAATATATAAAAATATATAAGTATAACAATATATTAACATTTATATAATATATAAAGAATTTGAAATGGAAGAAATGTGAAGTAAAATGATTAAGAAATCTTTCATACTGTTATTTTTTTTTATGTGACTAATCAAGTAAGTAAATGAGTTTTATTGATCAAGAGACCTTTTGTTCATGTTCTCAAAGCTTTTTTTAACATCATAATTATCAGCTTATGTTCATGTTAAATTGTTTAACTCACATTTCAATTCAGCTTCCTAGTCAATTAATGATGATAATATGCTTTTGTAATGAAAGAAAATAGATGCATTATTGACTCCTCTGTATGCCCATAATTATGTAGGTATTTTTTATTGAAACTACATTTGCAAATTGTCATTCACAGTCAGAGAAGCTACTGTGAGTTTGAACATGAGAACATTTTTGTTGTTTGAGTTTATACAGAAACTGACCTTCATGAATAAAGCCACCCTGATGAATCATTACCTGTGACAACATGCCCCGCTCTCCCCTTTAGATTCACGTCTCATGGCACTCGACACACAAATTTGAGCGTTTTAGAGAAACTAAATGACTTTTCACCCAGCATCTTCTCATGATGTGTTTTTTTTTTGTCATTTTTGAAGATGATATTTCAATATGAAAGCCTGATGATTGAGCAGCGATTACGCGTGTCGTTCTCGAGAGGCTTCAGGTGGAGATGATACTTCAGCTCTATTGTGAACTGATGCTCATTATGACGACACTGAATGATATCTCCTTCCTCTCACAGGACGATTTAATGCTCATTTAGTGACTGGCAGAAGAAAAGCTGTAAAGATGCTGTTTGTGCCTTAAAATCACTTGACATTTATCTAAGACACATCAGGCAGGTTATTATCATTACTAAAATTATTAACATTTTTAAATTAAATAAAGCTAAAATAATAATAATTTATATGAAATAAATACATTTTAGATAAACAATTTGCATAAATATGTACATTATTTTTGCCTTGGCAACTAACTGAAGTAAATTTAGGTTGAAGCACTAAAATTACTAACTGTAAACAAATAAAGGGTAATAAGTGAAATAAAAACTAAATAAACCCTACGTAGTAACATTTTAAAAAAGAACAAAATCTAATAAAAATAACAAAAGCACATAGCAAAAATACAAAAACATTAACTAAAATTGAAATGAAAGTAAACTGAACCCAAATAGTAATATTTTAAAAAGAACAAAAATGAATAAAAATAACAAAAGCCCTTTTTATGTGCAAAATTATTAAAACATTAACTTAAACGGGAATACATTAATTAATTAAACCTAAATAGTAATATTAAAAAAATAATTAAAACTAATAAAAATGACCAAATAAATTATACCTAAATAATAATATTAAAAACAGAACAAAAACTAATAAAACTGACAAAAGCTCCAAACAAAATTACTAAAACATTTCAAATATAAATTAAACTTAAATAGTAATATTAAAAAAGAACAGAAACTAATAAAAGCACATAAAGTGACAAAAAACAACCAAAATTAACCAAACTGAAAATATAAAAATAAAAGCTAAATCAAAACATTACTAAAAAAACAATATATATATACAGTATATACTAAAATAACACTGATAAATATATCACAAATCATAAAGTACCTTGATGTGATTATTTTACTTTGACATGGACATCAGTCAGATCAAAAATTGATTGTTTTTATATATAGCTAGCTATAAAACCAGAAACAGAAAATATGTATTTTTACAATCATATAAAAAATTATTCACTTTATTTTTGTTCAGTTGCTACAATTCTGGACGTCTGCAAAATATATAGCTTACATCTTGGTACAAACTTGTCCCCTAAACATGGTTCACACACATCCCACACCCAAACAGAAAACTGTCTGCATCCATCTGTCCCCAAAAGTTGTTTTAGTGTGGTTTAAATCACTTCTGGGTGCAAATTCCTACCCAAAATATGCTGCACACACACGTACTGTAACTACACAAACACACACACACACACACACATGCATATCTTATGGCCGTGCCGGAGTGGTGACGAGTTTTGCATGTTTTCCTCATGTTCTATTCAAATGAAGAAAGTGGGTCTCATTCTGTGACCTTTACCATCTAAAACAAAGATTTGCACAAATAAGTGCTTTGAAATGTCATCTGTGCCCAAATCTGCATACGAGCGACTCGTCCTGCATGAAAATGAAGCCATTTTCACACGCTTTTCCATTTATACAGAAAAAACAAAAACAAAAGGAAAAGAGCAACAAATGTCAACATACTGTAAAGCATTTCAATGTGCTGCGAGATATTCATTAACCTTTGTGATGAACGACTTTACCTGCCTGATTAAAAGAACCGCAGGGGTCTCATGCATGAATGGATCTCTGTAAACCTGCTGCAGGTACGAGTTATCCTGCGAATCAAAGTCTGCAGAAAGATATTGGGTAAACTATCAGTTTATATTATTTACATGCATGGATCAGATAATCATAAAACTTTATATTTGGTACAAAATAACAGGGGGCAAATACAGATCACAAATACTGCTATTCAAGATGATTATTTAAATTTATGCATTTGGCAGACGCTTTTATCCAAAACAAAACACACTGCAGTTAAGCTATAGTTCATGCATTTGGGAATCGAACCCATGACCTCAGTGCTGCTAGTGTCACTTATGAGTTACACAGGATATTATTTTAATAATATTTTACTTTATATTTTGTATTTTGCATGTAGTATAGGCATAAACAACAGAAAATAAAGTATGATTAAACAGACGAATGGAAATGAACAGTCGATCAGCTCCAAAGGTTGTGGGTTCGATTCCCAGTGAATGCAAGTAATACAAGCGACTGATTAAATGTATACATTATTGCAATGTAAATGCATAAATTTAACCTTTAATGCATGCCTTTAAATGCATAAAGATTGCATTACCAATATTGCAATGTGACATTAATTTGTGCAAATATACTGTAGCGTTTGACTTTTAACATCAACAACAAAATATCTTGGAAACAAAACAACGACAGGCCTGAAGTTCACAATTATTCACGAAAAATATTATTTGTTACTCAAACCCAAGGACACTCATCTAAATCAGCGCTTCTTAATGTAAGTTTTGTATTTTGCAATGTTGTATAAGTATAAACAGCAGAAAGAACTCCAAGGTTGTGGGTTCAGTTCCCAGTGAATGCAATAGGTTATTACTATTTAGGGTGGCTTTTATATGGTTATTTTGTAATTGTCTGATATTGTATTTTTTTTTTTTTTTTTGAGATCATGTTTTCATTTTGTATTTGAATGTATTTTATTTTATTCTTGTAAAACGCTTTGAGATGCAACTTTTAGATGCTCTATAGAAAGTAATGTTTATTGTTGCTGTTATTATTAATAATACTTTCAACAATCTGTTCAAATGTCTCCTCATGTGAGTTCTTGCTCAAACTGTGTTTGAAACACACGTGGAGAGAAAAGACAGACGTCGGGTGGTTAAATCCCAGAGTCCAGACACTGATGGACGGGATTTCCAGAGCTGCGGGGAAACTCTGGTTTTGCTGATGTCAGAGGTGAACTTAAGGGAACATCCATTAGAGTCGAGAAGCAAAACAGTTTGGTCTGTAAATACACAGACCCTCAGTGAGCACATTTACAGCATATGAACCCAAAAAACACGTGGCACGACCAGAAAAATGTCTGGAAAACATTCCTCGCGTTCCAAGAGCAGCCTTCAAAACCTGAGTAAAAAAAAAGCTGCGGCACATGATACACTTACAATTACACTGCAGAAAGAAAAACAATATGCTGTAAAAATACAAAGTTTATATATAAAATACAATAATACAAATAATTGAATAAAATGTAAATGTTTCATTTAAATAAGAATAAATTATTTGTTCATTTATTATATTTATATTATATAATATTAAATATTATATAATATTTAATAATTATAAGTAGTATTTTTAACCACCTTCTATTATGCTGATTAAAATTAAATACATTTATTTACAGTATAGTATTTTATATAAAAAGCATTGCATTTTTATTTTTGTAAAAATAAAGTACTTGTAAAGTACTTATGCAACCTAGTACTTTAATTGCCTTCAATTATGCAGATTTAAATTAATGTAAGCTTTTTGAATTAAAGTCATTTTATCATAGTATTTTATATATATATATATATAAATACTGTATTTTACTTTATATCTTTATTTCTCATTAAAAAAATAAATGGTAAAGTACTTCTGCATCCTAGTATTTTTAAGTGGCTTCAGTTATGGTGATTTAAATTAATGTATGCATATTTAAATGAAACATTTTTAGTTTAGTATTTTATATAGAAACATTGTATTTTTTTACTGTATATCTTTATCTCTTGTTTAAAAAACACATTGCAAAGAACTTAATATTAGTATTTTTAATTGCCTTCATGTATGCTGATTTGTTTATTTGAATTATTATAATTTTGTATATACATAAACACTGTATTTTACTGTATATCTTTATTTCTTCTAGTACTTCTGCATCCTAATATATTTAATTGCCTTGATTCATGCTGATTTACATTCAATTTATGTGAAGTAAAATAAAACTTATATTTTTGTTTTATATATAATTAATACAAGTATTTCATGTAAATAAGCATAAATTAATAATTACCAAAATTACCATGTAGATTTATTTGTGCTAAAATACTGTAGAGTTTGACTTCTAACATCAGCAACAAAAGATCTGGGAAGGAAAACTCACAAATACTGTTATTCACAACAATCATTATTTGTTACTCAAACCCAAGGACAGGCGTCTAGAGTCAGTGTTATTTGTATATTTTGTATTTTGCAATGAAATTCATTGTGCAGCAGCTATAAACCCACCAAACAGATGTGTGCAGATGCTGGTGTCTGAAGATGCAGTCAAACGCAGAAGGTCAGATGTATTGATGTATGTGTATGCGTCTGTTGACAGTGCTTGATAACATGCTGTCTGCTGACGGGACGCTCGGACTGATGGAAAGGTCGGTAAACAAAGCTAACTAGATTTCTGAAAGCCCTCAATTTGGCCTTCAGGAACGGCGTGTGGCGTATTCAACGCAGATGACAGTGGTGATCGCTTACAAGAACATCTCACTGGACAACCTGACACAACGAGGACTTTCTGAAGAGCTGTCGCTCATCAACCGGACGAAGTCTGCTGGAAAACAATGCAGTTATTGTAAATCACCTTATAATCGGGTCTTATTCATTGACATTAGTTCATGCATTAACTAAAATGATCAATTATGCTGCTTTGTTGTATTTTTTCCAATACAAAATCACA